>NW_024429186.1:61386803-61791803 GCF_017639785.1 Mesocricetus auratus
GTGTGGTGGTTTGAATGTAATTGGCCCCCATAAGTTCATAAAGAGTGGCACTACTAGGAGGTGTGGCTTTGTTGCAAGTGGTATGGCCTCACTGGAGGGAGTGTGTCACTGTGGGGGTGGGCTTTGAGGTCTCACTAGCCATGCTCAGTGTCTCAGTTCACTTCCTGTTGCCTGCCTATCAAGATGTAGGACTCTCAGCTCCAGTACTATGTCTGCCCGTGATGATAATGGATTGAACCTCTGGGCTGTAAGAGGCTCATTAAATGTTTTCCTTTATAAGGTGTCTCTTCACAGAAGTAGAAACCCTAAGACACTTGACGAGCTGGGGAGTCTCCTTTCCCCACCAGTCCTTACTTAAATCACCTCGGGAGGGAGAGCCTTGGTGGATCTCGTTGCAGGAACTTCTGGGACTTGTGAATTGCTTCCTGACTCTCACGGACCCTCCCTTTAGGATGCGATGTTTCAAGGTGGAACCTCACGAGCTGTAAGGAGCCCACTTCCGTGACGGTTCTCATTGGGGGATCTTGCTGTTAATCCCTGACCCTTGGGTTTCTCTGGCTCCCTGTCTCTTTAGGTGATCTCTTCTGCCCATGGCCGTTTCCCTTCCTTCTTCTCTGCCAGGTTGTGCACCAGCCAAGAGGTGGCTTCATCAGAGGCTGAGCAGAGAGTGCCATCCAATCTTGGAATTTTAGTCTCCAGAACTGTGGGCTAAATAAACCTCATTTCTTGATTTAATACCAGCTGTATACAATACACGGATAGTAGCCCAGTGCATTCTCATTTTGAGAAAGATCTTATGAAAGACGAGAGGAAGCTTTTCTCTCCCATACCTAGCAAATCTATGCCCCCCTCACGTAAAGGAAAATCATTGCAGTCAAGAAAATGTGTTGTTTCTGGGTTCGTGCTTTTAATCCCAGGACTCAGGAAGTAGAGGCAGGTGGATCTCTGGGTTTGCAGGTCAGCCCGGTATACAGAGTGAGTTCCAAGGCAGTCAGGGCTGTGACACAGAGAAACCCTGTCTCAATTAAAAAAAAAAGAAGAAAGAAAAAAAGTGTGGGTGATAGTTACCTTGTGGGTGAGGCATGGAGACTTGGTACTTGGGAGCCTTTGGACTGAGAATGAATCATTTCCAGGATGAAAACCAAAGCGTGGGAAACGGATGTTGGGAGGCAAAAGTCAACAAATAAACATATCTTCTACACAATTTAGATGACTGTGGATAGAGGTGTTTTTCTCAGAAATGAATATTGAATATGCTCAGGGACCCGGGAATAGCTAGGATCCCAGATGAAAGAATTTGAACCTGCAAGCATGCAATGTTGATCATTTTAACTATTAAAAGGGTTCCCTGTAAAAGCATGTATTTGGGTATCCAAGTGTTGTTTATTGGTTGCTTATTGAGTGCCAGGCATTGGGCAAGACACCGGAGATGGGAGAGTGAACAACAGAAAGCAGTGTTCCAGGATGGCTCGGAAGTAGTTTGGGACTGTTTTGAGTCACTTGCCATGATGTGCAGAAATTTAGGCACACAGCTCAAAACGTGTGAATCTCCAGCTCTGAGAGTGTCCCACATAAAACAAACAATAACTCTTGTTACTAGGGAATTCAGGGTTCCCTTTCATGGGCTCTTAGTCTCATTAATAAAAGAATTTTAGCACTGACTCAAAAGGAAGCTTGAAGGGTATCTTTTTTTCCCCTCGAGACAGGGTTTCTCTGTATTGCTTTGGAGGCTCTCCTGGAACTAGCTCTATAGGCCAGGCTGACCTCGAACTCACAGAGATCCACCTGCCTCTGCCTCCCGAGTACTGGGATTAAAGGCGTGCACCATCAAACGCCCGGTGAAGGGTATTTTATTAGTTTGAGAGAAAAACAACAGGGCAGGCAAACTGTGTGTTCTGGTAGTTGCCAGGAGGAGAAAGATGGATAGAAGGAAGAGAGAAAGGCCTGCCTTTTAAGTTAGGGTCCGAGAAAGCAGGCAGGTTCAGCAACGGAGGTCAGCAAACAGCTGCAGGACAGAAGAAGGTGCTTTAAAAAATATGAAGATATCCAGAAAGTCATGGAAAGAGACAGTTACTTGAGAAAGAGCACAACTGCGAGTGGAAGTGCGTTAATGAGCAGGGAAAGCATGTGCTCTAAGGGCATGCGCCTTCTCCCAAGTGTGCACAGCGCAGGCTTTTCTTGCGCATGCTCTGTATATTACATGAAGCCCTGGCGAGGAAGGGTTTCCAGTCTCTCTGCTAATTGTTTTCTTTTGTATGTTAATATTGATGTGTCAATCACAGTTTTTGCTCTAAAAAAATATCAGTCATTGAGAGCGGGGCTGGGAGGAGAGAGAGAGAGAGAGACAGAGAGAGAGACAGAGAGACAGAGAGAGAGAGAGAGAGAGGGAGAGAATGCTTGCTTCAGGAAAATTCCCCACGACCACACTGGTTTCTATTCTGCCCTGGCTGGTCAAGCATCTCTAGCAAAAGATTCTAATGAATTCCGCAGGTGTGCCTGCACCCGCATAGACTGAGAGCAGGGCCTGTTTCCTGGAGAGACTCCTTGGCTTCCGTGCCAGCAGCACTCCGGAGTTCACAGGGTCGTTACCAGAGCACCGGAACCACCTCACTAAACTTGGACCCCTTTACCGGCCACCTCGAATGGATCAGTTGGTAAGCGGGTGCCATCAGTGAGGTGGAATTCTGGTGGTTTTGGTGTTTCTAGTTATCAACAAGAGAAAAGTTTGTTTCCCTCAAATCTTAGAGATGAATCAAGGGGACAGAAAGCCTTTTGCTGTTCCTTCCTTTCCTCTTTCTTCGTGCAGTTATCAGAGCGGGAGGCGGTGCCGTTGTAAAAAGACCTTGCCTGACTGGGTCAGCTCCAGTTTCAGCATCTATCGATAGGTGCTTAAGAGGGAATATCTCCCAGAAAAGGGATTTAAATTCTTTTTGTTCCAAAAGACTGCTTGTAGGAGTAATGAGATTTTTTTTAAATTCCAGTTTAACTGTGAGACATACACCTAAATTTGTGGGATGAAAACTCTTAGTTAAGTCCAAAATATTAATTAAAATATTTGCTTATATTTATTTATTTTTGAGACCCAGTTTCACCATGTAACTCTGACTGGCCTAGAACTTTCTATAAGACTAGGCTGATATTGAATTCATGAAATTGGCCTGCTTCTGCCTCCTGAGTGCTGGGATTAAAGGCATGTACCACCATACCCAGCTATTTTTATTTTTTAATTTCTGGGTTTCATAATGAGTGTAACTGAATTATTTATACTCCCTTCCCCCTAACTCCTCCTGTGTCCCCCACCCCCTCTCAAATTCATGATCTCTTCTGTATTTATTTTTGTTATTTATATACATTTCAGTATATAAATAGGGACAATTGACTTAAAGAAACACTCTTTTAAGACATTTTTTGTTAAAGGTACATATGAAATTCGCCCTCTGTGTACTTTTCATGATTGCTGTTACTTAAGATACTAATCTTGGGCCTGAAAGGATGGTTCAATAGGTAGGATGCTTACTGTGCTAGCCTGAGGACCTGAGTTTGGATTCGAAACATCTACTTAAGAGCCAGATGTGGCAGTGGGCTGCCTACAGCTCTAGGGCTGGTGTGTGTGTGTGTGTGTGTGTGTGTGTGAGACAGATCCCAGTTGACTAGCTAGTGCATGAAACAATGAGCTCCAGGTTCACTCAGATTCTTGTTCAAAAAGTAAGGTGGAGAATGATAGAGGAAGATATTCCAAGTTGACAGATGAGCACACTACACACATAGGCATGTGTCCACGCACATAGTATTCTGATATCTGTTCTGGCCTGCCCATGGGGCCCTGACAGGATATACCCTCAGCTGCAGCCACTAAGAGCACCACCTGTGCCTATTGACTATTTTCCCTTTTAAAAGAGCTCTGCCCACCTCCTATCTTCTCTCTCTCTCTCTCTCTCTCTCTCTCTCTCTCTCTCTCTCTCTCTCTCTCTCTCTCCCTCCCCCCCCCTCTCTCTCTGCCCCTCTTTCCTCTCTCCTGCTGCTTCTGTCCCCGGAGGTTGGGCTCCCCCCTTTCCCCTTTTCATGATCACGTTCCTTAATAAAAAAATCCTCTGCTTGAACCCTGTTTCATGGCATCTTTCTTCTCTCTTGAGCTGCTTTTCTTACAACACGTAGGCCTGTGTACAGAGGTATGTGTACATACACACAGAAACATGTTTACACACCCAGAAACATATTTACACACACACATATGCAGATTATTAATTAGGTGCAGTCTGGTCATGTTTTTCCTGCTTTTGTTTGTGTAGCTTATACCTGGCAAAATGACCTATTTGAAAAATAAAAACTTCAGTCCAGACTTTATCTCTGAATTTATTAAGAAGTGAAGGATCAAAATTTAAAATTAATAAAAGTTTAAAAATCTTGGGCTGCCAGGCATTGGTGGCACACGCCTTTAATCCCAGCACTCGGGAGTCAGAGGCAGGCGGATCTCTGTGAGTTTGAGGCCAGCCTGGTCTACAGAGCGAGTTCCAGGACAGCCTCCAAAGCAATACAGAGAAACCCTGTGTTGAAAACAAAACAAAAAAACCTTGGGTTGCTGAACCTCTACAGAGAAAAAGGGAATTTCTGATGGTGGAAAGAATTTGACCTCTAACTGGAAGCCTAAGCCCAGCTCTCAGAGAAAGGGAGTTAGCCCACCACCATCTGTGTCAACATTCCTTTGTTCTAAAGAAAACCAGATAACCACTAATTGCCAGTTGTAAAAAAAACCCCTGGCTCACGGGATAATTGGCATACTCATGACCCCATGCCCCTCGATCCCATGTCCCTTGCTCAAATGTATCTTGCTAAAATACATAGTCTTTGCTTTACTTTGTAACGACCTTAAGTAATCATGGAAACTTTGTAATCTCGAGATTTACCTTCAGCTGGCTTTTCCCATGATAGCCACATTTGGTTTTTGGTAGTGTGCCGTAATAGCCACACCTCCATCCACTAGTTTTTATTCTGAGACGTGTATTTGTATGTACTGCAGCAGGGTCTGGCCATGTAGCCCACGCTAACGTCAAACTCTTGATTATCCTGCCTCAGGCTTGTGGGCTCCTGAGTGCTGGGATTACTGGCGTGCTTCAGGCTTTGCTGTCTTGATGGTGTGTGTTGTTACTTTTGCTGTCTTGATGGTGTGTGTTACGTTTGCTGTCTTGATGGTGTGTGTTACTTTTGCTGTCTTGATGGTGTGTGTTGCTCTTTGCAGTTATTTGTGATGTGCTGCAAACCCTACATGAATGGATGAGTGTACACTGAAGCTCTCTGATAGCTTGAATTGCCTTTAGGATTAAGCCCTCTACCAGCGTGGCATGTGACCTCTGATCCCTCAGATGGTTCCTCCTTCTTGGAACCAGTTCAGTTTCCATCTAACCAAGCTCTCCATTCTGATCCCTCTTTCACGTGCCCTTTCCCTTTTCTGCACCATTTCTTTCCCAACTCCTCTTTGCTCTCGACCCCCTGGTCTGTCTGAGGACCCTTTCAGCATGTCCAGTGAGCAGCCTGGTATTCCCTCACGGCAAAGTTTTTGATGAGTATCGAATCCCTGCTATTGGGTTCTTCTGCCGATGTAATAAGCCCATCAAACTGAATTAATAAATCCGGATTTAATACACAGAACAAAGCAGAGCACTACCGGGTGGCTCTTGGAAAGGCAGGAGAGAGAGCACATGGCAGATCTATGGGCCTGGTCTTAAATAGCCTGCAGGGGTCTTGCACATTCCAGGGGAGGAGCTGGCTGACTTTCTCAGGGGTGGAGTCTGGAACGGGAGGAGTGGGGCTGGGTGGAGCCTCCCACAGTTTTCTTTCAATTTATAGTTTCTCTGTTGTCATTAGAGCCTGAAAGACAGTGTAGCATTTATTATACACGCTAAACTAATGAGAGAATGAACAGAATACCCTCAAAGTACTTAGAGCTGACCCCTCTTTTAGCACATTTCCTGTGTCACAATAACTGAGCTAGAGAAGGCCAGCAGTCTTTTCTTGGAGATCATTTCTCCCAAAGCTAGAATGGCTGGTGATGCGAGGGGGGAGGGGCTGACCTTCTGGACAGCAGCCTTTACTTCCTCATTCCAGACTTCTAAAGCCTGGAAGGGAGATTGTACCACACTCCCAGAGTCAGAAATAGTGCAAGCAATTCCTTTCAGGATTAAAGGCTTTGTGATTCTACACTTTTCTGATTTATGAATATCATCAATTAGACAGACCTAATTCATCTGGGCTGAGGTGAGGTGCAGCAGGGCAGATCCTTTTCAGAAAGATTTATGGGCTTTTTTCTTCAGGTCTTTGAGGCAAAGCAAGGGAATCTTTGATAGGCAGCAGTTGATTGGAGGCTGGGCCATCTCTGCCTTTGTTGTTGGGAGACTGCATAGGTGTGGCTCTCCCTGCCTGAAGGAAAGTGTAGGAGGGACTTGATGTGCCTTAAATAATTTGCTTTGAAGATTCTCATGTCTACCCACAACAATTTATTTTGGTACGTGTGCATGTAGGCGTGTTCACATGTGTGAATGTATGTGGGCTTGTGGTTGACCCCAGCAGTCTTTCTTGATGGCTCTCCAACATATTCACTGGAGTTTTTGAGTTGAGTGCAGAGCGGAACCCTGGCTACCCAGTTTGCCCCAGGGACCTATCTCTGCCAAGTGCGGAAGTTATAGACAGGCTGCCAGACTCACCCAGCATGTAAGCGGGAACTGAGTTCTGGTTCCCAGGAAGTGTCTTATCCACTCAATCACATTGCTAGCCCTACAACAGCTTTTACATGCCTAGAGGTGACAAAAGGTTGTTGCATCCTAAATGAAATTCTTTTTTTTTTTTTTTTGTGGCCTGTGAGTTGGTAGGATCATGAATTCTGTACAGTGCCCAGGAGAGCCTTATTTTAAAGGTTGGGCATCTTTGGGCCCTACCTGCTGTTGGGAACCCAAAACACAGCTTGCTTTAATTGGACACTCATGGACTTGGTCTTTTATTCCCATGAGTCTCAGGCTCTTTCTCTCCAGGTGGCAGCAGTAGAAGATGCCACACTTACTTTCCAACCTTGCCCCCCCCTCAGTATCTCAAACCTTCTTCCTCAGCCCAGCATTGACCACTCCCCATCTCATTCTTGCGCTGAAACCCTAGAAGAACGACTGCCCCATCCTACACACACATGCGTAGGGCACCCACACCTGGTACACAGATGGCAGCTCCTTTTTACAAAAGGGGACCAAATAGTCAGATACTGGATGATAGAAGGAGCACAGACCCTGTCCGACAACACTACTAACCAACAGGCTGAATTAATAGCTCTCACCTGTGTCTTACAATTGGCACAAGGACAGCCCCTAAATGCGTACACAGACTCCAAATGCGTTTTCATATCCTCCCGTCCAACGCTGCTATCTGGAAACAGTGCGGGCTACTTACGACAAAAAGAGGATTCATAACTAAGTCAGGTCAAATTATGGCAGTGCTAAAAGCCTCTTATCTCCCTAAAACTACAGTGCCACTGTCTATGAGCCTGTGGGGGGCATTTTCGTTCAAACCACTATAGGTCTTAAACCCAGGACAAATGGCTAACTGAGGTGCCTATTTAATATATCAAAGTGAACCTGGTTGCCAAGTTCTCCTAACATTGCTCAGTTCCCTACCTTACAGGGTTACAGGGTTTGGCTGGCACACCCTGTCCCCTATCCTAAACTTCTCCATCCCCAGGATGCCCTTCCCTATATAATTCAGCCATTTTGGGTACCTGGTCTTTCTTCATCTACTCCTTATCTTACTGACCTCTTGGACTGGCTCTCCCTTCTTCCCTCTCCTTCTCCTCACCTGGGCTGGCTCAGGGTCTTGTTCACTCTGACTCTCCCAGATGTCCTTGCCTCTGGTTATGCTCTCCTTCTTATCTGTAATAAACCTTCTTACATATATCATGCCCTTCCTTTTTTATTTTTTTTTCATTCAGGAAGTTTTGTTTTTGTTTTTACAAGACAGAGTTTCTATGTGACTTTGGAGGCTGTCCTGGAACTAGCTCTTGTAGACCAGGCTGGTCTCGAACTCACAGAGATCTGCCTGCCTCTGCCTCCTGAGTGCTGGGATTAGAGGCGTGTGCCACCAATGCCTGGCCAGGCAGTTTCTTTACTGCACTGTCCTCACATGTACATAGGAGTGGAGTAAAGAATGACGTGACAGTTTGATGAGTTGACAGCCTGTGACTGGCTGAACTTGGCTGCTGGCGTTGGATTGAGACATGGCTGTTTGTTACTAGTAAGATCAAGTTTTCAGTTTGCTGAACTGATTTTAAACTCACAGAAAATGAAAAACCTACAGACTCAAAGTACCGAGGCAGTCTTAGGCCAACACCCTTGTGTTTATGGAACACTCTTCTGACACATCTTTTTGGGCTTTCTTTTGTCGATAGATGAGAAGCAAAACCCTTAAGCACCTGGAAAACAGGTCATGTAGATTTCGAGTTTCTCCCTCTTATCTGTGTGAAAGAACTCTCTTATCTCTGTCTCCTGGTTTTTCCTGCCAATGTGCTCCGATGTGTTGTGTGTAGCTATGGCTCTGTTAGGGTCAGGTGAGGTTGAGAAGAAACTGGTGAGCTGCTTTCAGGAAACAGCTTCTAGACTAGAAGCAGCCGGAGACAGGGCTGGGTGTCACAAACCGTGCAGGTGTGAAGGGGAATTTTATTGGTTAGATTCACATGTGGAGAAGATCGCACGGTTCACAGAAAACCCACAGAGAAGTCTTTGCACTCTAAACTCTTCATGTGAACTTCAGTCCCCATAGCTGTACCCTACATGTGATTACCCTGTATGTGATTACGCTATATGAGGTTATGTTACATGTGATTATGTTCCATGTGATTACCCTACATGTGATTACCTTACATGTGACTACCCTATCTATATGTGATTATCCTACATGTGATTATGCTACATGTGATTACCCTACTTGTGACTACCCTTATGTGATTATTCTACATGTGATTACCTTACATGTGATTACCCTATATGTGATTATCTTACATGGGATTATGCTACATGTGATTACCCTGTATGTGATTATCCTATATGAGATTATGCTACATGTGATTACCCTATATGGGATTATCCTACATGGGATTATGCTACATGTGATTGCCCTATATGTGATTATACTTTCAAGATTTCACTTCCACTTTGAATATCATCATTCCACCAATTCCTCCCTGAAGTCAGATCTCTCCTGTTTCTCAGATCTGCTCAGTTTCCCTTTAAAGACTTAGTAAGCTTGGCCATGGTTTGTCCTCCCTGCTCTCAGGTTCTGAGCAAAGGAACTTAGTGTGCTGGCTGAGGCTGTGAAATCTAAGCTTGAGCCTTTATTGCACCACTGACCACAAGGTCACTTGATGTAAGGGTGACCTGAGATGACAGCCAGAGAGCGCTTTGTGTCCTGCCTGTGGCATAACCAGTGGACGCTAGTTATCTTACTTTTGAAACACCAGTCATTCGTTGAATATTTTGTTCTAGATTCTTACCCAAAATGGGTCCCACGTCCTAGAACTAATTGCATTATCCCTGATTTCACATTCTATGAGACTCTGTAGCCACAGCCTTCACCCAGGGGAGTCACAGTGCTGGTGGGGAGAAGGCAGTAGGAGATCCCCTGCTCGGGGCAGATCAAGGGTGTCCTGCGTAAAGCAAATTCTCTTTTGTTTCCAGCAAGTCTAAATGTGCCATCAACCACGCTCAACAACAACAACAGCAACAGCGACAGTTTTCATCCTGAGATAAATCAGAAGGTCCTTGGCTGGCCCTCGTTTTCCAAGTTTAGAAACAGGAATGCTCCCTGTAACTCTGGGCTTCCCCCTCTGAGCCGGTTTTATCCTTGATCTTCGCTATTTGACGTCTGGAGCTGTGGCAGGAGCTTTGTGACTGTAAGTCATAGGAGTGAGGTACCCCTTTCTTACCACCAGTGGACTGGTGTGAGCTCTATAATCTATGTAAGACCGAATATTTTTCCTGTAAGTCTTTGTTACATCGGTGTCTCTTATCTGAGGTCTTGCTTTAGTTACTCACTGAAAATACCGTGAAAAATTCCAGACATTAAAAACCAAAACCAAAACACTTAAACACTTTGCAAGTGTTCAGCTGCACGGTGTTCTGGGTAGCATGATGACATTTTGTGCTGTCCTGTTCTGTCCTCCCTGGGATGTAGATCACCCTTACCAGGCACATCACATGTGGCATCCATCATCTTGGTTATCAGACTGACTGTCACAGCACTTACTTCAGGAGCCCTTACACAGACAGCAGTCTAATGCTGTGTCACAAATGCCACGCTCTTCACCTTATGTCACTGAATTAAGCAAATATTGGATCACACCATAATAAAAACAAATACAGCTCAATAAGATGTTCTGAGAGACAGACCACATTCACACAGCTTCTCCCACGGATACTGTCATAATGATCGTTTTATTTATTTATTTATTTATTGGTTTTTCTAGACAGGGTTTCTCTGTAGCTTTGGAGGCTGTCCTGGAACTTGCTCTGTAGACCAACATAATGATCGTTTTTAAATGAGCTGTTGTTAATCTTTTACTATGCACGATTTTTAGTTAGACTTTATCAGAGGAGCTAGCATATATGGGATTTGGTACTATTATGGCTTCAGTCTGAAATGTTTGCCACAGGCTCTTGCGTTTGAACGCTTGTTCCAAACTGGGAGGTTGTTGAGTCTTCAGGAAGTGGAGCCTGACTGCTCTGGAGGAAGTAGTTCACCAGGGGCAGGCTTTGAAGGCTATACTTGCTTCCATTCTGGCCTGCTCTCTCTCCCCACCTGCTGGGCTGTGAGCAAGCAGCTGCCCCAGTCACCACAGACTAACTCACTCTGCTCTGCCTTCTTGTCATGATGAACTTTGACCCTTTGGGTCATGAGTCAGAATAATTCTTTCCTCCCGTAAGTTGCTTCGGTTAGGCATTTTGTTCTAGAAAGACAATCAATTAACATAGATGCTACGGGAGCTCTCAGGTACTCACTGGAAGTTTTGAGACAGACCCCCTTTAGGGTACTTACTGGGTTTTTGAAGTAGGAGGGAGGGAAGGCTTCAGAAGTAACTGAGTGATGTGTAGTATATTGTCCTTAATTTTTCTTTGGTTTTGATTTTTTTCTTGAGACAGGGTTTCTCTGTGTAGCCCTGACCATCCTGGAATTCTCTTTGTAGACCAGGTTGCTCTGAAACTCATAGAGATCTGCCTACCCCTGTCTCCCAAGTGCTAGGATTAAAGGTGTGCGCCACCATGCCCAGTTTATTGCCCTTAATTTAGATTTTAATTATATTAGTTAATATACAAAATAATAGATTTCATATACATACATATATATAGAGAGAGTTGTTGCTTGCTATTTTGCATTCCCTGCCTCCACTGTATTTAGTTTGTTTCTAAAATGTGATTCCTTTGCTACTTTTGGAGGGAACGCCTCATTTTCTAATTGCTTCTTTCATTGAATATTGCTTGCCATGTGTGACTATTTGAAAGTGCAAAATCTCAAAAGGTGTTCTGACTGGCCCTGTTTGTTATTAACTTTTTAAAAAATTAATTTCAATGTGATGAGAATTGTTCGCTGAGTCCTTGTGCACTGTTTGTTCAGATTCCTCTAATGGTGACACCTTACATAACCCCGTACATGATAGAACAGAAATTGGTGTTGGAATAAGCTAAACTCTGGACTGTTTAGATGTCTACCACTTTATAGATAGTTATTTTTATGTATACTTCTGTGAAATTTTATCATAAATGTGATTCTTCTTTTTTTCCCCCACAATATATGTTTTTATTTAAATTAGAAACATGAATGCTACACATGTCAATCCTAGCTCCTTCTCCCACCCCTCCTCCCTTGTCCCTCCACCAGCCCCCCCAGTCCCCCACCCCATCCCCACATCATTCCCCAGGGAGGGTGAGGCCCTCCTTGGGGGGATCTCCAAAGTCTGTCATTTCATCCAAGGCAGGACCTAGGCCCTTCCCCATGTGTACAGGCTGAGAGAGCATCCCTCCATGTGGAATGGGCTCCCAAAGATCATTCACACACCATGGTAAATACTGATCTACTACCCAAGGCCCCAGTGATTTCTGTGGCCTCCTCACTGGCACTACATTCATGGAGTCTGGATTAGTCCCTTGTTGGCCTCTCAGCCATCAGTCTGGGATTCAAGAGCTTCCCCTTATCTGGTCAGCTGTCTTTGTGGGTTTTACCATCATGGTCTTGACCCCTTTGCTCATCATTCCTCCATCTCTGTCACTAGGTTCCAGGAGTTCAGTTCAGTGTTTAGCTGTGGGTATCTGTCTCTGCTTCCATCAGTCACTGGATGAAGGCTCTAGAATGGCATATAAGATAGTTATCAACCTTATCATCAAGGAGGGGCTATTAATGTAGTCTCTCCACTATTGCTTAGTTTGCTAGTTGGTGTTATCCTTGTAGATCTCTGGAAATCTCACTAGTGTCAGCTCTCTCGTCAAGCCTATAATGACTCCATCTATTATGATTATCTCTCATCCTGCTCTCCTCTATTCTTACCTCGACTCAACCTTCCTGCTCCCCCATACCTTCTTCTCCCCTTCTCTTATCCCCCTCTCTTTTTTCTGGTTCTCTCTCCCTTCCCCCGATGTTCCCAACCTGCTCAGGAGATCTTGCCTCATTCCACTTCTCTGAGGTATCATGCATCTCTCTTGGGAACCTCCCTGTTTCCCAGACTCTCTGGCCATGGGATTGTAGGCTGACACTCCCCTGATCTATATCTAAAATCCATATATGAGTGAGTACATACCATATTTGTCTTTTTGTGTCTGGGTTACCTCACTCAGGATGGTTTCCTCTAGTGCCTTCCATTTACCTGCAAATTTCAAGATTCCATTGTTTTTTTTTTTCTGCTGAGTAGTACTCCATCGTGTAAATGTACCACATTTTCTCTATCCACTCTTCAGTTGTGGGGCATCTAGGTTGTTTCCAGGATCTAGCTATTACAAATAATGCTGCTATGAACATAGTGGAACAGACACCCTTGTTGTGTCAAGGGACATCTTTTGGATATATGCCTAAGAGTGGAATTGCTGGGTCTTGTGGTAGACTGAGTTCCATTTTCCTGAGGAATCTCTATACTGATTTCCATAGTTGGCACTCCCACCAGCAGTGGAGGAGTGTTCCCCTTTCTCCACATCCTCTCCAGAACAAACTGTCATTGATGTTTTTGATTTTAGCCATTCTGACAGCAGAATATGAACAACAAAAAATCAGAAATGAAAAGGGAGACATAACAACGGACAGTGAGGAAATCCAGAGAATCATCAGGTCATATTTTGAAAAGCTGTATTCCACAAAATTTGAAAATTTAGAGGAAATGGACAATTTTCTGGATAAATATCACTTACCAAAATTAAATCAAGAACAGATAAGCAATTTAAATAGTCCTATAACACCTAAGGAAATAGAAGCAGTCATCAAAAGTCTCCTGTCGCACCTGCAGTGCGGCCTGCATCCAAGAATGTAGCGAGGTGGTCGGGATAGATGACACAGAGACCGGTCGGTTGCTTTAAGAAAACTTTATCCTTCCCAAGTCAGCTTAGGAGGAGACCCCAGTCCGCTTAGGAGAGCTCTCAGGAGAAGTCTCAGGAGAAGTCTCCCCAAGAAAAAAGAGCTTCCCTTTTTAAGGACTTTTGCCATCCATTTACATACCATTCTTTCCACTTCTCACCCTCCTGGCTGGTGGTTTAATCTCCGGCCCCAGAATCGGGGAGACACCACAGGGGACAGGAAGAGGCATCTAGCCTCTAGGAGGTGTGAAAGGCATGGTATTTCAGTGAGCCAGCCCTTATCTGAGCCCTATCAAGCTTTAAAGCACTGAATTGTTTTCAGTAAACATTACATAGATGCCTGCTCCCAGGCCGAAGGGGAAGTGGGTTTCTGCTCAAGGTCTGGTGTCCCCACAGTCTCCCAACCAAAAAAAGTCCAGGGCCAGATGGCTTCAGTGCAGAATTTTACCAGAAATTCAAAGAACAGCTTATACCAATTCTCCTCAAAGTATTCCATGCAATAGAAGAAGGGTCTTTGCCAAACTCTTTTTATGAGGCTTCAATAACATTGATACCCAAGCCACACATTATACAATTAAGAAAGAAAACTTCAGACTAATATCCCTTATGAACATTGATGCAAAAATACTCAATAAAATACTGGCAAATCGGATCCAAGAGCACATCAGAAAACTCATCCACCACGATCAGGTAGGCTTCATTCCAGGGATGCAGGGATGGTTCAACATACGAAAATCCATCAATGTAATCCACCATATATGCAAGCTGAGAAACATAAATCACATGATTCTTCTTTTTGTAAGCATTACTCCACTCAGAAAGCAGTCTATTTCATTACCTGTGATGTTGTCACTTTGCAGTCTGACATTCCTAACCCAGCAACTGCTGAGGTATTTTGTGTTATAATAGAATTTTTCTTTTATGAATGTTCTTAAATGGGATCTACAGCATGTGAGTGTTTTTCTTTTGGGGGCTGGGATAGTGTTAGGGATTGAATTTAGCATTTTGCAAATGTAGGCAAACACTGTACCAAGGAGCTACAGCCATAGCCCTTGGCTTTTTGAGACTGTGTTTTATTATATTGCCCAGGCTGACCGTGAAGTCACTATATACCCAGATGTGCCTCCAAATCTCGATCCTCCTGTCTCTATTTCTGAGTGACTGGAATCATCAGCATGGGTCACCATGCCTGGCTTGCAGGAAGCAGATGTTTGGAATGGGCTTTTTTCATTTAGCATAATACACATTTGAGATCTACTCAAGCTGGGCATGTTAGCAGGCTTCCTCGTTCTTCCAAGTAGTGCTGTACTGTATGCTGTTTATATCTCCACTCACCCATTGGAGAATATTTGGGGTGCTCCCACTTTAGGGCTATTAGACATAAAGCTGCTGTAACTTCTTGGGTATAGTTTCTTTATGAGAATATGTTTATTTAATCAAGGTTTCTGAGCGACTATCTTACGTTCGAGCTGTGTCAGCTGTGGGTATTAGGTAGTGCTTCTTAGACTGTCCTGGGCCATCAAGTACAGGACAGGGGCAATTCAACACACAGAACAAGGCAGTTAGGGCAAGAGAAATCAAACAGGATCTTGGCATTTGGTGATAATGGTGATTTGCCAGTACTTCATCGAGGCAAGTGGTGAGAGAGTGAGTCATCAGTCTACATGATGTGGTGAACTCAAAAGCGGTTCCATGGTCAGGGTTTCAAGAGTGTCCTTGTTCCAACAGGAAAACATCACCTAACTCAGAGATTCACCTGCCTCTGCCTCCCAAGTGCTGGGATTAAAGGAGTGCCCCATCACTGCCAGACTTTTTTTCAAAAAAACAAACAAACAAACAAACTGATTTTATAGTTTTGTTTTATTTCATTTATAAACTTGTTTTAATTTTATGCTGTGAACCAGCACATAATTGGCTTTTACGATTCAATAAAACTTCCATGGTCTGTGTGATTTAATGATGGCTGTGGGACTGAATAGTCAAAGTAAAATGCAAACTCACTAGGGGGAGCTATAATGATGGGGTTTGTCCCATGCTTTATGTCTTTGTACATATTAGTATGGCTGGTGTACTGGATCCACAGGTAGAAACAAAGTGGGTTTATAAAAATCAACATCTACTTCTCTGTCGTATAACCAGGAGCACAGCCCTGAGTTTCTCCTAGTTTGCTGCTCTGTCCCCTAGATAAGAGTTCTTAAAACCTGGGGCTGGAGAAATGGGTCAGCTGTTCTTCCAGAGGACCCAGATTCAATTCCCAGCATCTACATGGCAGCTCACAACTGTCTGTAACTCCAGTTCCAGGGGATCTGATGCCCTCACACAGACGTACATGGTGGTAAAATACCAATGTGTATACAATAAAATAAGTAAATCAATAAAAAAAAGAGTTCTTAAAAACTTGATGTGAATGAGAGTTACCTGGAGATCCTGTTGAAATACAGTATTGGCTTCATCTAGTCCTGGGTGGGCACTCAGAAGCCTGCCATGGCCTGCATTGTCACACTGTCAGAGAAGGTTCTCAGCACTTGCTTGGGTTTCCAGCTATGAGAAAGAGGAAAAAGAAGTTCTTCATGAGACGAAGACAAGAAGTTACAGAGAGACAGCTTCAAACTGTCAGGAGTTTGGCCACACTTTCCCATTTTATGATGGTGTGAAGGAAGGCCATGTCCACACAGTGAAACCACGCCTTAAAACTCAACCTTTGGGCCGGGCGGTGGTGTCTCACGCCTTTAATCCCAGCACTTGGGAGACAGAGGCAGGTGGATCTCTGTGAGTTCAAGGCCAGCCTGGTCTACAGAGTGAGTTCCAGGCCAGACTCCAAAGCAATACAGAGAAACCCTGTCTCAAAAAACAAACCAAAAAACCAAAAAAACAAAAAACAAAAACAAAAACCCCAACCCACCAACCAAATAAACAAAAAACCAAAACCAACCAACCAACCAACCAAACAAAACATTTCAACCTTTGATCCTTTCCAGGCCGCTGATTCCTCCTCTCGATGCCTGTCAGTGGCTTGATCCACAGCGTCCAGTGGACCTTCGGAACCCAGGGGAAAGCGATTGATTTTCTGCCGTGTGCTGTGTTGCCAGGCTTTTCGGGATGCTGTGCTCTGCTTCCTCGTCTCCCATCTGCAGAAGCCCCATCTGTGCCTCCTGCTGTGTGCATCATGGCAAATACCCAGGCAGCCAGCCTGCTTCTCACTTTCAGTTCAGTACTCCCGAAAGTACACGGAAATTCCAACACTTCGCTTTGTGTTGGGTCCTTTTTGCCCAGATGTAGGCTACTGTGATTGTTCTGGTCGTTGGTATGAAAGGTAGGTCACGTTTCCATGTTCAGTAAGTTAGGTATAATAATAAGTGCATTTTCAGCTTAAGCTATTTCCAGATTGCTGTGGCTTTATTGGGAATGCGGCCCCATTGTAAGCAGAGGAGCAATCTGTATAGTCTCTCTATTTACTTCTCAATGGACAGAATCAAAGGAGGCTGCAAATTGTAGGCACTAGGTAACATACTAACTAAAGAGAAAATAGGGAAAATGATGATTAGGGAACTATTAACAGTCTTCCCAATATGTGTGCAAGTGCGGGCATTCTTCTTGGGGGACAGTAGTGGAACTGAATTCAGGGTCTTGCACATTCTAGGCAAGCATTCCATCACTAAGTGATATCCCCATTCTTTCAAAATTTATCTTGAGAGAGTCTTATTAGTTGACCAGTAAGGGGCCTGGAACTCTCTATGTACCTTAAGTGGGCTCAAACTTGTGGTCCTTGTGATTTCCATGTCCCTTCATCCTCTTTGTAGTTCATAATTTACTTTCATTTGATGATAATAATTAATAAGATGGTATTTGTTAGTGTTTCAGACTTTCTTTTGGGCCACCAACCCACTCACAAATCATGATAGGGAGACTTGTTAATTATGAATGCTCAGCCTTATCTTACGCTCGTCCCACGAGCTCTTATAACTTATTTTAACCTGTTTCTCCTCATCTACATTTTGCCTCGGGCTTTTTACCTTTCTCATTCTGTATGTCCTACTGTGTGTCTGGCCGGCTGGTGGCTGCCTGCCTGGCCCCAGTCATCTCCCTCTCTCCCCCTTGTTACCTTCTCTCCTCACTCGAGCCTGGATTCCTCCTCCTTACTCCTCTGCCCACCAGCCCTGCCTAGCCCTCCATTGCCTAGCCACTGGCAATTCAGCTCTTTATTAGACTAATCAGGTGCCTTAGGCAGGCAAGATAAAACAAATGCAACACATCTTCACATAGTTAAACAAACGCAGCAGAAACAAGTGTAACACACCTATACATAGTTGAAGTAATTTTCCACAACATGTTAGTCCTAAAAGGACCTTTTATTTGGACAGACATTTCATGCACTGGATGCATGGCATTCATTTGTCCTTCTCCACCAATTATTTCCACTCTAACTAGAGTTCATTGATAAAGCCGAATTCCAGGGCAAAGAATTTTATCCCTTAGCATGGACAAAAATCTTGCAAATTTGTGGTTTCTTTTTTTTTTTTTTTTTTTTTTTTTTTTGGTTTTTCCAGACAGGGTTTCTCTGTATTGTTTTGGAGGCTGTCCTGGAACTCACTCTGTAGACCAGGCTGCCTCTGCCTCCCGAGTGCTGGGATTAAAGGCGTGCGCCACCAACGCCTGGCAAATTTGTGGTTTCTTAACTGCCCTCAAAAGACAATGCCATAAACACACTGGCAATTCTCAGGAACTTCTAAACTCTTTTTTTTTCTTGTTGTTGTTATTGTTTTGTTGATTGTGAACCACTGAATTCATCATCAACCCAGGCCACTTGGGTTTGCCCTAGAATCTGATCCATGTAGCCACAGCTAACTATGATTCTGTGGGCCCCGCTCCGAGTTTACAGTAGCACCAGGTTGCAAAAATGATAATAAAGTGCTGTCTTATTTATTTCTCTAATTACCTCATTGACTCATTTACCTAATGGACTCAGCTGCTGAGTTAAAAATAACATACATGTATGAAAATATAATGCTTTATACGTTATCTACTTTGCATGAAAAGTCTTTGTGATGGCTAAGCTTGCCAACTTGGGGAGGTTTATAGTTGCCTCGAAGACGACCATCTGGGTGTGTCTATGAGGATATTTCCAGAAAGGGTTAACTGGGGTGGGAGGAGTCACCCTGAATGTGGGCAGAGCCCCTACATGGGCTGGGGCCCTGGACTGAATCCAAGGGAGAAAGAGAATAGAACACCATCACTCATTTCTCCTTGCTTCCTGCTTGAACGCAACGTGGCTCCCATCCCACATGCTGCTGTCATCCTTGTACACGGTGATGGACCATGCCCACCAGCCATGAGCCTAAACCAACCCTTCTTCAAGTTGTTTCTTCAATATATTTTGTCACAGCAGTGAGAAAGGTAACTGATACAGTCTTAATGTTTAGGACAAACGAGTACCTGGTTTTTCCCTCTTCTCTGCATTTCCGTGTTTTCCTTGTGACAGGTTCTGGAGGGAGTACGTTGGCCAGGTGACAGGGGTCAGCCCAGGTCTGAAAGGGGCTTAATCCCTGGCAGCTTTGTGGGGCAGGCTGCTTTCTTTGGATTCTTCTGTGTCAGTGCCTGGAACTTTATCACAGCAAAAAAAAAAAAAAAAAAATGTAGCGTGAAGGACCTTTCACTGTACTGTTGATGTTAATACAGTGGTCAGTATTAACTTGTCACTACTGTGACATATCAAGATGTAGCTGCTGATTCCAAGGAACACCTGATTTAAAGGCAGATAGCAATGGTGGCAAGAGAATATTCAAGTGGAATTCCAAGAAATTCATTTGTCACTGAGTCCTTTTATGTGGCAGGACTTGCAAATTCCAGTTTGGACATCTTTTAGCAGAGCTGTGTTTCACAGACTAGACAGATCTTCCTGGTCTTCAATGAGGCAATTGATAAGACAGGGGATTGACAAGGTTGCTGTGCATCCCCTATGGGAGCGGCACAAGGGAAATAGTGTACTTAGTGTCAGACCTTACCTCTAGGCCAAGATGGTAGCTTTTCTGGACCTCAGTTTCTTGTCTGTACAATGGGGATGATAATACCTGTCTTATGCTGTAGTTAGGATTATATCATATTGATTCTGCTCTCATCTCAGACCTTAGTGGGGCCTCCCACATTCAGGACAAGGCCAGTTTCTCTCTTGAAAACGTTTCTGCTGTTTGCTAAGTTGCTCCGACGGCCTAGTCAATGGACTAAGAGTTACAGTTCCCTGGTCAACTGACCTATCGTTATTAAATTGCTTCGGCACTGCCAGCTGCTGCAGTTGTCATTTTGCTCTGGTATTGATTTACAATTTTCCCCAGACCCTTTCCTTGTAGCTGTTGATGCTAGTCTGGGCCACTAGATGGAGCCATCTCACTATCAATGGCTTTCACAGACACCCTGCTCTAAAGAAAGAACGGAGAAGAACCGAGAATGCCTGGCGTGCATCAAGGCAAGCCTTCTGTTTCAGCACATGGATGGAATCCCTTTAGGGCCTGCATCTCTTTCTCTGTATTAGGGAATATTCAGCGCTTCAAGATCACCCAGAAAGCTTACATATCTGATTGACTTCTAGAACACAAGGGAGCAAGAGGAATGTGGAGTGCATTCAAAAGGAAGCCACACATTTTCTCACACAATGAAGGGCGTGAGAAAAAATCCAGCGGACACGATGCCTAGATGCTTCAAGGACAGGCAGGCCGTGCCACGGAGCGCTCTAGCAATGCAGACTTCCCAGGGAAGGTGGTAAGCGGTTGCAGGAGAACACTGCAGAGATAGACTTGTGTGACCACATGAGAGATGGTTGGTTGGCTGTAAGAACTTCTAGAACCAAGAGTGGGTAATATAGTAAGGACAATCATAAAAGAAATTCAATGCTAAAATCATTCAAGGTTTCGGCATGGCTAGTGTGACTTATTCCCCACCCATTGTCCCATCCCTTTCTTATGATGGGTGTGTGAAACTTGGCATGGCGTAGGCTGAGACAATGATCTTGCTGCCTGATAGCACTGGCTAGGGCTGAACCTGACTTACCCAGCTCAACAGTGCTTGTGACAGTTGTTGCACATTTTTTTTTTTTTTTTTTGGTTTTTACGAGACAGGGTTTCTCTGTATTGTTTTGGAGGCTATCGGTCCAGCCCGGCCTCGAACTCACAAAGATCCGCCTGCCTCTGCCTCCCGAGTGCTGGGATTAAAGGCGTGCGCCACCACCGCCCGGCCAGTTGTTGTACATTTTTATAACATTAGGGATCTATTGGAGGCACTATAGTAGTTTTTGGTTGGCACCTGAAATACTTGTGTTTTGGGTTGGGATGTAGATCAGAGCTTGTCTGAAATAACTCCATAAGGGCCAGGCTAGGGGAAGGAAATGACCAGAGATCTCTTTCTTAACACTTATTATTTTTTTTTTTAGCTTCTTGCTAATTAGTGGCAATCTTTTAGGTTGTGGTTTTGCTTGAGGTTGTTTATTTTTTTCCATAGTATCTGATAGATGAATAAAGTGAAACGAGGTAGATTAGTTCATATCGTTACATGCCCACAATTACTTTCCAAGTCCACAGGAAGCTGACAACCTTTATTCCCTTCCCACAGTCACCCAGACTGTGTTGTGAGTCCCCTTTGGATTGGCCTCACCATCCCTTCCTGTCCTTTAGGACCATCATCAGCCTTGGGTCTCAGCTTTGTCCTGGAGGGTCCACATGTAGCCTTTCAGGTTATTCTTTGCTCTGGTGGGTCTGTATGGCTTAGTTCAGGGAAATCTGGGGATCCGAAGTTTTCTAGTGCTCCCATCTGTTTCACACCGGTCTCGGGTTACTACATCTTCCCTTTGAGCCTATGGATGCACCAGTTACTGGAAGTGCCTGTGAGTTTGTGCCTCATTGCTCTGATATTGAGCAGACCCCCGAGTATGGGAGTAGACAGCTCTAGTCCCTTGCCCTGAATTAGAACAGCCCAGAGGCAGAGCTGACTCTCCAGCATTCCTGCAGCATATAAAGCCATCCTCCATGGGACTTCAAGATGAATCTTGTTGTATGTAACTTCTAAATGATCCCATGTGACCCCCCCACACTTAATCATCACACTCTCCTAGACAGAGTGACTTGTTTTTGACCAATAGATTATGACAAGAGTGATGGAGATGCCAATACCATGATTAGATTACAAAAGGCTGGGGCCTCCATAGTGTTTGGGGACTGTCACTTTCCCAGCTTGCGAACTCTGGGTGTACATGGGGGAGCACCAAGCACCTGGCCATGAAGAGGACAGTCTTTGGCCAACAACCTGGACGAAATTAAGTATACCAATGGCACTGAGGGTGTAAACAGATCCTTCCCAAGGTAGACTCTCAGATAAGACTGTAGGTCCTGGACCAACACCTTCACGGTAACCTTGTAAGGGGTTATGAAACAGAGGACCTAGCTGCATTTTTGCCCCATTTAGCAACCACAATCCTTTTTTAAGTGGCTAAAATCTGAGATCATTTGTTTCATGGGTAAATATGGTGGTTTCTTCTACTACTTGTCTTGTTTCTCCTGTGGAGACCTTAATTTGATTCTTTTATTTTAAATAAATTGTTTATTATGCAGATCTCTTTACAGATGGTTGTGAGCCATCATGTGGCTGCTGGGAACTGAACTCAGGACTTCTGGAAGAACAGCCAGTGCTCTTAACCCCTGAGCCATCTCTCCAGCCCTGAGACTTTTATTTCAAAAAGCCCTCTCCCTCCTGCATAATCTTTCCTCATACACAGAACCACAGCCTGAGGTCCCATCACCATGGGACCTGTCACCCCTGTCTCCTTCCTGACAGGGAGTAAGCTTATCTCTTTCACTGTCAGCTTCTCCTCCCTCGGGGCCATCACTGGACGACAAGGTCCATTTGTTCCCCAAGGTTCCTGCCACTTCATCCTCACCAAGTACCTCTTCCATCTTGGTTCAGAAGAGCAGTTTTCCTCATTTTCTTCACCTCTGAGACAACCATGTTGTCAGACTGAGACTGTCATACGCGCTTTCTTGAATGGAATCCGGCGTGGCCTTTATGAGACCCTTGTAACATGTGATCATTTGCTCCTTTATAAGTACAACTTTCAGAAATCTACCCGAGAGCATGGATGAAGAGAAAGGAGGAAGCCTGAACTGTGACTGGCAATGGTGGCATGTGAATCACCAGACAGATCATTAAGTTAGAATTTTGGTTCTACCCTAAAGGACTGCGGGTGGTTCAGACTTGGCAGAAACTGATTTTTTTTTTACTCCTCCCTAGCTTATTGTAACACACACACACACACACACACACACACACACACACACACACACACACACACACAAATAAAAGATCCAGAAACTGATATTGGGTTCAAGCTTCAAGCTGAATTTCCGAAAAGCAAAGCAGCCATTCACCAACTCTCACCTCAAGTTCAGGCTGAAAGGGCTGATCCACACACAAGCTCTTCATCAAGCCTCAAACCGATGGAGAATGGTCTATCTTCAGTGTGGCTGGAGAATGAATGCTTCTTACTGACTACAGAAGACCCTGTTTCCATCTTTTATACTCTTCTAGTGCTGGAATTAAAGGCGTGTGATCTGTTACTCGTTTAGACTGATCCAATCTCATGTGTCCTTGGGTGTCCTTGAACTCAGAGAGATACGTCTACCTCTTAATGCTGAGCCTTAGGATTAAAGGTGTGTACCACAAGGTGTGTGCCTAGCTTCAATGGCTTGTAGCTGACTTTGCTTCTGAATCCTCAGGCAAGCTATAATAAATCACAGATAGTATATCACTATAGCTTATTCATCTGTAAAATAGGAATAAAAGTAAGAATACTTAGCTTGTAGATCTTGTGGTAGATTCATGGTGGCTGAAAAAAATTTTTTTTGATACCTGTCTTATTGACAGACAAAATCCATGGCTGTTTCTTGTATTGTGGGTACATGAATTGTTTGACTGATAGAGGGTTGTAGAAGTGACAGTGTGCCACTCTCTGATCCCGGGTCACAAATGACAGGCAGCTTCAATTTCTCTTTACTCGGAAGGCTTTGTAAAAACACAGCCAGAGATTGTCACGCTGGAGTTTTTAAGCACTCTCTGCTGAGCATAGCCCTCTAGCTGTCAAGCTGACAAGCACACAAAGGAAGCCATCTTGTAGTCACCATGAGTTGAGGTATCAGTGTCCTCATGGCAGCTGATGCTTCAGAGAGTGGAATTTGGTCAACTCTGTGACTCCCAGGACCATAGATACGATGAGGATTACTTTAAGCTGGCCAATGAGCAGCAGCAGACAATGGGAAGAGAATGTTGTAGCAGGAAGTGGGGTGCTGATCTAACAACCGTTGTAGAGCATGCGTTTGGTATTGGCTTTGTGATTGGTGTAGGGAAGCAGGAAGACCTTGAGGAGCCTGTGAAAGACATTAGAAGGCCACAGAACAAATGACTGGTGAAACATGGGAGGCTGGGGGAAACTGGAGAATATGATCCTTGAAAAATTGATGTTATGTTACAGTCACAGAGAAGACAGACAACAAATCAGCAGATTTGCCTAGAGACATTTCCTGACAGTGTTGAGGCTGCCAATCCAAACCAATACAATTCTTGTCTTTTTTTTTTTTTTGCTATTTATAATAAGCCATGGATAAAAAGATTAAGCTTTAAAAAAAGATAAATTTGTGGTGTTCAAACGCATTTTTAAAAGGAACTATCAAGGACTTTTAAGATAAAAGTGAGCCCGTAGTCGCTGTCAGAGCTAAACCCCATCTAAGACGTATTTGGGTGCACATATTGGTGGTGATGGAAGGTTTAAATACTGTAATTCGCAGGGTCCAGATTTAGCACAAAATTAGATTTTACATGTTGGTCACACCCGTTAATATACAATGCTAGTGGAAATCCATGTAGGAAAAGCCAAACAAAGGTAACACTTAGTTGAATCACTTTGTTAGAAAATTATAAGAAAACGCTCATTGGATTTTCCCCATCATTAGAAAGAAAAGGAAATAATAAAAATTGACAATAAAGATACAGAGAGCGAATTCTCCATTTCAATTTGCCTTGCTGAATGACACCTCTTAGACATTTTATGAAAGGTAAATTACATTTGAAATGAAATCTTTTAAATGGGTTATCTTTGGGGTGGTTATTTTGCACACCTTTAAAATACATTCTCTGTATTGATGGTGGGCTGGGTAGACAGATGAATTCTGAAGAAGTTGAGAGGAAAATAATTTCGGGAGGTAATGGATGAACTCCGTCAGGAAGATTAATCAGGGCAGTTGCAAGAGAGCACCACATCCATAACTGGAGTAGAACTAAATATCTGATTGTAATTAAAACTTTAGGTTTCTAATGGCTGCACGAAAGATATTTTAATAAACGTGAAATGCACTTTCTAAATGGCATGCTAACTTTTAATGACTTGGGTGTTTTGTTTGATTAGTAACCTGGACTGTTAAATTAAAGCCAACTGCAAGCGCATGATAAAATATTGATGGTTTCAGGCAAATGAATTGGGGAAGTTATGCTTGACAGGCTTTTTGTATCATTAAGGATTTTAACTGGTGGAGAATATATATTGCTGGTGCTTAAAGATAGTTAGAGAGGAGCTTCCTGTTTATGTGACCTCGTTTTAATTTTACAGTAATAATAAGGGGGGAACCTGAATTATTCACAGATGGTTGGTCAAGAGAGGTCACTTAATTAAAAAAAAGTGTTATTTTAATTACACCTGTTCACATTCCTGGAATGGGAAATTAAATATTTGGAGGCATTTGATTACTTCTGTTTCACAGAGTAGCTGGACCTCTGCTGACTCTTGTGAGGACCCGAGGCTGTTGTGTGCGGTTTTCGCTTCTTCCTAATAGACAGCTTTGATTAAAAAAAAATTTAAGATTTTAAAATAATCAGTTCATTGTTAGGTTATAGATAATTCAAGAAGAAAGATTATAATTTATAATACATATAAACAAATTGCACTCAAAAGATAAATATCAACTTTTTGAGATTTGTTTTATATGTATGAGTGTTTTGCCTGCGTATATATCCATGTACTGTGTGAACATGCAATATCTTTGGACTCCATAAGAGGACATCAGATTCCCTTGAACCTGTAGTTACAGACCATGGTAAGCTGTCTTGTGGGTGATGGGAATTGAACCTTTGTCCTCTACAAGAGCAGCCAGTGTTCTTAAGTGCTAAGCCATCTCTCCAGGCTCTGCATGTATATTATATATGCATACGCAAGACAATTTCTAGCAGGATATGGAGGAAAATACAAGTAGCATTCTAAGGTAGCTACATCTCTGTTAAGACCTTAGCTGTGTGAAGGATTAGAAAATGGAAACTTTGAGACCATGGAGGAATTTGGAGGAGGATGCCAGGATGTAGGATGATGGTTCCTGGTGGATGGAGTACTGTGTACCTCGTACTCCCTTATACAAAAGGAAGCCATTTGCATCATCTCAATTAAGAGGACTTCGTAAAGTACGGGAAGGACCCCACCCCTCACCACAGGCCAGGGAGAGCTGACCCAGATTTGGCTTGGTTCCAGGAGAGCTGGCTCCACCCCTTGCCTGAGGAAGGCTGTCCCAGTAACCCTACTGTCCAGTTCAGGTTCCACCCAGACCCTCATCCTGAACCTTCCGTTGGCCCCACTCTAACATCTACCCCATCTGTGACCTGCTGGAGTTCTCGAAGGAACTGGTCCTGCAGAATGATAAGTGAAGGATCTCCACGACTTGGAACAACAGCAGATCCAAGAGGAGTTTGGTGAGGGTCCAGTGATGATGGTGTGCCAGAGGCCATAGTCCTTGAGCCAGACCAATGACTCATTGCAATGAACCTTTCGTAGGTGGGGCTGACTGGACAGAAGGGTGTACTGTGTGACACGCTGCAGCTCCCTGTGCCGCTAGGATGAATGAAGAGGTGTTGGAACAACAGAGGGGTATTTTGGGGGGAGGGAAAGGGTTCTTTTAGGGGAGTATGCTGCAGGGGTGAGGAGCAATATAGAGAGACTGGGAGGTGAATGGGATTGGGGTACATGATGTGAAATTCCCAAAGAATTAATAAATAAGTATGTTTTAAAAAGTATGGGAAGGACACCTAGGAGAGTCACAGGATAGCCTCTGGAGAGGAGGCTGAAACTCTTTTCTAGGCTGTTGACCTTTGAGTGTTTCAGGATTGTGGATTATTTGGGACCGGAAGGATACAGGACAATTCTTATGCAAGCATGCATGGTCACACAACATTCTGACTGATTTGCAAGAGGCTGAATATACGTAATTCACACACTGCCTGTTATTTGTGTTACTCTGAGCTAATTTCTGTACCTTTCTGGCCCACTTGACTATATATAAAAATGCAGGCAAGTATTCTATATCAGAGTTGTTCAGATTAAGCAATCCTCAGCTGTTGTATAATATTAAAGTTACAATATTTTAAAAATACTTCTAGTTGATTGGACTTATTTTTGACACAGCTTTTTTCCCCCCTCCTGAGACAGGGTTTCTCTGTGTAGTCCTGGTAGTCCTGCAACTCACTCTGTAGACCAGGCTGGCCTCAAACTCACACAGACCGCCTGCCTCTGCCTCCTGAGTGCTGGGATTAAAGGTATGTGCGCCACCACCACTTGGAAACACAGCTGTTTTTTCTTACATTATTAAACAGAGTAGCAACAACAGCTACAACTTATTGAGTACTTGCTGCCAAGTGGTGTGTTTAATTTCTTGTGAAACTCTCTGAGATAGGCTAAAAATTTCAAACGAAGAATCTCAGCGACGTTATATACCTTTGACAGTAAATGACAGAGGCAGAAATTAAATCCCGTGGTTGTAGGCAGTATATAGTTTGACTGCTAAAATAGACGCCCAAGTAAAATAGCTTAACCAAGTCGATTTCTCTCTCATGAGATGATCTGGCGTGCACCTGTATTCAGGTGGTCAGAGGTTCTGATCCCTTCTGTCTCGTTACTCTGCCATCCTTAAAGCACAGGTCTCATTGCTCTTAAGAAAGCATTCCAGCTATTAGCACCTACCCCCATACCAGTCAGCAGGAGGGGAAAAGACCAACATTACTGTGCACCATAATCTGAACATGGGTAATGTATATCTGAATATCTCATACCTGTCGAGCAATCTTATTTCTTTTGGTTTTGAAATTCTACGCTTCAATTAAAGTTGCTTAGTGGCTATACTGTGTTTGTTGGCCCTACAGATACACACAGATATAAAACCATAAAAAAAAAAAAAACCAATTCCATGTCATACGAGAAAACGTCATCCAGATTTAGATCTATATTTGAGCTCCCTGGAGCCGTATTTCACACACTGAGCTTAATGTCTCCTCCAACTCCCCTTAAATCACGCTAAGTCTGCATTTCTAAGTATGCCACACCTGCTCTCCCACGCTCCCCCTCAGAGATTTTGACTTACGTATTTGTCATTTCTCTATTTTCCCCACTATCACAACTGTTATCCACATGGTGTGGACCTTGGCCTCTCACGTGTCACTCCAGTTTTCACCCCGTCTTTCTGCCAGTCCCTGATTCAGAGTCTCATTGAAAACACTCAGTTGTTATTGTATGAGTGTGTGTGCACGATGGACGAGTATGTGGGATGGGCATCACGCCGTAGTGTGGGGCTGGAGTCAGAGGGACACTTCAGGGAGTCTGTCCTCCCCTACGATCTTCAGGAAGTCTGTCCTCCCCTACGATCTTCAGGGAGTCTGTCCTCCCCTGCAATCTTCAGGGAGTCTGTCCTCTCCTACAATCTTCAGGGAGTCTGTCCTCTCCTACAATCTATCTTTAGTTGGGTCCTGGGGACTTAACTCAGGTCACCAGCTCTTGTGACAAGTGCCTTTCCCTGTTAAGCTATCTTGCCAGTCCACTTCGGCTCTTTTTAGTTCTCTCTCTCTCTCTCTCTCTCTCTCTCTCTTTCTTTTTTGGTTTTTAAGACAGGGGTTCACCCTGTGTCCCTGGCTGTCCCACAATTAGTTCTGTAGACCAGGCTGGCCTCGAACTCACAGAGATCCGCCCGCCTCTACCTCCCAAATGCTAGGGCTGAAACTGTGTGCCACCACACGTAGCTAGGCTCTTATGCGTAGACTGCCACAATGTCCTCCTGGACTGTCCTGTCTCCTCTAGTTTTCCTGCTGCTCAAGCATTGATTCTTATTCTATACCGTCACCTTATGTGTCCATGGGTATCTATCTCACTGGCCACCATCTGGCCTCCTATTTTATTATTAGATTCTTTGTCTTAACTTTGGTCAATGTTTTTCCTACATTTGCTCTCCCTAATTTTTCCAACCATATACCCCTTCACCCCGAAGAACACATCTATCTCCTTCTGTGCAAATCTCTCAACTCCCCGTTCAGTTTATTTTTTTAAATATAGTCTCACTATGTAGACCAGCATGGCCTCAAACTCACAGAGATATGTTTGCCTCTGTCTCCTGAGTTCTGGGATTAAAGGTTTCTGTTGAGCATTTCTTCAGGTCAGGTCTCTTGATCCCATTTACTCTTTCCTTCCCCCCTGTCTTTCTCTCTCTCACTCATCCTCTCTTCATTCATTTCATCAAGGAATAGTGTTTGTGTGCCCATCCTGGGCTGGTGTCCAGGGATAGAGTTGAACAAACCAAGAACCAGTTCCCACCTCATGCTACCTAAAATCTGGGATAAAATTCCCTGGGTTTCAACTATACCACTCTTGGGTATATGCCTGGAGGACTCTGAGTCAGCACCCTGCAGAGATACTTTGTATCCATGTTCATTGCAGCACTATCCCCAATATCCAGGAAATGGGACCAGCATGGATGTCCATCCACGGATGAATGGATGAAGAATGTACTGTACACACACACACACACACACACACACACACACACACACACACACATACACACGTTAAGCAAAATATGCCAGACTCAGAAGGACGATTGCTGATATAATAACCGATTTACAACTATATATGTGTGTATGTAAATAGATGTATATACACTGTGTATCTATATATGTGTGTGTAGATAAATGTGTTTATACTGCGTATGAAGATCATGATAGTAGAAGGAAGACCTGAGAAGATCTTTAAAATGTTTACTTGTTTTGTTCATATGTGTGCCTGTGTGAAAGTGTATATACACATGTGTGTGGAATACATACATGTGCTCTTAGGTGCATGTGGAGGCCTGAGACAGAAACTGGGTATCCTGCCCTATCATTCCCTGCCATGTTCCTTTGAGGGAGGGTCTCTCACTGAGCCTGCAGGGAGGTTAGTGTCCAGCAGGCCTCAAAGATCCTCCTGTCTCTCCCCTACACAGCACTGGTTTACAGATGTGTGCAGCCACTCCTGGGTTTTTATGTGGGTGCTGGGGATTTGAACTCAGGTCCTCATGCTTGCACAGCTGAGTCACCTCTCCAGAAGAGGTCTTATAGGAGATGGGAATGGGAAATAGAGTAATGGAATACAGATGGTAAGAAAGAAGGAGGAACTAGCTTGTAGAAGGAAGGGAACCAGTTGGAGCAGGTCAGCAGGGGGCATGGTGGGGGAAGGGAGGGCATGGGAGCAAAATATAGCGACACTGTTTGAAGATGCCATGATGAAACCCATTACTTTGTTTGTTAACCTAAGAAATTAATTTAAAAGTTCCTGGGGCAAGGGAGAAGGCTCAGTGGATGAAGCACTTGCTGCACAAGCACGGGGACCCGAGTTCAAACCCCCAGTATCTATGTAAAATCCGGGTGTGGTGGCGCATGCCTGCATCCCCAGTGCTGGTGGGGGTGGAGCTGGCCAATCTCGATGACACGGTGAACATGGGGTTCACACCGTCTCAGGAAATGGGGAGTGCTAGAGGAAGACCCCGCACTGTAAAAATGGGGTGTTGCACACACGTCCCTCCCCCATACAACACACAGCGCATGCGTGCAGAGAGGGGAAATACTTACCCAGATCTGTCACGCTCGTTTGTGCCTTGGTCTGTTTCATTTGCCTAACAATTCCTGCCATTCTGCGCCCATCAGCAAAGGCTCAGCCCAGCTTAGCTTCTTCAGGCTTTGGCTGCCTCACTGCGCTTTTCCCCTGAGCACCTTCAGTGGGGTTTCCCAGCACGTTTCAGCTGCTAATTGCTTTCTTTCTTTTTCTCTCGAGACAGGGTTTCTCTGTGTAGCTTTGGAGGCTGTCCTGGAATTCACTCTGTAGACCAGGCTGGCCCGAACTCACAGAGATCCGCCTGCCTCTGCCTCCTGAGTGATGGGATTAAAGGCCTGTGCCACCAAAGCCTGGTTTAATTGCTCTTTTCTATAAGAATCTTGGTGTTAGGAAGGATGTCATATTATATTGTATTTATATTTATATAAATGTATAACCGTTTATAGACACCGCAACACACCCTGTAAAACCTTTGACTTTCCAGATGTTTCCAAATTCTCAGATTCACAACAACAGGTTTGGTTTTGTTTAGCCTATTGCCCTTTCCCAGACTTAACATTTCTTTTTTTTTTTGTTTTGTTTTGTTTTGTTTTTTTTTAAGAGACAGGGTTTCTCTGTATTGTTTCGGAGGCTATCAGTCCAGCCCGGCCTTGAACTCACAGAGATCCGCCTGCCTCTGCCTCCCGAGTGCTGGGATTAAAGGCGTGCGCCACCACCGCCCAGCCGGACTTAACATTTCTATCCAGAGCCAAGTATAATTTTTATGGCTTCTTACACCACAATGTTCAGTTTAGGTGTCTGAGATGTTTAGAGCCTGTCCGTCCATAATAGCAAGGTTCCAGTGGCTTCATGACCATTGTCGGTTAGCCCCAGCCACAACGCTCTGTGATTGCTTAGTCATGCCAATTAGCTTTGCGATCTGCTCAGAGCACACTTATTGACTGTCTTAGGGTTTCTATTGCTGTACTGAAACACCATGAGCAGAGCAATATGGGGAGGAAAGGGTTTATTTGGCTTACACTTCCCTGTCACGGCCCTCAAAGGAAGTCAGGGTGGGAACTCAAACAGGGCAGGAACCTGGAGGCAAGAGCTGATGCAAAGCCATGGAAGCATGCTGCTGACTGGCTTGCTCCCCATGGCTTACTCAGCCTGCTTTCTTTTCTTTCTTTCTTTCTTTTTTTTTTTTTTGGTTTTTCGAGACAGGATTTCTCAATATTGTTTTGGAGCCTGTCCTGGAACTCGCTCGGTAGACCTGGCTAGCCTCGAACTCACAGAGATCCACATGTCTCTGCCTCCCTCCCGAGTGCTGGGATTAAAGGCGTGGGCCACCAATGCCTGGCTCAGCCTGCTTTCTTACAGAACCATGATATCAATCTTGGGGATGGGTACCACCCACAATGGGCTGGACCCTTTCCCACCGATTACTAATTAAGAAAATGCTTTACAGGATTGCCTACAGCCTGATCTTACAGAGGCATTTTCTCAGCTGAGGCTCACCCCTCTCTGATGAGTCTAGGCTGTGTCAGGCTGACCTGACACTATTCAGCATACTGGCTATGAGATCATCCCAAACCAACTTCTGTGGTCATAAACGTCTAAATCTCTGAACTACAGTTTCCTTATCTGTAAGGTGGGGGTGCAGTTGTTAGAAACATAGTTAAATGAAGTAATATAGGGAAAGTAACAGAATTGTACCTGGTAGATGGAAAATTAAGAAAATAATTGCGTCTAGCTATCTAGCCAGACATGGTAGACACACCTTTAATCAGGAAGCATAGGCAGGAGGAGCTCTGTGAGTTTGAGGCCAGCCTGTTCTACATATTGAGCTCTAGACCAGCCACAGCTACACAGTAAGACTCTGCGTCAAAAACAAGACAAAATAGAAAAACAAACAAACAAAAACCTCAATAAAAGAACAACAAAAAGCTGAGCAGCGATGACAACAAGCAAACAAAAAACCCCACTAACTAGGCTCCCTTACTAAATGACTCTCCCAAATACCCTGCCATGCGTTTAATACTCAGATCCAGGCGCCAGGAAGAGACAAAGTGCTGTAGGTCTCGCTCTGGGAGGGCTGTGTCTGTTACAAGCGCCAGTGACAGAAAGTAAACTTTGTGATGCTCCTCTCCGCTTTGGCGATGTTACCACTTGAGATTACCGTTTATTGATTCATGGTGTGCGATGGTTAGGTAAGGAGCATGAAAAGACAACAAAGTAGCTAGAAAGCCAGACGGGCCAAGGCCTTTCAAGCCACCTGCGTCTAAGCCCAGCTTCCTCCTGGCTTCTAGCACAATTCGATCCACCCTGAGAGAAAGCGACACACGGCTTCTCTAAAGGTTTTATGAATGGGAATGAGAAATGGAGGAAAGCCAAAGACAGCAGCCGGCCTGTTCTCTTGGACCACGCAGTAGAAGGCCTCTGTGGCATAGGTTTGGAGACTGTCCGGCCCTTTGCTGTAACGGTAGGTGGTCCCACACTACCCACCGATGCCAGAGAGCACTGGCCCAAGCACTGAACACTGCAGCAGAGAAAAGGCCCCCCTGCACCCGCAGCCCACACGGGGTGGGGCACAAGGAGTACGGGTGTATAAGCAAGGCCTTTGTCATACAAGGGCCATAGGAACCAGAGTGCCCTGAGAGCCAGTTCCGGGCCCACTGGGCACACCCAGGATAGCACGCCTGTGGCCGACTGTTGTGCATGGGTGGGTCATCGGAGGACTCGTGCAGGTGCGGTGCAGGCTGGGTGTCACTGAAGCTTCTCTGCTCGACAGCAAGCAGAGTCGGGTTTTTCTTTTGTTTTTATCGAACAATCTTTGAAACCACCAGCAAAGGGTTGGGGAATGGGTTCTGAGTTATTGCTCTGTTTTTGTTCTAGAGACCCATCAGAGTGCCTCGAGAATTACTTTGTGCTTTAAAGACCGAACCACTCACGTATCCCTCCATGCTTCCGTGACCTCCTCCATGCTGGGGGCCAGAGCTCTGTGGAGGTGGCAGAGGAACCACAGCAGAGGGGGTGGGGGCGGGGCTGACTGGGCAGGCATGCGCGCCGGGGGCTATACAAAGCTCTTTGGTACAGGAAGGAAAGCCCAGCCTTCTTCTGGGCCCCTCTTTGTAATGCTGCGTCCCTCTGGCTGGCTGGATTAGTTAGCATTTCATCAGCTTCTCTTAAATGTTTTTTTTTCCTCCTGTTGTCACATCATGAAAAGAGAATATCTCTTGAAGAGGCTGGACACCCCCACGAAACGAGGGGGAGAAAAAGACTCTTCATCCTCTTTATTCTGGAAATATGTGATGTTCCTCCCAAGCTGTAGCCAGTGGGATGGTTGTGTTTCCAAACAAACATATCTATGTGGTTCAGTGATTTTTATTAAGAGAAATATATATAAGAATCCCCTCCACCCCACCCCATCGCATGCGGCCCCTGAGGTTCTGTGTTTGATGTGCCAGGCTTTCTAATCCTAGCCAAAGCCACAACATCTCAGAACAAGCGCCAAGAAGGAGCAGCCAGGTAGACATTATGACACCCAAGCAGTAGGGGGCAGTGTGACACAGTTGAACAGAGGACCTTGGGCGAACGTCGGAAAGGAGGCTGCCCGAAACAAAGGCAAAACTGCTAAGGGCTGTAAATCTTGTATGCTGAATTCCTATGCTAGAGACAGTCGTGGTTGTATCGTAATTAAACATGCTACTAGAACGTAATTCCCTCACTGATGACTTCCTCTTAGTGGCCTCATTTTCCATAGAGCGAACCAGAGAGTGGTTCCTGGACTGGCGTGGACTGCAAGGATTTCTAGGGTGTTCAGCTCCAGCTTCCCAAATGCAACAAAGGAAAAGTCAATCAACACCGTTGTTGCCACCAGGCGTTCCCTGAGACTGTCTTTTTGGAAATGGGGCCGTGTGGATGCTTAAGGATGGCGTTTTGATGGCTGACTTCAGTATCTCCAACCTTTGGGAGACTGTAGGTGGAGAGGAGGGAGAGCACCGTCGGAAATTGTTAGTAAATACCTGCCTTACTCTTTGCCTAGGAGGCTAGAAGTCCAAAGCCAAGGTGCAGGCCGGGTAGTGCTCCCGTTAAACCCTGTGTGAGAGAGTCCATCTCCACCTTGTGTGAGCTTCTGGTGGCCTCCCATGGCTTGAAGCAGCGCCGTTTTATTCTGCTCTTGTATCTTCCTATGTCTTACTGTGTGTCCTCTGTTTCCGTGAGGTTTTCTTGTAAGGACACCGGCTCTATTCAGTTAAGTGATCTATGGCACTTCAGTATGATGTCATCGTAACCAGCTACATTTGTAAGGACTCTTTCCAAATTCTACTACATTATGGACGGCTGGGGATTAGACCTTCAATATATCTTCTTTTTGGAGGGTGCACAATGTAACTCATAAGAGGTCACAGATATTTTTTGAGTCATTTATACTTATGTTTATACATAGTCACACCAGGTCTATTATAGTATTTGTCTTTAACTAATCATGCTGGATTTCAAATAAAGGGAATTTTTTATTAACGATACAAAATTTCACCCTGCTTACTGGCTCCTCCCCGTTCCCCCAAATCATTTTTAGAAGTACAGCAACTAGAGTGACACTGTTTAGGGGGGCATCTATTCCAATTTTTGCAAGTCTCTCTTCACTTAAGGACTTAAAACAAATTCCGCCTGAACAGGGACTTGAACCCTGGACCCTCAGATTAAAAGTCTGATGCTCTACCGACTGAGCTATCCAGGCTCCTTGCAAATGAACTGTTTAAATACACATCCATCTCAGTATGTACCTGCTCAAAAACCTCCAGTGGTTTCTCTTCACTCTTGGGATGTGAAGCCCTAAGCCAGAACTAAGTGATTTGGCCTTAACTTTATTTCTTTGCGCTTTCACTCCCTGTAACATCCTTCCCGCCTAAGATTGCTTCAGACACTCTCCTCTTTGCCGGGCCTGGCTCATTCCACGTGGGCCTTTGTCCTCAAAGCTCTGTTATCCAGGTTGTTTCCCCTCACCCCTGCATGGCTCCCTCCTCGCTCCGGTGGACTCTGCTCAGTGAGAATCAGTGAGAAAGACACACACTCTCTCTCCTTTGAGCGTTCCCTCCCTTCCTCTTATCTTTGTGAGTTTGCCATATGTGTTTGTTCAGTATCTGCTTCCTCTACCATTGTATGACAGCTCTTAGGGACTTCGTTCTGTCCACTGTTGAGCTCTTAGTGTCTAGAACAAAGCCTGAAACATAGTAGGTACCTCATAATCATTTGCTGAATGAATTAATGAATATAGATAATTTAAATTTCAACCTATATCCTAAGCTATATTGAGTAGTAATAAATCTAGTAGGTACTTGGAAGAAGAACCCGAAATAAAAAAATACAAGGTTATTAAATATTTGATTAACAATAGATTATATGTTCAACAATATATTTTGTAAAATAGCTATTATAAAATTGGCAATAGCTACTGTTTTTTTCCACTCATTTTGTGTGAGAGCATATTCTAAGTCCTTCATTTACATGTTAAAAATTTGTTTCTTTCTTTCTTTTTTTTTTTTTTTTTGAAGACAGGGTTTCTCTGTGTAACAGCTTTGTCCATCCTGGAACTCACTCTGTAGACCAGGCAGGCCTCGAACTCAGAGATCCGCCTGCCACTGCCTCCAAGTGCTGGGATTAAAGGCGTGCACCGACAACACCACCTGCTCCTTTGCATTTTTTTTTTAATGTTCAAGATAACATCTCTTTTTTTGTTTTCTTTATTACACAAGTGAGGACATCAAAGAGAAAGAAACCTCAATAATCTTCCAGATTGATACCAGTGGACACAGAATCCAAATCCAGGTCAGGTTGGCTTCACAGAGCTCTCCATAGCTGTGCTAACACTAGCTCTGCCTGTCTGCCTGCCTCTCTGCCTCTCTGCCTCTCTGCCTCTTATTTATTCATTTACCCCGCTGTTACAAGACGTTACCTCTTATAGAGGACTATTTCAGGCTTCAGGGAAGTTTTTCAATGATTGAGTAGTTTATTTTTAAATTTTATTTACTTTTATTTCATGTGCATTGGTGTTTTTGCCTGCAAGTATGTCTGTATGAGAGTGTAGGACCCCCTGGAACTGGAGTTACAAGGTTGTGAGCTGTCATGAGTGCTGGGGATTGAATCTGAATCTTCTGGAAAAACAGCCAGTGCTCATAACCAACCGCTGAACCATCTCCCTGGCTTGGAGTGGTTAGTTTTATGGAAGACTCACATATGGCATACATGATAACTGATTTTTTTAAATAGAAAAATGAACAGTAGGAAGAGTGTGTACACACCTTCCTCTGGTCCTATAACGATTTTCCTTCTGATTAACATCTTGCATTGGTGGCTCATTTGTTATAAGTTGATGGACCTATATTGATGCATAGTTATTAATTAAGGTCTACAGTTTCCCTCAGGCTTTGCTCCTGTGGTGAACATGCTATGAGTTTTATCAAATGCTTAGTGTCAGGTATCCAGCACTAACAGTATTATAAAGAATAGTCTCTCCTCAAAGGGTCTTCCACATGGTTGGAGTCTTGTTTCTTATTCTCCAGTAATATCCCCTTGACTGTATGAACCACAATTTGTATATGTAATCCCTTCCTAAAGCAATGCTGGGAGCTGCAGAGATGACTCAGTGGTTAAGACCACATGCTGTTCTTGCGGAGGACCCGATTCCCAGCGCCCACATCAAGCAGCTCACAGCTGCCTCTAACTCCAGCTCCAGGGGATCTGACCCCCTTCTGACCTCCTCCTACAGACACACACAAATGAAAAAAGAAAAAGAAGAAAAAGGGCACCCTGATTTCTTTCAAGTCTTGGAAATGACACATAAAGCTGGAATAAACATTTGTAGGCAGGCTTCTGTAGACATTAGTTTTAGATCATTTTGGTAAGTCTCTATGTCTATATGCTCCACGACAGACTGCCAGTCAGCTTTCAAAAGTAGCAGTCCGTGTTTCTATCAGCAATGCGTGAGAGTTCCTGGGGCCCCCACATCCTTGCTGAGTTTTGGTGATGTCAACATTTTGGGTTATAGCCATTTGAGTAGGTTCATTGTAGTGTCTCCTTGTTGCTTTAATTTGTCCCACACTTGTGACGTATAATCTTGACCATCTGTTTCCGTGCTGTTTGTGTGCTTTCTCTGGTGATCTCCAGCTCTTTTGCATAGCTTTTCTTCGGGTTGCTGAATTTCTTGTTAAATATTTGCTCTTTGTGATTTTGGAGTACAAGTCTTCCACCAGTATGTGTTTTACAAATAGCTTTCCCTAGCCTATGCTTATCTTTTTAGTTTCTTAGAGGAAATCTATCTTAAAAATTCAGCTGAAATGTTCTGACAGATAAATCTTGTTCTGATTTGTTCATTTATTACAAAGGACTTATGGAGAGGTAACAATGAAGTCACATATGAACTTGACAAAACATCATTTCTGAAAAAGTAAGATTAAATATAATTGACAAGGTCTGGGTTAGAACTATAGGCTAGAATAATATTATGTAGTGAATGTAAGAGTTGTATTTAATTATTTATTTTCCTGCTATTGAAAATAACTCCCCTCCCCTACATACATAATATGATTACAGTTTCCCTTCCCTCTCTACTCCTCCAATCTGGATCCACCCTCTTTCTGACTTGTTAGAAAACAAACAGGCATCTAAGGTGACTTAGTCACTGTTCTATTACTGTAAAGAGACATGGCAACCAAGGCAACTCTTAAAAACGGAAAGCAGTTAGCAGTGGGTTTGTTTATGTTTCAGAGGCTTAGTCTATTATTATGTAGAGAACATGATGGCACTGGAGCAGAAGCTCAGAGCTGAATCTGGATCTGAGGCTTAGGCTGAAGGAAGAGAGAGAACTGGGTCTGGCATGAGCTCTTGAATCCTCAAAGCCCCAGTGGCACACTTCTTCCAACATGGCCACACTTCCTTATCCTTCTCAAACAGTGCCATTCCCTGATGACTAAGCATTCAATGATATGAGCCATTAATTGGATGGGAGCCATTCTTATTCAAATCATCACAGGATAATAAGGGGTAATAATAAAATAAAATATAACAACCAGGCGGTGGTGGTACACGCCTTTAATCCCAGCATTCGGGAGGCAGAGGCAGGCGGATCTCTGTGAGTTCGAGGCCAGGCTGGACCGACAGCCTCCAAAACAATACAGAGAAACCCTGTCTCGTAAAACCAAAAAACAAAAAAAAAACCCCCAAAAAACAAAAAACTAACAATGGATTGGAACAAAATAAACAGAAGGAAAAGAGCCCGAGAAAAGGCACAAGAAACTATTATAGACACAGAGATCCACTCGCTTACACACCCAGGAATTCCGTAAAAACACACGAAACTACAAGTCATAATGTATACTCAAAGGGCCTGTAGGGTAAGAAGAGAAAAAGTATATAAATAAAATAAAATACAAAAATAAGATAAAATAAAAACCCAAACAAATGGAAGAACTCTGACATGACCTTATGAGGACAAAGATGCCATTGAGTTCATTTGCTGTTGACCTATGAGGACAAAGATGCCATTGAGTTCATTTGCTGTTGACCATTATTGCTGGGTGTGTGGCCCACTCTTAGAAGTAGTTTGTTTCCCTTGAGAGTCCCCCTTGGAGAAAACTGAATTTTCATTTACAAGTGCTTATCAACGAGAAATAGCTTCTGGAGGTAGAGATGGGGGCATGTGTACACTTTTTTCAGCTCTAGGACCCCATCTGGGATAGACCTGGGCAGGCTCTGCCCATGCCGCCTCTGTGAATTTGCATGTATGTTGATCCTGTTGATTTAGGGACCTTGTTTTCTTGGTTTCCCCCATTCCCTCAGATTCTTACATCCTTTCTGCCTCCTGATGTGGGGGTGGGGTGGGGTTGGTCCCAGAATCCCGAGGGGAGGGATTTTAAGGCGACATTCTGTTTAGAACTGAGTGTTCCAAGGTCTTTTGCTCTCTGCAGGAGAGAGGAAGCTTCTCTCATTTCTCTCATGATATTTACCTGCTTCTCTGGTTGGGAGTATGCTTTTAATTCTTTTTTTTTTTTTTTTTTTTTTTTTGGTTTTCTGAGACAGGGTTTCTCTGTATTGTTTTGGAGGCTGTCCTGGAACTCGCTCTGTAGACCAGGTTGGTCTCGAACTCACAGAGTTCTGCCTCCCGAGTGCTGGGATTAAAGGCATGCTCCACCAATGCCCGGCTGCATTTAATTGTTGATCACAAAAGAAAGAAGAAACTGTCTTGACTTTTTGTGTTAAAAATGAAATTAAAGTTTGAAGATATGAAATCATTTTTGAAGAAAATATCTGCAATGGGTATGAGAGACAGAGGTTAACAACCTCCTTGCATATAAATCGTCCTTAATATTCAGCAAATCAAAGGTAAGACCACAGTCAGGGGCAAAGACATCAACAAAAGATTTATAAGTGACTAGCATACCTTTAAACACACACAACTTCAGTGATAGATAGAAGCAGCCAAATTTAGTGTACGCAATACCAACCGAATTTAATGTATACAACAGCAGCATCTCCGCACCATCACATCTGCAAAGATTACAGGCTGAGGCTCATCTTTACTGGCCATCATGTCCTTCCAAACACTACTCACTAACAAAGTGGTACAGCCTTTTGGGAAAACAGATAGGAAAGACACATTAACAGTTTTGGGAAAACAAAAACAAAACCTTTGACCTACAATTCTTCTTCTGGGTGTCTGTCTCAGAGAAATAATCACAAATGGAAATAAAGATTTATTCACAATGGTGCTATTTGTGTCATTTTTTGTAACCGAATAGCAGGAATAACAGTGAACTTTAGTTCAGACATGAAGCAATATTTTGCAGCTTTAGAAAACAATGCACTAGACAAAGAAACATAAAGAAACTTGTTGGGGCGGCAAAATTATAGACGAAGCGTGTCTTAGTTTGGACAGTGGCTATTCTCTGTGTTTTAGAAACTTTTTTTGACATCTGTTTTCCTATGTCTGAGTGTTTTGCCTGCACGTATGACTGTGTTCCATGTGTATGCAGTGCCTGTGGAGGCCAGAAGAGGGCGACAGATTCCATGGAACTGGGGTTGCAGATGCTTGTGAGCCACTATGTGGGCACTAGAAACCAAACTCAGATCCTGCTGAGTCATCTCTCCAACCTGTTGTTCTACATGTTGTCAGAGCTCATTGCACTCACATCTAGAAACAGTGAATTTAAAGGTTTGATAAGCCTAATCTCAGCCGGGTGGTGGTAGTTCACGCCTTTAGTCCCAGCACTCGGGAGGCAGAGGCAGGCGGATCTCTATGAGTTCAAGACCAGCCTGGTCTACAAGAGCTAGTTCCAGGACATCCTTCAAAGCCACAGAGAAACCCTGTCTCGAAAAAAAAAAAAACTCCCAAAAGTTAGTTATGACCTATTCAACCAATGGTGCTTGTCAAATATGTTAATACTTCTGTACAAAGTTAAATGAGTCGGAATGAAAAACTATATTAAACATTAACGATTATTGCGGGGGGGGGGGGGGAGTGAGGTCATGAATGGCTGTTTTAATCTGTGTTTTCTATTTTCTTTCTAATGAATATATCATACTTTAATAATAAGGAACATTAAATATTTGTACAAAAAGTTTAGAAGAGTTAAAAGTATTGTATGCCTTTAAGGATGTCTACTGCACAGAACAAACTAGAGCTAAGACTACTAAAATGACAATGCTGTCTACTTTGGGTATTTTCTTCTTGTTCCTTTAGGATTTTTTCAGATTCAGAAACTCTAAAACTGAAGAAAAGAACAACAGCCTCCACAAACAAACAAAAAACCTACAATAAACGTTAACTGTCCCGCGCTACCGTCTCGCCAGCAAGAACAACGCAGGACACTCGGATCCTTCTGCAGTAAAGCTTTAATACATCTTGAGAGATAGATGATCAGCTTCTGAGAGGGAGACCCCAAGCTAAGAAACCCAGCCCCTTATATAAGCCTAGGAGCTCCGAGTGAGACGTGTAGAGCCGGGATTGGTGGTTTGCTCATCACCCCAGATGACGGGTGAGGCACAGCTTAAACGGTAAACTCCAACTGACAGCAGATGTCAGCGCCATCTTCTAATGGCGATAGCGATAGCGAGGGCGGCTCCTCACAGTTAACTATATTTATAATCGTTTAATAACTCACAAAAATTTGGGATGATGTTAATACCTTATACGTAAAAAGTTCACTTTGTTCTCCGACTAGCCAGCTGTGAGATATTAGGCCTTGTGAGACCCAAGAGAGCTGTTAAGATGGGGACACGGGAGGAGGAGGCCTCGCGTGGCATCTTAGGTGGGCTATCCCAGGAATTCGTTCCTGCCTAGACTAATCAGCTGTTTTCAGTGTCCTCAGCAGGAGGTGGGAAGCCACCTCCAAGGGTTTCCCGCTAAGTTTTGTTGAACTCTTGTTTCATCCCGTGCTTTGGGTGGCTGCATTTTCTTTCTTGTAAACCAAGACGCTCAGATCACCAGGAAGTTTCTTTTCTTTTCTTCCTTCTGGTAGGGGCAGGGTTTTTGATAAGACACAGTAAGAGAGAATACAGACTTTCTTGCACAACTGTAAAGTTGGGAGCTGAGGAGGTTCTACTCCCCATACCTGCAGAAGCACCTTGGTAGCGAGAGACCTCTTTCTCCCAGGTTCTGTGTCTGAGAAACCCTTGACTAAAAGAAAAGCAGTTCTTGGTTTTTCAAGACAGGGTTTCTCTGTGAAACAGTCCTGGCTGTCCTGGAACTCACTCTGTAGATCAGGCTGTCCTTGAACTCATAGAGATCTGCCTGTCTCCGCCTACCGAACGCTGGTATTGAAGGTGTGCTCCACCACCAGCCAGTGAATGAAGATTTCTTATTGAATGGAATGTGCTTGCAATAACAATCAGGGAGATACAGCTAGCATACTGAACTCATGGGTAGCGATGCTTATTGTCTTAAGGTGTTTGGGATAGCTCCAGGGAACTCAGATGGTAGGAGGAGAGGCCTGGGGATCTGAGAGATGATCTATTCCTGAGCTATTCAAGATGGACTCCGAGTGACCTGATGAGGTTGAGGCCGGCTGAACCATCTGTTCTTCGTGTTAGGGGAATCACAATCTATGAATGAAGTGCACTTAAGGATCCACCAGTGTGTCAGGAGCATACCCAGCTGTGCCAACAGCTGGAGAACAGGGAAGTGGGCCCAAAGAGGTGAGCGAAGGAACCGTGACATCTTACCTCAAGTCCTCAGCCTTCAGGCACACGATCCCACTCCCATGTCTCACGGCCAAGGATTTACATCCAAGTCATTATCCTGCATGCTCAGTGGTGCACTCTGTGGACATGAAGCGATGATGTGTTTGTAAACCTGCTGTGAACAAAAGACGTTAATGATATGCTAAGTAAGTTATAAAACAGTATATTCTCTCTCTCTCTCTCTCTCTCTCTCTCTCTCTCTCTCTCTCTCTCTCTCTCTCTCTCTCACACACACACACACACACACACACATTTTTTTTGAGCCAGAGCTCTATGTAGCCAGAGCTGTCTGGAACTCACGCTGTAGACCAGGCTGTCCTTGAACTCATAGAGATCTGCCTGCTTCTGCCTCCTGAATCCTGGAATTAAAAGCATGCACCAGCACACTTGGCAATTATAATTTTTTTCAGTTGGTGAAAAATACATAACCTACATGCACGTAAACATTCTAATATACAGGCATTTTATTATTATTATTATCATCGCTTGGTAAAGGGATTAGGATGGCTTTGTCATTCTTCCACTAATTTTTGAAAATAATGAACATGTATTGCTTGTGTGATTTTTTTTAAAGGTTACAAAATTCTTGTTATTCAAACACAAGATTGCCTACCAGGAAACTTTCTATTTGACTCTGGCAGGTCTGGTTATCAAGCCTGTGACTGGGATTAAGGAGAGGGATTCTAGTCTAGATTCAGAATTTCTAGTTGCTTTTCTGGGGGGGGTAACTTAAAAACATAACCTTTCAGTAAGATGTCATTAAATATGCACACATGTAATAGTACTTTGAACTTCAGTATTCTTTGATGACAACTACACATGTGTAGTCTCATAAAAATACAATGTTCAGTTTAATTAAGCAAATCTCTCATGCAAATTCCCTTACCACTGCTAATGTAGTCACTGATTTTGTAATGCCTTAAAATTGTTTTGTGTGAATCAAATAAACATTAGCAGAAAACTCTATCCTACTAGGCATTAACTCTTACATAGCCAACTCAACCTCTTTGGGAAAGCAATTCTCAAATTGTAATTTAGATTTCTATCTATCTATCTATCTATCTATCTATCTATCTATCTATCTATCTATTCAAGACAGGGTTTTTCTGTGTAGCTCTGGCTGTCCTGGAACTTGCTTTGTAGACCAGGCTATCCTTGAACTCAGAGATTCATCTGCCTCTGCCTCCTGAGTGCTGGGATTAAAGGCATGTGTCACCACCACCCAGTTTCCAATTACTAATGTTCACTTTGGTGTGAAATTATGACTAAACTCTGTGACGCTGGGGGGGGGACGGACCTAGATATAGGTCCATTCAATAAATACATATCAAGGATTGACAAGATGTGTGTGCAAAGTTAACCAGGGGCTGACGTATGGCCTGATAGTTTCTGTGACAGCATGGCTGTGGAACCCTGGGCAACCTGCTTAATCTCTCTCTAGGCTTTAGCTTTCTTATTTGGAAAACTCAAGCAATTTATCATTGTGGGTAGACATCTATGCTAGATCCTAAAATATATTCAAGGGATTTCCAGCGCAGAAGGAGCAATAGCTAAGTACTTAACTCTTTATGATATGAGTCCACCTTCTGGACCTGCTTAAGGAAAGGGGTTATTATGGGCAGCAACTGGACAGTGTGGGTTAGCTGAGATCACTACCTGGGCCATAACAGCGAGGCCCATTACCAACAACCTCTCAGTAAGTTTCCTAATCTGGAGGTTGGGAGCATGTGATAGAGTGACTGTGAGGAGTAAATGAGATAAAGCATTTATATATAAACATTCAACATAGTGCTGGGCTCCCTGTAGTACACAGCAAATGCTAGCTTTTATTATTAACATTTCTTCCATCTGGGATAATTCTGGTGGAAGGAAAATTTAAACTGTGTTTTGAAAGATAGACTAAATATTTTTTAAAAATTAAAATAACTTTGAAAGTAACATAAGCAATACATATTCACTGCAGACAAGTAGGGATAGAAGAAAGACGAAGCCAAATAAGGAAACCCACATGTGTCTGCAGCGCGGGGACTAGACTTTGTGAGGCAGAGCTGCCGAGGAAGCGTTTTCAGCAGAGGACCAGGACAGGGAGGTAGAGCGCTCGTTTGGATGGGGAGAAGCCAAGGTTCCTTTGGGGGCAGGCTGTGAAGTCTGCCTGGGTCAAGTGGTAGAAAGTTTGCATCCTGGCCTTCTTCCAGTAAGTAGCGTTGGGAGATATGGACAATACCTCGGGAAGTACTATTAGATGACGTTACTGGTTTTGGGACAGGATGTGCTTTTTAAAAAACATTGCTGTCCACAAGGAAGACTACTGATATTATAAACCAGGTCAAACTCGTGAAGATCCATTTGCTTATACTAACCTCCCGTCCGTTATTTGGATCTCAAAGTGAAGGTAAAATCTTGCAGATTTAGCAACTCTGGCTTCTTAAAGGCATGGCTGATACCCCCATCCCCTATTGATGTTTTAAGACCAGGTCTCATGTAGCCCAGGCTGGCCTCCAACTCTGGACCCTCCCGCTTCCACCTCCCAGGTAATGGAAAGACATCTATGCTAGAGCCCAAAATACATTCAAGGGATTTCCAGTGGAGGAGAAACAGATGAATGCTTAACTCTTTATGATATGAGGCAGCCTGTTGAAAAATTTAAAGACACGATTGTAGGCAATAGGCTTGTTATATCTCTGCAAAGACGGAAGGAATTCTTTGCATAAATCCAGGAGAGCATTTGCAATCCCAGATCCCAAATAAAACCTTCCTTCTACAAGAAGATACTTAGAGTCGCTAGTATTCCACTTGGGGTAACATTTGCTGGGCTTGCTGTGAACAGCCTGGTAAGCATTTGGGGATAAGGGAAAAACCCCAGGGAGGAAAAAAGTCCCCAATTTAACTTGTAAGAAACATGAACATTGTAAAAAACATCAGGATTTTAATTCAGAACAAGCGATGAAGCAGTAAAGAATGACACAGCATTAAGGGAATAAAATATTGTATTCAGGGTGGCGCTGGTAATGAGAGGAACCTGGATACCTGTCCTGTGTGGAAAGTGAGAAAGGGGAATTTCCAGAATTGGCCAATCCAGAGGAAGAACCTTGAGAGAATATTGCGCTGTCCTTGAGATGAGTGATGTAGCTCTCCCTTTTCATCATCTCCCACAAGGTTTGCCAAGCCTGGATTGATTATTTTTGGTTTTTGGTGTATGAATGTTCTTCACGAGTGACTCAGATAAATACCTTCCTTGCTCAGGTTTGTGTGAATGGAAGCAGAGCCTTCTGGGACAGACTCAGGAACAAAAATTAAGGTTATAGCTGACCCTAGGCACCTACCCGTTGCTAGACTCTAAGTTTTGAGACTTCTCAGTTCCTACAGTCTTTGGCAGAAATTTGGAATTAAAGGGAGGGTGGGTGAGGAAACTGTCACAGGACAATAGATTGTTTTTGGTTTCTTTGTGGTTACCTAACAGGAAGGCTGAAAACCCGCTCGGAAAGGACCCATTACACTAATCACCAGCCGTTAACACAATGAGTAATTTCCCAAAGTCATAAGCAAACCCACACACAACAAGGACAGAGCTACCTTTCAGAGGGGTGGGGAGAGTTTCAAAGTCCCTATGGCCAGGACTAAGGCAGAGCAAGACCAAGACCATCCCTCCTCTCCTGGTTCTCCTCACTGAGCATCGTATGGGCCTTCTTCAGGATCATCCAGAAGTCTCCATAGAGCAGTGTTCCCTCACTGCAGTCCAAGCACGAAGTACCTCCATTGCCGTCACTCTTACACGTAACACTTGTCTCTTCTACCTGTTGTCACATTGGTTCATGGCTATCTGTCCTGTGCGAGGCACAGCAGTCCCCTATGGTGACAAACCTTGTGGCCCAGTTTCACTAGGTTTCACTGCCCCCTGGTTCCGGATACTGAAAGGACAGACAGTGCCACTGGGAGAGGCATCTGCTACTCTGCATCACGGGCCAAGTGCCAAGTGTCCCCTGTTCACCGTTGCCTTGCTCCCGGGCTCTTTTGAAGCCAGAACCTACTTATCTCTCATTCATGCCTATATACATTACTGTTCCTCACAGCCTGGAGGGAAGTCACCAAATGGATCCAGGAATACAGTGTTAGGTGTTAGTCACTCAGCCCAGCTTCATGGGCAATTGCAAAGCCTCCTAGGTATAGTTGCCTGTGTTTTGTTGAAATTCTCATCTGTTGAACACTGTTTGCTCAGGGTCCAACAGATTATATAGCTAATCCGAGAGATTCCTACTCCCTGGAATTTCTCTTTTTCTATTTCTGAGCAGATGTCTCCTTAGGCCAATCAGCCATGTAATTGTCCAGTTCCAACACAGGGACATCTGTCTGCTGCTGGAGTTTCTTTCACCAGGTCCTGCAGCCATTTCAGCCCCAAATAAGCACACAGAGACATACAGTAACTTATAAATGGTTGGCCGATGGCTAGGGATTCTTATTGGCTAGCTCTGTCTTAATTATTAACCCATTTCTATAAATCTAAGTATTTCCATGTGGTCTTGGCTTACTGGAGAATTCCTGGATTTGTTACTCCTTTGGTGGCTACATGACATCTCGCCGAGGCAACTCTCTGCCTACCTTTCCCAGAATTCTCCTCGTCTCCTACTCCAGCCTATCTCCCTGCCTCTATTGGCCAAACAGTGTTTTTATTCATCAACCACTAAGAGAAACACACATACAGAAGGACATCACCTATCACCCATCACCTTACCTCCAGAGTAAGGCTGATCTTGTGCTTCCAACAAGATAATTTTGTAAAAACTGATATTGGACATCTCCTAAAAAATGTTTAGACTTCTGGAAGCCCTAGAGCCTATTCTAGCCTAGGATTACCATATTATAGATGTTAAAATGCTTTTTATGGGAGTTTTTTTTTAACTATTGTTTCCTCAAGTTTAGAAGCACATCTAAGCTCCATAGGTCCTTGGAACATATAGAAACACTTACATGCTAGAAGGAGTAGGACTTCCAACTCACTTAAGTTCAGACTACCTAGACCTCTGTGTGTGTGTGTGTGTGTGTGTGTGTGTGTGTGTGTGTGTGTGCTGTACTAGACTTCTCTGTGCAGTAGTTTTCAAAGCTGAGCACACTGAGGTCTTACAGAACATGACTCACAGAATCAGCTAAGCAGGGCTCATAGTGCCTCACAGAGACTCAAACGGCAATCATGGAGCTTGCATGGGTCTGTGCTAGGTACTCCACGCTGCGGTTGCTTAGCCTGGGGGCTTTGTGGACATCCTGCTCCTAACAGAGGGAGTGAGGGTGTCTGACTCTTTTGTCTTCTCTTATGCCCCCTTTCCTCTTACTGGTTGCCTTGATCTGAGGGTTTGCGCCTGGTCTTACTTCATCTTGCTATGCCAAGTTTGGTTGATATCCCTGGGAGGCCTGCTCTTTTCTGAAAGGAATTGGAAGAGTGGATCTGGGGGAGAGAAGTATGTGTGTGGGGGGGAACTGGGAGGAGTGGAGGAAGGGGAAATTGTAGTTTGTATATATTTGTATGAGAGAAGAACACATAAAAAGAAAAAGAAAAGAAAAGAGAAAAGAGATCTCTGAGATTCTTTGGTGTGGGTACCCTATAGGGAACTATTGGGAGCCATGTAGTTTGGGGATTGGGGTCTTTATTCTGGCTCCAGAGTCGTTCTGACTTTTTTTTGAAACATAAAACACCTATTTATCATTTATTTTGGATCTAGTGGACTCATTGCTTCTCCACCTTCACAGGGTCTCACTGTGTATTCCCAACTGGCCTGGAACTCACTACATAGACCAGGACAGACTCAAACTCACAGAGATCTGCCTGACTCTGCTTCCGAGTGCTGAGATTGAAAGTGTGTGCTGTTATAACTTTGCAGTTTATACTTTGTCCTCATATAGGGGCTCAGCTACTAAGAAGAAACCTTGAAGGCTGATGCAATGGCTTTGCAGGTAAAGGGGCTTGTCACCAAGCCTGTTGACCCGAGTTCAGTCCCCAGCACACATGGTGGAAGGAAAGAACCAATTCCAGAAAGTTTTCCTTTGGCCTCCACATACATGTCACGGCACATGCATGCCCCCTACTTAAAAAAATCAATGTAAAAAAATGATGAAACTACTGACTGATTCATCTCCTTCTGTTGCCACTTGGAGAAGAAGCCGCAGGAGTTGACAGAAAGTTAGTAGGTTGTCCTTGGTGACCCAGGCTATTAAGCAGATTTGCATCTCACATTTAGCTTTTAACTCCTAGTTATTTCATTATTGTGGATATGTATAGACAAATAATTTTATTAGAATTGTTACAGCAACAAAGAAGCATGTGTGTTTCACTTATATTTCCAGAAGAAAACCTGAATTAGAAATTATTGGAAGTATCACCTATCAATATTTCACAAGTCTGTACAGTTGTTTACAAGGGAGCTGAATTTGAGATGGTCACTATTTCTGGAAAAAACAATGCATGTTTCTCAGCAGCTATTCACAGTGGAAGAAATACAAGCGTACTATCAATTCATAAAAACAGTCTATTATGTAATAGGTCAATAGAAGGTTTAAAAATTGAAGTTAGGTGACTAGTTGGCAGGGGAGAGGAGGGCAGAATTAAATACTCCTGTTCTTGCCTGGAGTATAAATTGTTATCTCCTCTTTGGAGGGTGTTGTGTTTGTGCTTCTAGACTTTAAAAAGACCTTTCATTTGATGTAGCAGTCAAACAATCGATCCTATGGTAATATTCAAACATCATTTCCAAAAATGATATTGTTTTATAATAAAATGTACTTCAGTTGGAGTGCTTCCATCATGACTGGTACACACCCTTCGGTTTAGTATTTCTGTTTCTGGGAAACTTTTCCTTGAATATCCATGGCCAGCGTTTGGCCTCGTGACAGCTGCTGGACTGTCGTTGCCGTGGCTTGTCCCTGAAGTCGAGCCACTGTGTGGGTTATCAGGGGGATCAGAAGGATAATTCAGCTGCTGTGGAGATACTCAAGAAGTTTTTTCTCCTCTAGCATTGGAGATAGTCTTTCATGTAAAAAGTTTGACCTTGGGGCTAGAGAGATGGCTCAGTGGTTAAGAGCACCAGTTACTCTTCCAGAGGATCGGGACTTGATTCCCAGCACCCACACGACAGCTCACAACCATCTGTAACTCCAGCTCCATGGAATCTGATGCCTTCTTCTGTCTTCCATGGATACTACAGTATCAGAGCATCGCACATGCGTACTGACATACATGCAGGCAAAACACCCATACCCATAAAAAAGTAAATCATTTGAACTCAAGACATTTTTTTTTCCTATTTTGTGTTATTTTCTTTTGAGGGATTCATAGAACTTAGAATTAAAAGTCATAAATGCTTTATATTGAAGGATGGAACACTTTATGAGATAGCTTGCACTTTTATGTGAAATCATAGCTGGAAATATTAATTGTGGTAGTAATACTCAGGTAATAAGCACAAGGTACTACTGACAATAATTTCATATTTTTCTTTTTTAGTATTGTCTCAATTTACATCTGAAACAAGACACAGTGAAATAACAGATTCTTTCTACAAATAAAATAAAAAACAAACACTACTGAAAAACTTAATGCCCAATTATTTTGAGGCTTTTTTTTTTGAGTAATTACTGAATTAACTGACATTAGGCAAAAACTGTAGCTGCCCTTTCTGTCACTGGGTGAACTCTGAGGTGGACATCTTTTCTCACCAGAGGAATTTGCAGCTGATTGTCTGGATTCATTTGTCTCCTGGTTTCTCAGCTCATTCTGCCTCTTCCAGATTATTTTTATCACTTGCCACTTTCTGATGAGCGTTGAAGCAATGGAGGGGAGATAAGACAGAACTTAGTTAATTTTGCCTCTTATTACTGACTGGTTAAGAGGGAGATTGAAAAGTAACAGGAAGTTAAGACAGCCAGAGGAGGGATGTAAAAATATCTCTGGTGTCGTTATCTTTCATTCAGTGCCTCAGATGATTTAGTCATCTGCAATCAGATTCCCCCCACAGGGGCATTAGTCACAGCTCCATCTTTGTGAGGAAAGACAGCCAATGTGGCTCACACTCTGCGGAACTGTTTGCAGTGCTAAACAAAATTTGGATTTGAAAGGAAGGCGGAAAGATTTGTTGGCAAGACTCTAATGGATGAAGGCCTTGCCACGGGGTGTGCTAAGTAGGCCCACCTCATTCCCTGTTAACCTTTTCTCACTTACCTTGAAAAATTACAGCACCCCTGGCTGGCACTTTTTTAGCAAAGGCCTCTCCTTTGCTGATGAGTTTGAAGTTCTGCCCCCTTTGAGAGTTGGTTGAGATTTCTCTCACATATTTCTCAAGTTTTATCTTAATCTTGTATAAAAGATAATCTTTAGAAATTCTTTCCTCTGTAGACTCCCATGCTTTCCCATAAAATGCACTTGCAAATAAGTCTGAAGATTTTTCCACACAACGCCTGCAGCAACATCCATGATAAATCCTTTCTTGGCCTCAGCTCTCTGTAACCTTCTCCATCCCTCACAATGACACACACTCTCTCTCATTCATCTTTTATTACAATTCAATATTGTGCTTGAATATCATTAGCTGGCGCTCAGCATCCCTTTCTCCCTCTCTCTCTTTCTCTAAAGGACAAACTACTGTTGTTGTGCACATTTCATCTGGAAATTGACTCTGGCGTTATAGGTTCTAATATATTTACACAACAGGTACAGAAAGGTATTGGAAAAAAGAAGAAATATTTTTAACATCGTAAACCTCTAGCAAAAATATGTGTGTAATAGAATCTGGTACTGTGGTATTACACACATTACAACTGTCACTGTGACTTAGAGCCTTAGTTTAGCTGAAAGAAAATCTATAACCCCAGAAATGCAACAACGCCTGAGTCACAGTTCAGGGTAATAAATGTTTTTCACAGAATACTGTAATCTATATTTCCAAAGCTGATGCAACAAAGGAATTTCTACTAGAAATCTTTCAATTTCATGGGTGGAGGCTCCAAGGAAGAAAGAAACAGAGAGGGGAAAAAGTATTTAGAAAAAGAATTGATACACTTCAGTGATGTCACGAACAAGCCTTAGCTTCCTACCTAGGGAATCCAGTTGTTTGTTTGTTTGTTTTTAACCTGGAGGGGGGGGGAGGGAGAGAGGAGAGGGGGAGGAGCGAATATTTAACTTCATTTGAACAACTTGAAGGGTGGACTGGTTTCTGCTGCAAAGGGGGGAGCTGCTACTCTGTGAGGAGAACTAGAAACTGGGAAGAAGACTCTGCCTTAAGGCCAGGGGCTTCCGTAAGCTGGGGAAAAGCTGTTGTCTTAGTCTAGGCAGGACTGATAGTCTGGAGAACATGGTCTCCATAATCTCAAGTGCCAGAGGCTGCCAGTTGTGCTCTCTTTATTTAGTTGTGGCGGATGGAGGGAGGGGCCTGGACAGCAAATCCAGGTCCCATGGAAACACCGAGGAAAATATAAAAACACAAACATAGTTGTTTCAATTTAGCAAGACTCCTTCTTGTCTCTGGCCAGCTTTTTTTTTTTTTTTTTTTTTTTTTTTTTGTGAGAGCAGGATAAAGAGTATTTCTCTGAATCCATTTGAAGGAACAAGGGTAAGATCTCTTCGAGTCTTGGAATTTGACTTCATAAGATGGAACTGACACGCCACGCTATCGCCTTCTTCGCAAGCTAAACTCCTACACATTCCTCAAGACCCGCTTGCATGCCCGTTAGCTCCAGAGGAAGGGAATGGATTTCTCCCACCTGTTAGCTTCAGAGGACATTATCTGCATTCCTTTTATAGCATTTATGATATTCTGAAGTTAGTTGTTCACATGGGCAGCAGATCAATTTGCTGAAGTTCAATTCCCCAAAGTCATTTAGCCAAATTAAATTCACCAAAAGTCAATTGAGGAAATCAATTTGCCTAAAGCAAATTTTTCTACTCGTCTGTGATTTATTCATCATAAGCTCCCGATGGCAGGAGCCTAGCCTCATTCACTATTGGTGCTCCTCCACAACTCAGAGCATATTGCTTGGGGTATTGAAGGGGTTAGTGGATGGTTATTGCTGATTGAATTTAATTGAATATAATTATAGTACGGATGAAATAGCTTCGTATTATTCTTGATTTCCCATATGTTTACCTTTTCCATCTTGGTGGGAAGGTGCAGGCCACACCTCGATAGAGTGTAGAGACCTTGAGAAGTGTTACAGCCAAGCTGTCCTGCAGGCATTTAGTTTGCATAGATTTATGTGAGAAATTTGTCCCTTTATTGGATTTGGACTCTCTGGGCCTCCTGGGAGCTCACTTGACAGTAACTTCTTAGGAGAATCCATCTTTGTGAGCACTCGTTTCCCATTCCTTTCATTTAGTCTCGCCGCTGCACTACACATTCACTGTCCTTGGCTAGCCCCACACACCGGAAGTTTGTGTCCATCTAAAGTTCATACGCTGTGTTTTAATCCCTACGCGACAATATGTGTGAGTGGGACCTCTGGAGAATTGCTAGATGTTGCTGAAGGTGGAGAGCAATGGAGGAAGATATCACATCAAACCCTGGGCTCCACACACAAGTATTCATGTCCATTATACATGTGCCCATGTACATGTCAACATGCATATACACATGCACGACACATCACAATATACATGTGCAAAAAAGGGACGGAACATAAAGATTTGGAGAACATTCATCCTGTACATTATAAGGCACTATCTGTCACATTCTGGGTGGTACGGCTGTGGGCAGGCCTGCACATACAGAAAAGAATAAGAATGCCTATTGAGAGAAGAGTCCTAGTGCATAGCTAAATGACCGATTGAGAAGGAGATTTGTTAGCCCTCTTGACAAAGAAGCAGAGATATTGTTTAAGACCATGAAAAATGATCCCGAAGGCAATTCAGAGATTTTTAGGGCTGCACTCCTAACACAGGGCCGGAGTGCGAAGGCCCCTGGAGCAGACCGGTTTTAATGGGCAGGCCCTCCTTTCTCTGTCATGTAGGCCAGTGTTCTGTCCACGGAGCCTCATGGCTGGGACCCTCTCAGAGAATTGTGGTATGTGTTGTGCGTAGCAGCGTCAGGTAGGCATGGCTGCCTCCACCTAGATTTCAAAGACCAAGCTCACTTGAGAGTAGAATGAACCCAGGACCCTAGTGCCCAAACTCTGTAGGGCCAGGCAGGACATAACTGCATGACTTTCCCCATGGGGGTGTGTGACTTTATTGTCTCAGTGGAGTAAACTCACAGCATTGAGCCAATGAGAAAAGAAAAGTTTTTTTTTTTTTTTTTTTTTTTTTGAGACAGGGTCTTTACATGTAGTCCAGGCTGGTCTCAAATTTGTCACCTTCCTGCCTTGGCTTCTGCAGTGCTAGGATTATGGGCCTGTACCACCATTCCCTACAAAGACAAGAATTATTGAGCCTTAGGTTTATTATTGCTCATTCATCTAGATTTTGGAATTAGCTGGGATGTGTCCACCTTTCTTCTTTTCAATTTCTCCTTTTGGGATCAGGAATGTCTAGGCTTGTCTTACCATGGTATTCTGTTTGTTTGTTTATTATTTATGTGCATGTATAATGTGTGTGTCTGTTCATGTGTGAATGTGGGCACATGCTTGCCATGGCCTGTATGGGGAGGTCAGAGGACAAACCTGAGTGTGGGTCCTTGCCTTCTACCATGGAGTCAGAGACTCTTGCGCTTTGCTGTTTAAGCCTGGCTATCTGGCCTCAGAGTTTCCTGGGAATCGCTTGTCTCTGCCTCCCATCTGGCCGTAGATGCACTAGAATTACAGATGTACAGTACCACATCTGGTGGGTTATGAGGATCTGAACTTTGGTCCTCGTGCTTGAGTGGTAAGCTCTTTATCCACTGAGCCCCCTCCCAAGCCCCACCACTGTCTTTTGAAAGTCCGTGACTTGTGTGGTCTCACAGGTTCATGATTTTGTCTCAGTACCATGTCCGATGTCTCTTGGGTCCCAGAACCCTGGCTAGGGGAAGGGAGGGAGTAACAGAGACACATAAAGGTTGAATGTGGGATCGGGTGGGGCTCTCTAATGCCACGACTGCCATCTGGAGCCTCAGCCTGGGTATTAGGTATAGCATAGAGTTAGGGCCAGCTAATTTTGTTAGGCGGTGAGCAGTCTAGGGCTATCAACATTCAGGAGGAGAGAGCCAAAGTTGCTAGTTTCTGTTTGCACTGATCAGTCATTCGTATACATTCACACTTGGACCCTAGAGGAATGTTTTGTCACCATCTTGAGCCTGGACATATGCAGGACAGCTTTGACAAATTTCCTATGGGCCAGTTGGCCTTGGAGTCCTGACAGGCCCTGCTTGCCCATGTCAGAGTACACATTTCCTTAGGGTTTCATTCCTTTGGAGCTTCTTCTGCTTCCTACAACTCATCGAAGAACACACATTGTTCCTTGAGTATCTCTAGATCTGATTTAGATGGTGTTTAGAGGAACTCTAGAGTTTTGAGATGTTGTTGGGATGAATAAAGACTTTGAATATGGGATGCATATATTCTCTACTTGTGAAAGACATGGATTTTCAGGGGCTGAACATGGAAGACTACACACTTAAGTGTTTATCTCTTTAAAATTCATTTGGAACCTAATCGCCAGGGTGATAGCATTTAGATGAGGAGGTTTGGGGAAGGTAATGAAGCTGTACAGCCTTCGTCTGTGGGATCAGTGATTTCATAAAGGAGACCCCCAAGAAGCTCTCTTGGCATTTCTGCCATGTGAGGACAGGGAGAAAACTTTGATTTTGTTTTGCATGCAGAAATCTTTTATTATTATTGCCACTACTTTTGGTTTTTTCAAGATACGTTTTCTCTGTGTAACCCCGTCTGTCCTAGAACTAGCGCTGTAGACTGGGCTTGACTCAAACTCCCCAGCACTCGGGAGGCAGAGGTGGGCAGATCTCTGTGAGTTCGAGGCCAGCCTGGTCTACAGAGCTAGTTCCAGGACAGCCTCCAAAGCCACAGAGAAACCCTGTCTCAAAAAACCAAAACCAAAACCAAAACCAAAACCAAAACCAAAACAAAAAAACTCACAGAGATCTGCCTGTTAAGTACTGGGATTAAAGGCATACGCTACCATTACCTGTTGGGTCCCAGCCACCACACGGTCTCTGAGTTGTTTGTCAGCTGATAGCCACAGGTGCATCCTGTTTTCTAGTCCTGGCTTACTATTAGCCCCATATTGCCCCACTGACATCAACAGATAGCATGAGGAAAACACGATCTCTTCCACCTGGGATTTTTCCACTGCCCTGTAAGCCTGTATATAAGCTTGCTCCCTCTTTACGATAGAGACCTCTTAGCACTTGCAATAAAGACACACAGATGTGGCACACATACTCTCTCTCTCTCTCTCTCTCTCTCCTGGCAATAAAGGTGGCAGACACATTCTCTTAGCACAAACGGTTGGACATCTTGTCTTTCATTTCCTAATACCTCGGACTTGTTTGTGGCACATACACCACAATTACCAGACTATTTTAATTTTTATGATGGTAAAATGTCAATCTTATGTGTCATCTTCTACCCCAGAGCTTCCATACTGATGCTCTTAAAACAGTAAGGTGCTTGTCCTCTGCTGTCATCAGAGTCCTGGGACTTTTTGGGATAGGGGGCTACCTTTGTGTAATTCACAAAGTGCATTACACAGTGCATTCAGCCTTGCAGACTCTTAGCACTTTCATTTAAAAGGTCTCTAGTATCTAGTCTCAAGCAAGCCGTGCAAATGAAAATGTGGAGTCAGCTGTTAAAAAAAGAAAAAGAAAAGAAAAAAGAAGAAGCTGGTCCAGACAACTCAGACTCCACAGATGTGGCCATGGCCAACCTTGACTGCTCAATAGGCCCTCAGTTCTCTTTTACCCATCATTAGAAAACAAAGTGATAGAGAAAGCATGAATGCCCCTGGAGCTGAGTTCGCCCATAACATTTCCAACAAAAAGCCGTGTTTTGGAGAGTCCCCCTGTCCACTACTCACATGTCCTCACTTATGAGCCACTACTTTGATCTGCCAAAACCTTGACCTGGGACTTCCAGTCCTGAGAATTCTGAGAAATAAGTTTCTGTTGTTTATAAGCCCACCGTCCTTTGCAATGCTGTTGTAGGCACCCAAATGAACCAAGACAGGTATGAGATACGGGTAGACATGACTTTTCTGTGCTCTCCGAGAACTTTAAACAAGGATGACAACAGTACCCAGATGTTCTAGTTTCATTTCTGGTGCAGTGATAAGATACACACACACACACACACACACACACACGCACACACACACACACACACACACACACACACAAAGTGGGTTTATTTCAGATTATGGATTGCAATCAATCATTGAGCAAAGGCAGGGCAGGAACTCACACAGGAACTTGAAGCAGAAACCATGGAGGTATGCTGCTTTCTGTTTGATGGGCTTGCACTTAGCTAGTTTTCTTTCTTTCTTCCTCTCTTTCTTCCTCTCTTTCTTCCTCTCTTTCTCTCTTTCTCTCTTTCTTTCTTTCTTTCTTTCTTTCTTTCTTTCTTTCTTTCTTTCTTTCTTTCTTTCTTTCTTTCTTTTTTCGAGACAGGGTTTCTCTGTATTGTTTTGGAGGCTGTCCTGGAACTCGCTCTGTAGACCAGGCTGGCTGTGAACTCACAGAGGTCTGCCTGCCTCTGCCTCCCGAGTGCTGGGATTAAAGGCATGTGCCACCAATCCCTGGCACTTTCTTTCTTTTTTAAAGAGTTTAAAATTGTAATTATGGTGTGTGTGTGTGTGTCTACTGTGTGCACATGTACGTGCAGTACCTGCAGAGGCCAGGGTGTTAGATCTCTTAGAGCTGGAGTTGTAGGTTGTTGGGAACCACCTGATTAGTTGAGTTCTTTTATAATGAACATTGGGTATGTCCCTTGAGTTCTTTCATCGCAGACTGGCATGAAACCCAAATGACATCAGGGCCAGCTAGACCCATGATCCAACTCCAATCTCATCACTTAATAGCTGTGTGACCTGAGCTCACTTCCTTCATTTGTAAAGTGGGGGTGATAAAAATCCCTCACACATACACAGTGATTTTAATGTAGATATTGTTATCTGGGAATTCTGCAAAGCTGCTGAAACTGAGACACAGGCAGGGTAAAGTATGAAAAGCCAGCTCTTTTGGCCTCTAAGTCTGTTGCTGGGGGCAGGCACAAACACCCTTTTGGACATTCTTGGATTTGTTGGTGAGAGTATTTAAAAACGGCTCAGAAAAGAACTCTGCAATTTATTGCATCAGAGAGAAAAAGACATAGGACAGGCAAGCTGAAGATCTTGATAGCTGCTCGAATTGGGGGTGGAAACAGGATTAAGAGAGAAATCACATCTTTAATTGAGCGTGTAGGGCTGGTGAGATGCTTCAGCTGGTAAAGGTGCTAGCCCTCAAGCCTGGTAGCCTGAGGTTGATCCTTGGAGCATACGTGAGGAGAGAACCGACCCCCAAAGCTGTCTTCTGATTTTCACATGTGCGTATGCTCATGTACACACACACACACACACTCACACGCACACGCACACACCACATCACACCACAGTAAGTACGTACTTACATAGATAAAATAGAATAAATTTTTCAAACAGTTCAAGTATAAAGAAATTCACTTTGGAGGATGTAGTGGTTAATATAGTCAACTTGGTAGAAGCCACCTAGGAGATGTCCCTGGGCACCTAGGAGATGTCCCTGGCCTGTGGGGATTATCTCGATTAGGTTAACTGAAGTGGGAGACTCACTTTACCTGTGGGTGAAACCATTCTGTAGAACGGAGTCCCAGACCGAATAGAAGGGAGAAAGTGACGTGGTCTCTAGCATTTGTCTCTCTGCTTCCTGACTGAGGTAAAATGTGGCCAGTTGTCTCCTCCGATTGCCACTATACCTTCTCTGCTACAGTGCACTGTTGCTCTCAGTGGCCTAAAACTTGAGATGCGTCTAAGGTAGGCAGCGTCTATTGCCATCAGGTCATTTTCTAGTTAGCTCTAGGCTAAGTTAGCTTTGGGTCTGCGTCAATGATACACAGGTGCGATAGTGGCACCACATTGTGGGAGTTACCACCCACTGTGTGATTGAAGCTAAGGCTCACTCCATCAGACGGAACCCATGCCTGACACTGTTGGGGTGGCCAAGACCCAGAGACCAGGTAGGCCAAGGACCTAGGGGGAAAACCTAAACATTGTTCTGCTAAAGGAAAATGGCAATGGAAGGACTTCTAGTGACATCCTGTTGTGCCCATAGATCAGTGTCTCACTCAGCTAGCACCACAGAGGCTTCCTGGTGCAGTACATGGGCACTAACACAGAAACCCACAGCTAGACACAGTGCAGAGAGTGGGAGACTTCGGAGCATTCGGTCTTCAAAGGGATGTCTTCATCAAAGCTCCCCATCAGGGCTCAGGGAACTCTCCGGAAGAGACAGGATGGAGTGGAAGAGTGAGAGGGGATGGAGGACACCAAGGAAACGGTGTCTTCCACATACAGCAGGACTGACGCACATACGAGTATGAATTAACAGAGATGGAGGCAGCAAGCACAGGACCTCCATGTGCTTAAGCCACATGGAGACATTTTTGTCTCATATTGCTTTGCTTGGGCTTAATTTTTTTTTAGAACTTGCCTTTTGCTTGTTAAAAACAAAACAAGGACAAAAGCAGAACCCTTGCACTGGTCCACCTTTAACTTTGCAATTTGTTACAAGTGGCTTCAGAGATCTTTATTACTCACACTTAATTTGCATCTGGCCAAGGAAAGCTGGTACTGGGAAATGTGCATCAAGCCGTTAGGAGATTTACCATTATAGTGTTTAACAGGATAGTGTTTGAGATCTGCTTCTCCTTATAAAAATTTGAACTCCCTTTTTTTCCACGGAGCCATTGTCTGCTTGTCTTGCTGTTTATCTCAAAGGAAATGAATATTTTGCTATTTCTGTGTTTCAAGTGGTCCCTGGGAAGTAGATGTCTGTAGAGGGGTCTTCTAGTCCCTTTCTTCTTGCCAAGCATTCATGATCAAACTTACATCCCACATATCAGAGATCCGAGCCCCTTGTGACCCACATGGTAGATGGTGAGAACTGGCTTCTGCAAGTTGTCTTCTGGCAACAGTATGTCTTCCTTACCCCACAAAGTTATGAAAACATCTATGGAGGAGATATGGTAATATGGTCCAAAATAGCAAAATGAAAACTCCATGGTCCCCTATCAGTGTTAATATCAGTGGATATACAAATGTGTCCACATATGTCTGTATTTAACAACTTGTCTGTGGAAAACATAGAGAAACGAGAAGCAAGACATTAAATGGCATGAATGAATTCTTTGGCATATATTTTGGTCTCCAAAATCCATTTCCCTTGGAAAGGAATTAGAGAGTATCTGGAAGGAATGGCAAGCTCCAGGCCAAGGGCAGGGAATAGGCAAACTAGCTTGGGGCATCATGTTGTACTATGCGTATTAGCTACTTTTCCTGTTGCTATGACAAATGCTGGAGAAAAGTAATGGAAGGAGGAAGTTCATTTCAGCTCACAGTTTGAGGGAACAGTCCGTCACAGCAGGGAAGGCAGGGCGGCAGGAGTGTGGGGCAGCTGACCACAAAGTGTCCACAGTCAGGCAGCAGAGGGACATGAGTGCTATGCTCAGCTTGCCTTCTCCTTCTAATCTGGTCCAGGACCCCAGCCTGTGGGATGGTGCCACCCACAGTTAGGGTGAGTCTTCCCATCTCCATTAACACAGTCTAGAAACTCCCAGAGGCATGTCTACTAGGCGAGTCTACATCCCGTCAAGTTGACAGTCAGTGCTAACCATTACACTAGATGTCAAGGATGTGAGCACAGAGCATGAGGCATTTTAATGGAACTCATAAATTAACGGAAAAGACTCCCAATGGCCAAAGGCAGGATGTGCTGAACTTCAGCAAGAATGGTTATTGCAATAGTTTAAAAACAACATTATATTAAAATTCACTAGCATGAAAAGTTACTTGAAGAAAACTCTTGAATAATCCTTTTTAAAGTTCTGGGGAACAGACTCATGATTTGAAATCAGGTAAGCAGTGGGAACGAGTCAAACACTTGTCTTCCTCTTCTTTTACATTCTGCGCATTTGGAGGAAGAATTCCTTTGTCCAGGTATTGTAGATAATACATGAAAACAGATAAATTGAATGGGAATATTTGCTTTTGTAACTTCTAATGGATCGATAAATTCTAGCAACCATCATCACTGGCTGCTAATATCACACAAGCATATCACTATCTGCAATATGGCTTTTATTTTGAGACAAGGTCTTGCTAAGGAGCCTCCACCCTGAATCTGGCACTTGCTATATGGCCCAGGCTAACTTGAGAACTTGTGACAGTCCTATATAGTCTCTGTCTCCAAGTACTAGAATTTACAGGTGTAAGCCCTCACGCTTGGCTCAAAGTGTTCTTGACTTAAAAAGATATCAAATACAGATCGGGTCAAACCTAGAACTATCTGCTAAAATAAGTGGATAAGAGAACATGATAAATAATAGTATACATACTGTCGACAGAATCCAGACTGGAGATGCTACCGGACAAGCTGGTTCCTCAGCAGACGTCTCACGGGGCCAAAATGGTGAGTGGAGGAGGACGTGTAAATGAATTGGAACTTAACGGATTCTTGCTAGGATCTTGGTTCAAACTTAGAAACCGTTTATCAGATGCTGACTGTTGAACAACAGTAAGGAGTTATCGTTAATATTTTAGGTGTCAGGACTGGGGAGATGGCTGCCTGTTAGGTTGATCACGGCTGTCTGTGACTCTGTCTACAGAGAATCTGGCATCTTTTTCTGGTCTCTGCCAGTACCTCTGTGTGTGTGCACGTGAAGGACACACAACAATGGCGACCTAAAAATGAAATAGACTTTAAGAAGAGTCCTTCTTAAATTTATGGGTGGAAGAGTACGTACGAGAACTGTTTCCACGTTTTCAGATGGGAGCAGAGGAAATGAAGCACGACCGCCCAGGAATAGATGATTGTAGAAACAGATTGACAGGTACTTGAAAGTTAATTATATCATCTCATCCTAGTTTTAAATATACATCTGAAAATGTCCACAATAAAAAGTAAATAGAATAAGGCTTACATTAACTGAACATCTGTTCCTTTGTTCTAAGCACTAGGAATCCAACTTATGCTTGGAAGGGGGTCTAGAATATGCAATGTGCCATGAGGATCATTTTGAGTCGAAGGCTGTGGGGAGCCAGGCGGACCCAAGACTTTCTTAGAGGCCCCGATGAAAAGACAAAGGGAACTTAGTTCTGTGTCCTTGTCCAGAAACAGACTTGCCAAGGTCTGTCTGACACTGGAGCCAGTGCCTTGTAGGAGTCAAGGCTGCAGTTTCTGGGGACTTGATTCTTCTTCCTGGTAGGCTGTGGTTATCAGTACTTAGGCAGCTGAGGTATCCAGTGTTCTCTTGACCAATATCGTCTGGCTTAGCTCTCTGTTCACCTTAGCCGTTTCTCCCTGCAAATAGTATAGACGAGGCTGCACTTGACAAGCTTGCTCGGCATAAGTCATCAGCTCTTGCGGATATTGCTTTTGTCTCCTCTATTTCTCATCCCTGGTCCTCCCAGGCAACACCTTGCTGTTGGGAACCCTTATTGCTGCTGGTTGGGGTCAGAAGGCGTTTGTCAACAAGTACTGGAAGAAGTCTTATCTGAGCTCCTCTTATCTACCCAAGCAGAGCCTTGAGAGAGAAGTTAATTGATACGAATCCCATTTTATGGGCGCTTCTTATTCCAGTAGTATATTAGTTGTTCTTCTCATTGCGGTGATTAAAAAAAAAAGCAATTGAAGCAGGAAGGTTTATCTGGGCTCCACGGTTAAGAGGCAATACCGTCTGTCATGGCAGGTAAGGCCCGGTGTGGGGCAGATGCTCACTCTGCTTCTGTCAGGAGCAGGGAATGGACCGGAAGTGGAGCCGGATTATCAAATTCGAAGGTCCCCCTCCAGGGGCCAATCACTTCCTCGAGCAAGTCTCCATCTCCTGAAGGAAACAGCATCACCAGCTAGGGCGCCTGTGTTCAAACACATGACTCTATGGAGGTCATTGAGGAAGGTGGCTTTGGTTCTGGGAGACAGACGTCAGGAAGAGACGAGACATAAAATGTCTCTGCTATTCGCTCCCCATATTTTTCTCAGTTATTTCCCACCATTTATTTTTTAGGATCCTGTTTCATTCCTCCTTGTTAGATGCACATAAACCTCAAATCCTAGGTACTTCCTTTAGTCACACTTTTTTTTTTGGTAAACTACACATAACACGCAAATAAAAGCCACTAGGAAAAGATAATATTTAGAATTTATTTGTATACATCTGAGCTAAAATCTGATGTCTTGTTTACAGCAAAAGGAAAACATTCAAGTGTGCGATTATATTTGTCCAGTGTTTTAGTTTTCAAAGCGCTTTTTCCTTTCTTTTGATCTTTCTGAGTCAAAGGCAGAAGGAGCAGTGTTGTTATTCCCATTTTTTAAAATAAAGAAACCGAGATTTAAGAACGTCAAATCAACACAAAACAAAACCAGAAAAAGAAGTTCAAGAAGGTTGTATGTCTTGTCTCGAGCCACGTGGATGAGATCGGATGTAAGCCTGGAGTCTAGAAGTCTTGAGTCACGGTGTCTTTCCACTCTGGCCTTGGACCAACCTGTGAGTGGGGCAAGATAAGGAATGGACACTGAGGCCTTACATCTCTTGCTGATGTTTTAACTATCATGGCAGGTCCATGCTCAAGGAACCTTGTTTCCAAGACAACAGGATTCAAATGCAAACCCCAGTCGCTCCAGAGGAGGCAGATTCAACGTCATTTCCATCCTTTTGAAGAATTGTACATTTTCATGGGCAAAGTGCTGGAAATCATGAACCCAGATGGTTTTTAAGAACCTCTAACGGAGCAAGAAGGACAAAGGAAGGGAATATGTACATGTGTATAGACACGGAGTGGCATCTCTGGTGTCTGTCAACAGAAAACACAGTAACCTAGGAGAACCAGGGCTCAGTGCTTTATGGAATAGAGCAAAAATAAAGAAAGAAAAATAAGCGATGAAATGGGAGTTGGGGGTGGGAGTGAGTAGGAGATGGGCAAGAGGGAGGCACAGTCCTCCTCTCAGAGTCCTCTCCCTGATGCCCAGAGGGGGAAGCACAGAGTGGTACAGTCTGAATGGACCCTTGCCTTGGGCCAAGTGGTCTGGAGTACTGCTCTTCTTGAGGTGTTCACTGGGGCTCCAGCTTCCAACTTCTATGGAGATTAGGAGATTTTGAGCAGAGCAGAGAGGGAATGCATTCTTTGGACTGGCTGTATGCCAAATTTCATTATAGTTTTATTGTAATGTTATTATGTGATATCTATATTATTATGGGATGGACAATTGGAGGCTCTTTTGGATTTCTTGCAGTCTGATACTTAATTCATTCGACATTTATTGAGTGAGTATTCTGTAGAATGCCCTCCTAAGAACTGGTGATTCAGATATGAGTAAGGCACAACATTTAATGTACTCCCTTGTCTGGTCTTCATAGCTAAGTAATGAAACATCATAGTCTTGTGATCTATAGAGTCATACAGTCAGCAAATGCTGCGCTGCTGTTTCCAAAGTGAACAAAAACACTGTGTGTGGTAGAGAGTGTTTGGAGTACAAAAAAGTGAAGGAGACAGGAAAAGAACCCAACAGACAAATGGTTCAGTAGCACAAATGTGGAATTCACAAAAGAAGAAAAAACAGACCTCCAGAGAACATTTGTAAGCTAGTGAGAGAGTGAAAACCCAACACCCCATGATAGTACTCTATCTTTACAGCGTGTGGCAAAAATGAAGTCTACCAGGTGTTACTTTGTGAAAAGAGGGCTTGTCGTCCGTGCTTCTGATGAAAATGGGAAAATAATTCCTGACTTTGGGGGTATGATTTGAAATTAGATAGATGTCTTCATATCCAGCGCTTCTGCTTTAGGCACCTGCGGTGTAGAAACTGGTCGCTGCACTGGCCAGTGAAAAGGATCTATCTATCTATCTATCTATCTATCTATCTATCTATCTATCTATCTATCTATCTATCTATCTTTAAGATCTATTTATTTATTGTGTATACAGTGTTCTGTCTGCATGTATGCCTGCATGCAGAAGAGGGTACCAGATCTCATTATAGATGGCTGTGAGCCACCATGTGGTTGCTGGGAATTGAACTCAGGACCTCTGGAAGAGCAGCCAGTGCTCTTAATCTCTGAGCCATCTCTTCAGCCCCCCCCCATTTTTAATGATTTATTTTATTTTATGTGCATTGGAGTTTTACCTACATGCATGTCTATGTGTGGGTGTCAGATTCCCTGGAACTGTAGTTGCAAAGGGTTGTGAGTCACCGTGTGGTGCTGGGAATTGAACCCTTGGTCCTCTGGAAGATTGGCTAGTGCTTTTGAGCACTGAACCATCGTGCCAGCGCCTGATTGCCATTTTTATGAAGGACAATTGAAAATAGTCAAAATAATGGCTATCAGATAGTGAATAGGCAGGAAGTGGTATACTTACATAGTAAAATATTATGCAGCCACTCAGTGGAAAAAATAGTATTAGCTGCACCAACATGGATTAATCTAAAAATATTAAATGGAAAGGCAGCTCACAACCCTCTGTAGCTCCAGGGGGTCTGACTGCCCTCTTCTGGCCTCTGTGAGTACTGCATACATATGGTGAACAGATAGACATACAGTACACACAAAGTAAAAATGATACAATCTCAAAAAAAGTTAGAGGGAAGCAATGGATTGTACATAATTTCTGCCTTTGAGTAATTTAGTGACTAACTATGAATTTGTGTGTGGGCAAATCTGGGATTAGAACTCAGGAGTCCACTTTCCCAGTGCAATGATTGACTCTTGGGTAGGTGATAAATTTGATCACCTGTGAAGAGTTTCACACTCCCTGACTGTAGTTCCTACAGAGAGGCAACTTTTCCAGTTGGCATAAAGGTTAAGGAATTTTCTTTCCTTTCTTGGGATTGGGGATTACATGGAATTTACATCAAGGTTTTTTTGGGGGGGGGTTTGTTTTGTTTTTTGACTCAAAGGGAGTAGACATTAAGAATACTTGCAGTTTCTTCCTACAATAAACAAAATAGCAACAACACAATGAACATCCTCCTAAACTCACAATCTAGCTGGAGGGATAAAAGGCTCATACATTTTCAAAAGAGACCCTGAAGGGGCAGGGAACTCCTTCTCAGTCTACATCCACAACATCCCCACACTTTCTCAGTCGCCAAATTAGTTAAACAAATGGCTTTTTTAGGGGGGGATTGGAATCTTCCTCTCTTGGTACTAAGTGACTGAGCAGTGATTTATCTGTGCTGCTTAGAGAGGGTGAGAAGTCACATAAAGGTCTCAGAGTTGTGGCTGGATGTAAAATAGGGTGTCGGAGTATATTTAGTACATGATAATGCAAACCGAAGGAAATATACAGCAAGGAGAAATCAAAAGGAACATTGGCTGTCTGGGAAGTAATTGAACATTTATAGTTTGGGCATAGCTGCTTCAGCCAAACAAACAAACAAAAATCAGTGCTCTTTTGAAACTCAGTGGGGAATTAAAGGGAATTTACCCATCTTAGTAACCCACCTCAAAAAAATCTTTTAAATTATTATTGTATGTGCATGGATGTTTTGCCAGTATGTATGCCTGTGTACCGGATGTGCCTGGTGCTGGTGCCCACAGATGCCAGAAGAGGGCATCAGATATGCTGGAACTGGAGTTATGGGCCATTGTGAGTGCCACGTGTTTGCTGGGAATCGAACCCAGGTCCTCCGGAAGAACAGCCAGTGTTCTTAACTGCTGAGCCAGCCCTCAGTCCATTTTTGAAGTTCCTCAAGTCTGTGTCTGAGAAGGGATTTAAGCATGAACTAGGTAAGACTAGATCCAAAGTGGAATAGGGGTGCTGGTGGGATCAGGGAGGGACAGGCCTGGAATCAAAGAAACAGAGACCGGGGAGAGGGGTGAAGATTATTGCCACAGCCTCGCCTTCCCTGTGGGGTTTAGGCGTGGGGGGGATTGGAGTGGGGACCTGAAGCTTTTTACTCCCTGGCCACAAATGCCTCCTGTAGCAAGGTGCCTTTGCAGGGAGTAGAAACGTGTTTACCATTTAGAGTAAGAGACCGGAAGTAAAAAGGGGTGGCAATGCATTCTCAGGGGTTCCTGGTGGTTATTTGGAGGCTCCTAGAAGTCACTGTACCACAAAGTCCCAATTCTGTGTTCACAGATGAAACTGGAAGACTTTAGCTCTTTTCCCTACCACGTTGGGTAGGGTTGGCAGACAGAACACAGGATGCAGTATTTGGGATATACTTACAACAAAAATATCATTTCTTGTTTATTTGTGGCTTAAATATAACCGGATATATTTTTATTTCCTAATCTGGTAACCCAATGTTATTGAACTGTGCTGCCTTTGTTCCTTTCCTGATTTTTTTTTAGCCCAAAATCCGTACCTGCAGGTATCCTGCCTGCCTCAGAAGGCCCTGTATCCCCTGATAATCTACCTGCCCCCTTACCCAGAATGAATTCTACCCTGGGAAGGAAGGTACCTTTCCCCTGCTCCATCACTTCCTGCTCTCTGCCCAGGACCATTCTGCTGCCTGCTTGCCAAGAAGACCTTGCTCTCAGCGGCGTCAAGCAGGAGAGATGTGGGAATGAACCTGTGGATCTTAGTGTGCACACACACGAGGTCCAACAAAGAATTACGATGTCATTTCCCAGCCCAGCAGTGTCTGGAGGGGCACTGCCAGAAATTATTTTAAAAGGCACATGGCCCTTACAGCCTACCACACATGCCTGGGCTTCAAAAGGTGGTGAAGGCATCTCTGCTGTTCCCTCGGGCTATTTTCTTACTTCACTGTGATTGGTCTTAGAGTAAAGCTGGATAGAAAGCCCCTTCCACTTTGTGTGTCCCAAATGCAGACTAGGCCTCCATGGCATTCACTGAAGCTGCAGACTGCAGGGATCTTCTGGTATATTGCCTTTGATTGGCCAGGCTTCCTGAGGAGCCCCATACTTGTGGCCAGAGGTGGTGAACATCTTATCATCTTGTCACCTCTTCCTCTCTCTCTCTCTCTCTCTCTCTCTCTCTCTCTCTCTCTCTCTCTCTCTCTCTCTCTCTCTCTCTCTCTCTCTCTCTCGATGTATTTATGTTCTGCCTGCATGTATGCCTGCGGGTCAGAAGAGGGCACCAGATCTCATTACAGAGCCACCATGTGGTTGCTGGGAATTGAACTCAGGACCTCTGGAAGACCAGCTAGTGTTCTTAACCACTGAACAATCACTCCAGGCCCTTTGTTACCTCTCTTACAGAACATATGTGTCCTTTGGGGGTACAGCCATGAAGTCTGATAACACTAGATGGGATGCCCTGCCTTACGCTGAAGTACTGGGGTGTCATTGGAGAAGGTGATTCGGGAGAAAAGAATAAAGGTTTATTCTCAAGGACCTGCGTTGTTTTGGAAACACTAACAGTTTTGTCTGCATGGTTAACACGCATGTATATGTTAGACAGTTGCTTCAAAGATAACAATACACCCTTTGTGGCAATCTGCCTCGGCTAATTTTATTCTATACAATATAAATGTAAGAACTTTATAGTAGCAAGCTCTCATCGACCTCCCTCTCATTCACTGTGCTACTAGATTATATTTTCCAAATGTTACAATCGCCAGCATGCATTGTTATTCATGCATTAAGACAGCTTTCGTGGGATATAAACTCACATGTCATACCTTTCACCCATTTAAAGAGTACAATTCAATAGTTTTTATTTTAGCTCATTTCGTGATTAATTTGTAGAAATTGTGGCTACATGTGTGTGTGATAACATTTGCTATTTTAGTTACTTTGTATACGTTTAGTGGCATTAATGATGTTTGTAATGTGGCACAACTGTCATTGCTGTCTAGTTCTGCTTAATTACTCCAAACAGAAATTCTGTAACTACTAAGTAATAACGGTTCCCCCTTTTTGTGTCTCTCTAGGCTCTGGTTTCTTCTGATATATCTTCTGTCTAACTGAATTTGCCTGTTTGGAGTTTCCCTAAGCCGTTTGGTCCCAAAGAAACACACAAAGACATATTAATTATAAAGCCGTTGGCTGTTGGCTTGGGCTTCTCATTGGCTATCTCTTTCTTAATTATTAACCCATTCCTATTAATCTAAGTATTTCCCTGTGACCTTATCTTACCGGAGAAGGGTCTGGACCTTTTACTCCTCTAAGCAGCCTACATGGCGACTCGGTCAGTCCACGTTTCCCAGAGATCCCCATTAGTACATAAGTGGAAACCTATTTGTCATTTTGTGTTTGGCTCCCTTTCCTTAGAGTGGTGCTTCAGGGTTCACTCATGCTTTAGCGTATATGAGAACCTCACTCCTTCATGCAGCTGAATAACATCCCACTGGCATCTGTCGATCCATTCATCTACTGGCGGTTGTTTCTTAAAGTTTAAGATTTACTGCCGGGCGGTGGTGGCACATACCTTTAATCCCAGCACTCGGGAGGCAGAGGCAGGCGGATCTCTGTGAGTTCGAGGCTGGGCTGGACCGACAGCCTCCAAAACAATACAGAGAAACCCTGTCTAGTAAAAACCAAAAAAAAAGTTTAAGATTTACTTTATTTTTAAATATGTGCATATGTTGCTGGGGTATGTGCTCACGCCCTTGGAGTCCAGAAGAGGGTGTTGGGTCTCCTGGAGTGGGAGCTACCAGAAGCTGCAAGTCAGTCAATTTGGCTGCCGGGACCCGAATCCGGGTCCTCTGGAAGGTCAGTTTGTGCTCCTAACCACTGAGCCACCTCTCCAGCCCCGGCTAAGTATCTTTTAAGGAAATGAAGAAACAAAGAAAAATGCTCTCTGTACTTCCCCACACATTTATTATTGAATCTTTCATTTGTTTGTGTAGAACTAAATTTCTTTAGAAATTTCTAGGCGCACTTTCTATACGCAGAAAGAGGGACAAAAGTCTACACCACTTCCTGACGTACCCTGGGAGGAAAAATGACTGAGTAGTGTTTAGATTGTCTCAGGGTCATGGCAGATGCATTCCTGAGTGGGAGGCCTTGGCTAAGACCTTGCTCCAGTCCATTTGGAAGCCCATGGATGTGATTGCTGCTTCTGTGTCTTAGTACAGCTAATGCCCTTGGCGGCTCAGTGAAGTTGTCCCCTCTGGGTTTGACCGGGTCCTCCTACTCTGGCACTTATAATTCATCCCAAGTGTGGGTGGTCCCTTGCTCTGGGCAAGTATCTGGCATCTCTGGCAGCCATTCTACCCTGACCCTACACTTGTATTCCTATCTGTTGAAGGTGAGGATGTGATTATATCACTAGACCCAAGATAAATGATAAATGGGTGTTTATTGGGGACAATTATGCAGAAAAATACAAAGAACCGCGGCGGCGGGGGGGGGGGGTGCCTTGCTCGTCCTACCGGATCTGCTGACCACAAAGAGTGTGCGAAGGAAAGCCACCCTTCAAGCTCCTCTCTTTCTGCTTCCTTCTGCTTGAAGCCACACCCAAAGGGGTGTGGCCGCCGTTTCAGGTCCACAGACCAGACATCCACAATCTGACATCATTTTCTTTCATCCTGAATAATGATGTCTGTTTCACATTGCTAAATGCTGCACAGGCATATTTGTGATCAGTTCTCTCAGATCTGAAATATCTAACTTTCCCTTCACTTTGGAAGAACGGTCTGCTGGACATACAGTTCAAGGTTGAGAGTTGTTTCCTTGGACACTTTGTAAAGATGTTGTTCTGGCTTGCATTGTGTCCAGTGGTGTCATGGTAATTTTTTAAAAATTTATTTATTTATTTATTTATTATGTATACAGTGTTCTGCCTGCATGTATGCCTGCATACCAGAAGAGGGCATCAGATCCCGCTATAGATAGCTGTGAGCCACCATGTGGTTGCTGGGAATTGAACTCAGGACCTCTAGAAGAGTAGCCAGTGCTCTTAACCTCCGAGCCATCTCTCCAGCCCTGGTGTCATAGTAATTAAAACAAGTTGTTTTTATGTGTCTCAAAAGGTAACGTGGACATCTATAGAGGAAGACACTTGCTGTTGACCTCTGGCCTCCACTCCCAGGTGTGCACACGTGCTCGCACACCTATCTACTCAAGCATCTGAACACACAAAGGGAGTGTGTTACATGCTCTTGAGGAACTCAGTCTGTATTGTGTAATAAGATCAGGCTGTCAAGCAAATTTGACTTTTAGTCTGTTTCAGTAAGACCTGTCAACTGAGAATGGTTTTATATTTAATTTATTTGTGTATTTATTTGTTTATTTTGACTTATGTGGTGTATGTGTGCATGTATATATGTAGGTAAGGTGTGTGTGTGTGTGTGTAAGTGCACAGGCATGCACCCCCTTCCACGGGCACATGCATGTATGTGGGAGCCAGAGGTCTCTTTCTGCTTTATTTTTTGAGACTAGTTTTGTCCTTGAACCTGCAACTTACTGATTTGGCTAGACTGACTGACCAGAGAGCTCCAAGGATCAGGCTGCCTCTGGGATTACAGATGATGCATAGCCACCATGCCTGGCTTTTTATATGAGTTGGGAGGGATTCGAACTCAGGTCTGCATGCTTGTGTGGCAGGCACTTTGCTGACTGAATCATGCCACTAGTCTCCGTGGTTTCATGTTTTTAAGATGTTGCTAGCCTCCCCAAACCAAAGCAAGGCAACAGAAGGAAAAGAACATGGCAGAGATGCAATGTTTCCCACAGAGCCTAAAATGTTTTTGCTATCTGGCTTTTTACAAGAAAAGAGGTTGATTTTGACAATAAAGACCAGAGGTCTAGGAAGGCCTCTGCCATGATAGAACTGTGGCTCAAAATGCTTACTTCTGTCTTGGCTTGCGTTTAAAGGAAGTGAAATGGAGACCGTAGCTCACTTTGACCTGCAGACAGCCTTTTCTTGTACCGAGATGCAGAAGGCTATTATGTGCACTATGACAGAGCACAGCTTCTCTCTTTGCAAGTGGACAGGGAGCAATGATCGTGTTTCCTGGGACCTGAAGCCGTGGGATGTGTGCTTGACAGTGGTTCTTCTCTAGCTGAGAAGAACAAGCCAGTGTGGAGCCCTCTCTGCTAAGGCAGGGGGCTGGGACCAAGACAGTCAAAGAAACAGAGCTTTTCTCTCCTTCCCCTGTTACTTGCCAACTGGACAAGACCTGCATCAGGGGAACGACAGCATGTGCATGCATGCCATTTTCCTGCTGGGGGATCCTTCGAATCCCAGCCTTTGGGATAGCCCGTCCTCATGGTGGCATGTTTTATGTTAGGTATTGGTCATGAGCAGTGCCATCCATTATGTGCGAGGCTTTCAGACTGTCTGTCAGCCTTCCTGCGGCAATAAACAAGTGCCCGTGGATCTCCGGAGATCGAAAGTCTTCTCCTTTTGTGTAATGGCCTGGTGAAAGGGGCCTGAAATATAGCCCTCTCCCGGCATTCCTTCATCATCCTGCTGTTCCATATTTAAGTTCTATTATCTGGAAGTCATTCTTCTCAGCCATAATTTGAAAGAAAGTTGCTTACAAAGGCATCAAGCAGAGGGGACAACTTGGATAGAATCAAAATGGGAGAGAGATTGAATTCTAGGTTAAATCACCAGTCTGTCCCTTGAAACTGAGGTGTGCAGATAAGAATGCAAACAGAAAACAGGGTAAACACACAGAGTGTACAGTGGGTAATGGATATTGAGAGATGATCTCGCCGTGCATGCTAAACAGATATTTTTATGAGTTTAAATTTAATTAGCATCTGGAAATTAACAAGGCTAGGAAGAAGGGCAATGTGTTTTTAAGTGATGGCGATGGATAGGTACTGTTTGGAGCATATAGATAAATGCAGATTTAATTTGTAATGCATAATGAGCCAGGTGCCTATAAAACAATTTGTTTTCCAAGTTGTGATCACAGAACAAAACAATGGAACTATCCAAGGTCAGACAATTACTGTTATGACTGCTTTTTTCTTTGACTAAGTACTAAAACCAGCTTTGTAAAGTGTATATTGATTTACACTGCTCAAACGCGGATAATATGAGTTTTGTGCTACCCATGTTTCTTTAAATGGTGAGGTATAACAATAATGTTTTGGGTCTTACATCTTTTGGACATTGACCTTGAGTGTGTACGTCTGTAGGCTTCTGGAAGAAAGGAAATGGGCTTCCCCCTTATCTCTTCCTTCTTACTCTTTCTCAGGGCCTTAGCATGCATCCCAGGCTGACTTCCGGCTCACGGACCCCCTTCTCCAGTCTCCTGAATGCGGGGATTGTGCCACCATGCCTGAATGTATCTCCTTCTCTGGTATATTTTCTTATTTATAACATTTGGGTTTTGGTGACAGGTCTGTTAAGTGAACTTGAGCCAGAGAGTTAAAAGAAAAGGTCTAATTCATTTTGAAAGTATATTAATTGCTGTTATTACTGTACGGATCATTCTAAGCCATAAATGGAACTTACCCTGTGCATCTCAAATGTTGACGATCGTGGGTTGGTTTCAGGGTCTGGGGCAGGTGAACCATACATGTGTGGGTTAAAGTCGGAGGCCATCCCACCAGCAGAGTTGTTCTGAGGTTAGCCCTTACGTTGAGTGCAGTGTGTGTGTGTGTGTGTGTGTGTGTGTGTGTGAATTTAGTATATCCTACACTTCCTAGACTGAAGAAGGTGAGAGGGTAATGCTGGTTTGTGCAATTAATTGGTAGTTAAGTAGTTGGGAGTTATATGGTGCACCCATGTAGATACTAGCTCGTGGGGATGGGGGCACGTTTAATGGCAGGGGTCTATGGAGTGGAACTAGTTTTAACCATCAATCTTGCAACTAACTCCCTTCCTTTTTGCTCAACATGTGCAGTGAGGGCTGAGACAAGAGTTGCCTTGGGACAAAGAGAGCAGCAGGAATGTAGTGTTCCTTATTTTGTGGATGAACTTTTTGTCTATCATTTTCTTTCTCTCACACGCTCCCAAAGGGTTGCACTTTTGTGTGGGTTTCTGGGAACACTCTGACTGACCAGGTAATCCACAGACACTAACAGCTCATATAGCCTTGGGGCTGTAGAAGGGTAAAAAGCATGGGGGAAGGTCATGTAGGACAACCACTCCTAAACTTGTCTCTGTAGCTGCTCCCTCCCTGGGAGCTTGAAAAGCTTCAGATTCCAGGCTCCATTTCCGGACGTTTGTGATTTTAGTCCCTCTGAAGTTCTAGGAACTAACGTTGTCTTTCAAACAGTCAGTGAGCCCTAACAGGTAGCTGGGCTTGGGAGCTTCTGGGTGGCACCTCCTCTAGCTCTAATCAGGGGCTTTCTAGAAAGACTAGAAAAACCCCAGGTGTGACATGAAATTATGGATGTTGACCCGAAACCACATTGCCACCTTCGGACCTATGTTGTCTTGGTGGGGCATTCTAAAGGCACAAACTCTAAGCCCTTTCTGGTCCCTGAACCAGAAAGCCTTCCATTTGAGCCAGGTGTGAGGAATGGAAGTCTCCAGGGTTCCCAAGTTCTGGGGCCAGGTCTGGTGACAAGCATGTCTCAGAGGGTTCCTGAGTGGTCATACAAGGCTTTGCGTAGATTCCTATGCTGTGTCCTGACATGCTCTGGGAATCCAAGAGACTTTCCTGCCAGAGCGAGGTGATGTCATCAGACAGCAAAGGATCCACACTGGAAAGGGGAATGGCATGAAGCTGGTGGGCTAGACACAGACACCAGAAAGAAAATACACTTAGTCACCCTGCTTTTATCATTGCGTCTAAGCTGAGCTTATAGTGAGGAATTAGGGACAAGTGTCTAAGGTAGGGATGCCTTTGAGCTCCTGGGTGTTCTGAAATGTGATTTCTGGAGGCTGACGGCACACAGCCCGCCAGCTGGGAGGGGACATCAGCTCCCTCCTGGTGAGTAGTTGAAATAAGGCCTGGAAGATTTTCACGGTGTGCACATGTGGTGTGTGTGTGTGTGAGTGAGTGTGTGAGTGTGTATGTGTGAGAGTATGTGTGAGTGGTGAGTGAGTGTGTGTGTGTGTGTGTGTGTGTGAAGCTGAGATGGGGGAAGCAGTCCAACCTTTTGTTTCTGGATAATTTAAACAGGGCCATAAAGAGAGCTTCATGTCTGCAACAGTGCCTTTTATGAACAATAGTTTCCATTTATTTAGTAATGACCTTGGCACTCTTGTAAGAACAGCACATTTCTCAATCTGTCCTGGCTCTGCTGAGGATCCGTCACACTTCCTGTCCCTTTAATCTCTTCTTCCATCTGGGCAGTGCGGGGCTCTGCGGAAGACACCTGTTTTCTCGACTGTTATTTCAGGCCTCTGCTGGTCCTGACCATTTGTAAGGAGCAAGGGGATGGAGGGAGAGGTCTGTTTGTCTTGAGAGACAGAGATGCTGATTTGTCTTTGAAGGACCCTGGTACCTTGGAGCCTGATTCTGAATTCCTGAGTGAGGCTGGGCATTGATTATGTGCTTTTATTCTCAGGAAAAGTGACATGAGTTCATTCCATAAAAGGAATTCATGGAGAAAGGAAAAGGGAGATTTTTAAACATCTAAAGTCCATCTTAGAAAAAAGGAGACATGCACAGAGTTGGGAGAGGAAAAAATACTTACTTTAGAGAATGTTATGTGTCTCTAAGAGTCAAATACTTATTTCAGAGGACTGTCGTGGTTGGGCCCATCAGTGGAGTTCTTGGTCTAGTGAGGCTTAAATGAACAAAGGAGTAGCCATGCTGTAACTGATCACAGCCCATGCTCATGGAATGTGAGCTCTGCCTATCACAGAGTCTAGGACAGGGCGATTTTGTATTCGTTTTCTGACTTTTTTCTCAGTCCTGTGTGACAGTTTGGCAGAGGTTACTGATGCTGTGGTCTCACGAAGCCTTCAGGAAGGGATTAGCAGATGCATCAGTCTTTCTTGGCCATGCATTCCTGTCCCAGCATTGGCAATTCTCATCTAGGTGACTTTCTACAGAGTCTCAATGGCCAGTACCTCCCATGTCACATCAAAGAGAGTCCCGTGGACATGGTACCTTTTATGCATCCGGGACCCACCAGTGTGTCACTGCAGAAATGGCTGTGGCATGGGCATGGGACACAGCAGAGAGAGCACGGGAAACACTAGAGCAAACGGCATCTTGTGTAAAGAGTTACATGATAAAGAGCTGAGAGTGTTTAGCCAAGTAAAATTAAAATGAAAGGCTCTTAAAATGTCAATAACAAAACAAGCTAGGCATGGTAGCATGCGCCTGTAATCTCAAAACTCCTGGAAGCCAAGTGTCTCCACAACAGTCCTGTTTGTGGGTAACTAAGTACTTCAGGGAGAGGCCGTATCTCAAAGAGCAGGTGAAGAGTGATAGACGCGGATACCTGGCATTCTCTTCTGGTTTCCACGTGTGCACACGGGTGTGTAAATATAGACACTGTGGCGGTTTGAAAAAGAATGGTCCCCATAGGCTCATATGTTTGAATACTTAGTTGTCAGGGAGTGGCACTATGTGACAGAATCAGGATGTGCGGTCTAGGAAGTGTGTCACTGGAGGGGCAGGTTATGAGGCCTCCTATGCTCAAGATACACCCAGCATCTCAGTTCACTTCCTGTTGCCTGCAGTATCGAGATACAGAACTCTCAGCTCCTTCTCCAGCACTACGTCTGCCTGCACACGGCCATGCCCCACCACGGTGATAATGGACTGAACCTTGCAAGTGTAAGCCACTCCAATGAAATGGTTTCCTTTATAAGAGCTGCTGTGGTCACGGTGTCTCTTCACAGCAATAGAAACCCTAACTAAGGCAGTGTCTTTTCATAGCATTAGAACACTACACATAACCACATACATAAATATATAATAAATCTTCTAAGATATCTGACTGATATCTTAACCCAGGAAAGCAGATGTCCATAAGTACTCAGTCACCCACAAACAAGTGGGTGAGTACTGTATTTGGGGAGTACTGTATTCTTCACAGATATGCTTACTTATATAATGATGCTTGATCACAATAACAGGCAATTATTCAGAATCTTTAAATAGTATTTGATGGGGAAATCCTGTGTATATGTCAATAAAGCACTGTTGGCCAATAGGGAAGCAAGATAGGTGGGACTAGGAGTCGAGGAGGATTCTGGAAAAGAGAAACACAGGGAGACGTCGTGTAGCGGTATAGAAGTAAGAGGTCTGGACCCTTTCTCTGGTAAGAGAAATACTTACGTGGGATTAAATACTTAAGTCAGAGATAGTCAGCAAGAAACAAGCAAATGACCAACAGCTGCAAAATTAATATAGCCTCCTGTGTGTTTATTTGGGACTGATGCAGCTCTGGAACCAGGCTGGTGGGAAGGCTGCACTCAACAAGTACCGATAAAAAATATTCTAAGGGTGGCATTATCTGTTGTCTACCCACCTGGACATGTCTAGAAGGAACTGCCCCATAGCTTGTTGGTGGCATCTACTGATCAGAGCTATGGCTTTATCTGCATCTTGAGGATTCGAGAACCAAGCATCAAGGGCTAAATATTTACTCAGTTTCTGGCACTGTGTCAGGAATTGAGCCTTCAAAGATGAATCAAGCGTCACCTAAAATGGCACCTCTCTTTGACACCCAGAGACCCTGTATGTCCTCACAGGACATCTTCATCCTGTAGGTGGCACTTACCACATGATATCACAATGATCTGACCTTGGGCTTGTCCCATCCAGTAAATGGTGACTTTCCCTTTGCAAGTCCCTAAGGACACAGTTCATGGAATGAACAATGAGCAAAGTCACAAAAGGTGGCTGTGTTTGTCACACAGAGAACAGAAAGAACGGGAAGGATAAGGCCCAGACGCATCAGGACATGGAGGAGAAACGATGTTCTGTTTACATGGACGCGACGTTTGTTACCTCCACCCGTGCTCAGCTTCTGTCACTGAATTCCGCCACCCACTTTTCCCGTTCCTCTAGAGCTGATTCTTGTAGAAAGGCAGCTAGTAAGTCACCTTAAATAGAGTAAGGATTCCTGAGAGCTCAAAACTAGAATGAACAGGTTTTGGGAAAGCTGTTGGGTCTCTTATGATTTTACCTTCCCCACTGGAAAATAATTCCGGTATCTAATATTTCCTTCATAAAAAATGCAAAAACTTATTTAAAGAACCCAAACAGGTATGTGTGTGTGTGTGTGTGTGTGTGTGTGTGTGTGTGTGTGTGTGTGTGTAAGATTCTCAGAGTCAGCAGTTAGCTGTTGCTGCCTGTCATCCTCTTCTTCCATAGCAACAGAGCCTCGGGTTTGCATTTGGGAATGAGGTGCTGAAGAGGAAGACTGTTTTCCAGTTTGTTTCCCAGCTCTGCTGGACTGTGGAGCTGTGGTTAATCGACATTAGGGGATTTATTGAGCCTGAATTACAGGGGATGTCCTTGCAGGAAAGGGCGTGCCTAGTCTTCATCTTTCTTTTCTACTTCCTGTTGGCTGGAATGGAGATAGATGTGATAACTCTGCCCGCTGTTCATCGTGGGGTATGGGATGACTTTGTGAATCTAAGCTGCATGGTTCCCTAGGAGTGTGGCATCATATTCCAGTTGTGAACCTACAAATTCCTGTATTTTCTTAAGTATTAGCATATAGCTAATCTGCTTAGGCTATACTTGTTTTGATTATTTTGTTACTCACAAAGAGCATAATTTTAACACATACCACAACTACGATTTTAGGAGAACAACCTGACGATGTCTCCCAGCTAGGCAGATTACAAGACTATTTCTGAGGAGGGTACTTGCATGAAGCATGCATACCTTGAAACCAGTACTTCTCCTGGGAGTTTGGCTAATGGTACAGAGTCGGCTGGAGCCTTGAGTCTGACCGGGAGTGTGTGGCTTAGATTTTGATGAGGTTTTGGAGGTATAAGTGGAGGTTTGCTTCTGCCCTCCAGTTCTCGAATATACACTCTGAGGCCCAATATTAATTATAATTGCTTGGCCAGTGGCTCAGGCATATTACTGACTAGCTCTCACAACTAAACTAACCCACTTAGTTTATGTTTTGCCATGAAGCTCATGGCTCGTTGCCTCACATCTTGCTTCTCTGTTCACTACATGGCGTCTCTCTGACTCTGCCTTCTTTCTCTCCATATGTGTCTGGATTTCCTGCCTGGCTCTATTCTGTTTGGCCATTATCCAAATCAACTTTATTTATCAACCAATAAAAGCAACACATAGTCTCAGCACACAGAAGGACATCCCACATCAGGGAGGAACACGGTATAGAAAGAAGGTGTGTGTCTGAGGTCAGAGGGACTTGGGCTGCAACACTGAATCTATCAATGATTTGTGTTTTGGTTGTTGATTTTTGTGTTTGTGGGAATCAGTAATCATGGAAAGCATGTCAGTAACTGATGCGTAACATACAGTAAGACTGCTGCTATTTAGTTCTACATACTAGTACATTAGGTACTGGTAGGTCCCTTTATAGCCAAAGTGTATAAAGTTCTTACAATTATGAGTAACACTTGAGTGCTAGCTGTATGAACCCTCATCAAACAAAATGTAAGAGAACCATAAGTCAAAGCCTTCCCTTAAAGTTTTCTTTCAATACTTAAGACATTTTGGTTCAACAATAAGTATGCAGTGCTGGCTTTCCCCTTTTCTAACAAACTAAAAACAAACCACTGTTATTGAATGAGACTTTAAATAAATAAGTGTATTGGTTAAAATTTTTTTCAGACAGGGTTTCTTGTGTAGATTTAGCTGTCCTGGAACTCTGTAGACCAGGATGGCCTTGAAACCAGAGATCCATCTGCCTCTGCCTCCACCCCCTGAATGCTGGGATTAAAGGTGTGTGCCACAGCACACGATCAAGAGGTTAAAATTCTTAATTCCAGAAAACAGACCTAAGAATGCTAATTTTAATAGAAAGGAATTTGTTACAGGGTTTTAGATACTTCTGGGATTTCCAGGAAGGCCAAAGAAGCAAAATTGAAGATACCCAGCCCAGAGCAGCACAGTTCAGAGTGGCTCCAACTATGTCAATAATCATTGGCTTTATGAAAACTCCACTCAATGCCTGTTCCCCACTTGGCATCTATGAGCAAGGAACCAGAGACTGAGCTGTGGCTCTGACAGTGGAGCCTCGGGCAGCCTTACCGATAGGTTTTCCTGCACATCACCCCCCAAACATGGCTAAAGGCTTGTGCGACACCCAGTAGCCGCTTGCAGAACACCAAGGACAAGGACACACAGCCTAGTAGCTTTCTAGACAATAGGACCCGGATGTATTCCTGCATTAGTGAGGCTTCTAATCCTTGTGACAACTTCCAGGAGCAGAGTTTGTTTGGGAATCACACTTTCAGAGGCTTCATTCCATCCTGGCAAAGAAGGTGTGATGGAGCAGAGCAGGTCTCAAACAGCAGTCGGTCAGAAGCAGAGAGAGGGGGAGAGGGGGAGAGAGCACAGGGAGAGGGGGAGAGGGAGGGGGTAGAGGGAGGAGGAAGAAGAGGAGGGTGAGGGAAGGGGGAGGGGAGGGGAAGGGTAGGGGGAGAGAGAATGCTTGCACTGACTTGCTTCTTCCTTGTGTTTTAGCTCAGTGGTGGTGCTGACTACGTTTGTGGGGTGGGGGTCTTCCCATCATTTAATCTTCTCTGAACATACCCCTACAGTCACACCTAGAGGTGTGCTTTACCAGTCTAGGCGACAGCTAGGATGAGCCGTCACAGTTAGTCTGCTGCTGTGGAATAGTCCCTTTGTACACTGTGGAGACGTGCTGCTCTCATTGTTAATAAAGAGCTAAATGGCCAATAGCTAGGCAGGAAGATGTTAGGTAGGACTTATGGACATGGAGAGAGCACTGGGACGAAGAAGTGTTGGGCCCAGTGTAACCTCCTGAGCCTGGCTAGAGCTTGGTGACCTGTTTTGGCCTGTAACCTCCGCGTGGGGGTGACTCAGCAAGGCCTGATGTAAGACTGCCCCCTGCCTAGCTACCTGCCAGCTTGGTGGAATATTATTGTCCCTTACTCCTCACGTCACCTTACCTCATCCTAAGATTCCCATCCCCTACCTCAACCCTATATAAGTTCCTGCAGGTTGCAATAAAACGAGATCTTGCTTCGACAAGTCTCCCGACTCAGTGTGGTTCTCTTAGGTAACTAGGAGGGGGTCGTGAAACTCTCCATCCCGCTCAGCCCCAGGAAAAGACTGGCTTGACCGGCCCTTCCCTAGCTCTACCCGCTGGAGGACCTGACAAAGAAGGGTAGAGTAGCCAGGAGATGAGGGGAGAAGCAAGATGAACATGCTGTGTTGAAAAAAGGTACCCAGCCACGTGGTAAGCATAGAGGAGAAATATGGGTTAATTTAAGTTGTAAGAGCTAGTTAGGGACAGGCATAAGCTATTGGCTGAGCATTCATAATAAATAACAAGTCTCTGTGTGGTTATTTGGGAGCTGGCTGGCGGGACAGAAAATTATGCCTATAGTCTGGTTTATCTGCAATCCAGAGCCCAATACAAGAGCTTGCGTGTGGGTAGCTGTGCCATTTCTCTACCCCCGGGACAGCAATATCAATTCAAATCTGACAAGCCTAGGTTTTTCCACCATCAATGGAAGAATCTTTTTCCGATTTAAGAATTGTAAGCATTTAAGGGGGAAGAAAAGGAGATGGTGAAGAAAGTTAAGATCTCCACACAGTTTGTCATTTGCAAGTTCCTTTTGGTGGATCCTGGGTCAGACATGCCCTTGCCTTTCTGGGTGCTGGTGTTGCTAATTTCCTGTCAGGTTCTGCTCTCCAGAGGGATCTGGCCTCCTCAGCTGCTTCTGATTCTCTGGGTTCTTGATAACTAGCAACCAGTACATCTTACTGTCTCTATATTTTGAAATTCATTTTTACTGCTAATCACTAATGCCCAGCATAGTGAGTATAATAAAATAAAAAAAAAAACAGAAGATTTAGAGAATCTCAAGTATTTTAGAAGTTTTGTTTTGATTTTTGAGATAGAGTCCCTCTATGTAACCCTGACTGTCTTGGAGCTCACCGTGTAGACCAGACCAAGCTGGCTGAGCCTTGAACTCACAGAGCTGTTAAATTCCTGATTTCTTTGATGAACTTGTAACTGAAATTCTTCTCTCCATTCTTGGAGAGAGAACATTAACCTTCAACTCACCACCTGAGGTCCTCTTCCCAGGGCAGAATTTGACTCTACAATTACCTGCTATCTGCCATAGGCCTGAGGACACAGCCAGGACAAAAAGAAGCATGTTTTTCTCCCCACATGAAACCCAAGGACCTTCAAACCTAGCTCTAGCCATACTGTCTTAGCTCCTTCTTTGTGTCAGAACAGGACTGACTCTCTGACGGGAATCAGAGGGGTCTGGGAGTCTGTTGTCAACAGTGTCGGATGCTATGTGGAGGTAGAGAGGTCTAAGAAGGCACCAAGATTGGCAGCTGTTACTTAAGACTGCCAGCTCCTGAGAAAGTGACATTACATGAGTAATAGGGGTTGGTGTACCTGTCCAGCTTCCAGACAATACCTGCAAGCATTCCCTGAAACCATTAAAAAGTTGTTTGTGCCCAGAGAGCATTGGCAGTAAACTTCTAGTAGACCAAATATCTCAGTTTCTGTGAATGGTATGCTGTGTGTGTGTGTGTGTGTGTGTGTGTGTGTGTGTGTGTGTGTGAAAATAAGAACATACCCAAATCAGATCACTACTGTATATGCACAGAGAGTGAAAGAAATCCATGGAGATTCAGGGGAAGTATTTGGGTACTGTCCAAAGTAGAAGCATAGGTGCGTTGCAATGGGAACACTGTTTTTCCTGGTCAGCTAGAAACTAAGTGCTGTCTTGCTTAAAAGGACTGTCATAGATGGTGAAGCATCTCTGTACTACCCTAAATTAAAATTTTGAATGGTGGTACTGTGGTGATAGTTTGTTTATTGTCTAACAAATAAAGCTTGCCTGAAGAGCAGAATGTAAAGCTAGCCACACTAGTTAGCCATAGAGGTTAGGCAGTGGTGGCACATACCTTTAATCCTGGCACTCAGGAGACAGAGGCAGACAGATTTCTGTTCGTTCAAGGCTACACAAAATTGGTCCAGTCTAAAAGAAAAGCAGAGCTCACACAAAGGTGATCCCAGCACTCAGAGTGACACACCTTTAATCCCAGCACCAAGGAAGTGGAGACAGGAAGGGATGTGGCTGGGCGGAGAGATGAATATAAGGCAGGACAGTCAGTCTGGGGGGAGCTGCCAGTCTGAGGATGAAGTCTGCAGACAGGATCGACCCCTTGTTCTGAGCACTGGTAGATGTTACAGCTCTAGTGGCTGGCTGTTTTGCTTCTCTGGTCCTTCAGCTTTCAGCCCTGATAGCTGACTCTGGGTTTTTATTATTAATACTAAAGAGAATTCGTGCTACATGGCACCATTTTCAAGTTGCCTGCTGAAAGAGAGTATGAGTCAGTTTCACCCAGATCCCACCCTGTCCACATTCCTTCTGGCTGGGGAGTGCCAGTATTTTATATACTGCACAAGATGAACAGTGTATGTATTTTTTTTTGAGACTGGGTTTCTCTGTGTTACTTTGTAGCCTGTCCTGGAACTCACTCTGTAGACCAGGCTGGCCTCGAACTCACAGAGATCTGCCTGCCTCTACCTTGTGAGTGCTGGAACTAAAAGCATGTGCCACCAATGCCTGGCTCCAGTATATACATTTTAAAAAGGGAAAATGCTTTTCTCTTGCTAGACAAGATGCTCAAACAGTGACAACTATTTGAAGGGAAGTCTATGGTAATTGACACTAAATACTGTGAAAACTCGTAAGAACAAAATAGATCCTTATAATGCAGCCCTGTAGATAGAACCTAAGACAGACATGGCCAGGAAGAAATGTAGGAGCAGATCAGATCACAGTAAAAAGAGAACGAGATCTAAACTGTTGCTAAGGAAAGGTGTCTGAACTCTGCGGCTATTAAACATGGGCACAAGGTCTGTAAGCGTCACAGTCTTTGATTTAAAAACGAAACCCTGGAGATGTTTGGAACAGACCCTTTCCATAAGTGAATGTGTGGGTGTGGAGGAGAAATGGCTGGCCTAAACACCTTTCCATGAACCCTGAGTAGCGGCAGGAAGTGCTTCCCTTCAAGGTGACAAAGGAGATTGTGGGGTATGAATGTGTGAAGCTGGAGGACTCCGCACCAGGAAAGCAGGGTTTCATGAGCTCCCGGCAGCCTCTGCGGAGTCCAGTAACCCCTTGTCCTCATCCTGCTTCCCAGTGTGCTATATGCTACCATAATCCTGCTGAAGTCCCCAGGCACAGGGGACATAGAAATGTGAAAGTACCAGTGACGTCTGAGCCCCTCTTGAAAAGGGCCAATGACTCTGATTTTGAGAGGAAAACAACTCAGCAAGTAAGTCAAATATCTGGGCTGGATGCAGAGGACAAGAGAAAACATTGTCTTGTTTTTCATTTAGAGCTAGTGGAAATAATTAAAGGACCAGAGGACTCAGGATGGGTACTGTCTGCAGATGTGGCAGAAGCTGTTGACAGAGCCAGGGTTCTCTTCTGTGTGGAGCATCTGAGATTCTACCACTACAGGTCTGGGCATTACACATTGTCACAAAAGGAATGTGAAATGGCAGCTTCACCTGACCCACAATTTATGCACAGGTTATATATGCTTGCAGTGGCTTTCCTGCCAGCTTAGAGAGTAGAGAGAAGAAGTAACTCCTAATATGACTGGAAGTTGCACCGGGGCTGGAAAGGTGGCTCAGTGGTTAAGAGCACTGGCTGCTTTTGCAGAGGACCCTTAGGCAGCTCACAACTGTCTACAACCTCAGTTACAGGAAATCAAAGGACCTTTTTTGGCCTCCAAGGGCACTGCATGCACATGGTGCAAATACATACATGCAAGCAAAACACTCCTTAAAAAAATCTTAAAAATACCCATCACTTGGGAGGTAGAGGCAAGCAGATGTCTGTGAGTTTGAGACCAGCCTGATCTACTGAGCAAGTTCTAGGACAGCCAGGGCTACACAGAGAAACCCTGTCTTGGAAAAACAAAATCAAACAAGCAGAAGTTCTAGGGGTTAGAGAGTCTGATCAATGGCTGAAAGAAGCTGTTGCTCTTGTTAAGGTCCCAGATTTGATTCCCAGCACCCATATAGCAGCTCATAGCCACTGTAACTCCAGTCCCAAGACTCTGTCTTTCAGCCTCTGTAGTCACCATGCATACACACAATGCTCATACATACATACATACATGCAAGCAACACACACACATGAAACAAACCTAAGGTTAAAATCCCAGGAAACAGAAAAAGTCACTTGTTGCTTCACTAACTTAGCCACCACTACTATAAGTTTATTCAAAAACAAAGAAAATAGATTCTTGTTTACACAATTTGGATTTTAGATTTCCCCTTCATATTTTATGTGTTTGTCCCTTTGTTTTCTGGTAGAAGTATATACCCCTCAACCTTTGGAATTTCAGTAACTTCACCCTCCTAATTCTCACTGTGAATTTGGGGAGCTCTGGGAGATTTCTAGAAATTCTACTGACCGATCAACAAATGTGTGACCTGATGACCTTGCTTGTTTCTTTTTTTTTTTTTTTCTCAGTGCTAGGGATTGGAGCCAGGGTCTACACACGGTAAAACAGTATTCTACCACTGAGCTACTTCCCAACTCTCTTGTCTTCCATGATAATATAGTTCTTTATTGAAATACTTGAAATTTCTTCTTCCCTGGCCCAGTAAATCTCTACACCCCCAGATGTGGTCATCATCACTGCTGAGCTACAACAAGAAAAAAGGCAGTTACTACAAGCATTCTCTCCCCCTCCTCCTCCCCCATCTCCCCCTCTCCCCCCATCCCCTGCGCTATCACACCTTCTTTGCCAGGATGAAATGAAGCCTCTGAAAGTGTGATCCCCAAACAAACCCTGCCTCCTGGAAGTTGTCACAAGGATTAGAAGCCTCACTAATGCAGGAAGACATCCAGGTCCTATTGTCTAAAAAGCTACTAGGCTGCATGTCCTTGTCCTTGGTGTGCTGTAATTGTCACACAGTGAGCGTCACACAAGACTTTAGCCATATGTGTGGGGTCATGAGACAGGAAAACAATTTGAAGATATCCTGCCCAGAGCAGCATAGCTCAGAGTGGTCCCAACTATATCAGGTCATCATTGGTTTGGTGGAGACTAGAGCCCCCCCTCCTCCCCAAGGCATGCTTGTGACAGAAGAGCCTTGTCAGCTTCACTGAGAGGACTTTAGGTTAGCCATTTCTCTTCCATGCCTAGATGAATATTTATGGAAAGGGTTTGTTCCAAACATCTCTAGAATTTTATTTTTAAATCAAAGACTGTGTGACAATTATAGACCTTGTTCCTATGTTTAATAGCTGCAGAGTTCAGATAACTTTTTTAAACAACAGTTTAAATTTAGCCCTCTTGTTCCTGTGACCTAATTTGTTCCTACTTCGCTTCTTGGTCATTTCTGTTTTAGGTTCTATCTAGAGAAGTGTATTTGAAGGATGTATTTTGTTCTTACAAGTTTTTCATAGTATTTTTAGTTTATTAGAGTCAATTACCACAAACTCCTAATATTGTCCCTGTTTGAGCATCTGCTCCAGTCAATAGCAGGTGTGTTTGTTGTTTGTAGGAATAGTGTGTGGGGTCAAACCCAGCAGATTCTATTCGTCTTAGAACATTCTTTTAAAATTTTTTTTGTTTACTGAAAATAGATTTTTTTCATACAATATAGTCTGAATATAGTTTCCCCTATCTCTCTGTTCCTCTAGGTCCCTCCCTGCCTTCCCTCCTATTCAGATTCACGTCCTTTCTGTCTGTTAGGAAACAGACCTCTAAGAAAATAGGACAAGATAATAGCAAACAGAAGCAAGCACGTCACAATAGAACAAGATAACCAAACAAGGAAAAGAGCCAAAGAAAAAGCACAAGAAACACATGCAGACAGAGACAAACCCATAAAAACACAAAACCAGAAGCCACAATATATACACAAAGGACCTATAAGATTAAAACAAACAAACAAACTGAAAAGCAAGCCCTGACTTAACATTGAGAGACAAGAAACTTCCAAAGATGCCACTGAGTACATTTTGTGCTGCCATCTACAGCTGGGCACGCAGCCCACACTTAAGAGTAGTTTGTTTCCCCAGTGAGACCCTTTGGAGGAAACTAATTTTTCATTCTCAGGTGGCTATTGTTGGAGACAGCTTCCGGGTTAGGGATGGAGGCATGTGTCCAGGTTCTCGGATCATTCTTGCAGGGATGCTAACTGTTCCTTAATCCCTAGTGAGAAACTTTCTCATAAAAATTCTGCAAAGTAATTCTAGCATATGGCAGTCTTTTAACATTGTCCATTCCTCCATCACCCAAACAGTGTTTGACAAATAGTATAGGACAAACCCGGCCCTTAACAACCACACACATATATTATACACCAGGACTTAAATTGGCCATAGAGTTGTGTTTGAGCATCGGCCATATAGAAGGGGAGCAGGTACGCTTTAGGTGTTGTAGTACTGACAGCTGCACACGAGGAGTCACGAGAAGCTTCACAGTGGTGTGGAGTGCTTTGGGATTTTGAGAATTTTCTCCCAGGAGGCACAGTGGGTGGGACACAAAGAGAGATGCGGGTGGAAAGGCACCATGTAATGTCTCCTCCCTCTTTAGAAAGCCCCAGTGACAACCAAAGTTTGATTCCCGAAGTTCACTGTGGGGAACTATGAGTTCACTGGGCTTACTTACGGAGCGGAGGTGAGGAGCTGTGGGGCAGGGCCATGGGGACCCTAAAGCAGCTGCACTGGGAAATCCTTACCAGCACGAATGATGGCTTTCCCATGGCTCTGCAGCTAGAGCCCCTTTCCCATGGTCCTTCCTGGTCTGTATTAGCCAGCCCTCCCTAGAGCCCCAAGGTCACGCACCAGGAGGGTAGAACTGCACACACCTGGCTGGAAGGAGTGGCCGGGTCACTCAGGGAAATGTACCATGACCCCACCTGTCCCATCCTGTGAGGGAATGTCAGCACGTCCAGCTGTGATGTCCTCTTGTAAGCAATTTGTATCATGAGATGGCAGTCAGCTGTCCTGCTCAGAGGACAGTGTTATACAGCATGGCGTTTTAGTAGAGAAGGCATGGAAGGGTGACAAGGACTTTGTTAGCAACAGGGAAACTTGTGCTTAAATAATGGTAAGATCTGACCATTCAATAACAGGAAGCCACCTAATATCCCAAATCAATTTCCTCAAAGTCAGTTGATTAAAGTACATTCATTAAATTGGCCAGTGAGATGGCTTAGGGGATAAAGGCATTTGCTACCAAGCCGGATGATCTGAGTTCAATTCCAGAGACTCATGTGGTAGAGAGAATCAGTTCTTATAGGTTGTTCTCTGACTTTTATAGGTATGCCATGGCACACCCACCTCTATAAAGTCAATTAATAAAAATGTCGTTGGATTGTTTAGATCTGGAATTACAGGCCGTTGTGAGCCTCTATGTGGGTGCTGGGAGCTCACCTCTGGTCCTCTGCAAGGTCACCACGAAGTCTTTGCCATCTCTCCAGCTCCTCAAATTTTTAGATAGGATTTAATAAGTAGGAGCTGTAGGTGGAAAAAGGTGGATACATTTGGCTTCTTAAAAATTAAAAGCTGCACAGAGAAACCCTGTCTCGAAAACCCAAAAATAAAAAAACAAACAAAAACTTAAAAGCTACTCTCAAGCATCCTTCTGATGGGGGTGGTGTGTTCATGGAGCATGTATTGGACAAAAGACCCATATCTAGAAGGTGGAAAGGCTTCTCTTTAAAATCTTGTGGTACAGTCGGGTGGTGGTGGTGCATGCCTTTAATCCCAGCACTCGGGAGGCAGAGGCAGGTGGATCTCTGTGAGTTCAAGGCCATCCTGGTCTACCGAGTGAGTTCCAGGACAGTCTCCAAAACAATATAGAGAAACCCTGTCTCGAAAACAAAAAACAAACAAACAAAATCTTGTGGTGCTGAGGACAAATCCAGAGCCTTGAATACGCTGTGTCAGCACTCTGCCACCAAGCTACGTCACAGTCTCTAGATGCATGAGGACTCTTGACAAGACAAGCTTTCGAAAGTCCACAGAAGAGTCAAACTGCTCACCAAAGAACTCTGAATGGAAAACAAGCAGAGGTGTTATTAAAGAATACTTATTAAGATAACATAAGTCAAAGCTCTCGCTTTCCTACCTGAGCATCTAAAACAGACAAGACTGACTTACCAAGTGCTAGAGTGGACTTGAAGGCAGGTGAATGTTGGTTCTCTCCTGTGGAGACTTAGAATGGTGTCTCCACTTTGGAAAGCCGTTTGAGTTTCTTGTAAATGAAGTATACACTTAAAGTATGGCCGAGCAATCCCATTTCTAAGTATTTATTTACTCAAGAGAAATGGAAACCTAACTGTGTCTACACAAATTCCTGTGTATGGATTTCATGTGGCAGTTTGACTCATCATACTCCCCAAATGGAAACAATCCAGATGCCAGTCAACATGAGAGAAGCAAACTGCTGTTTGTTTGCACAACATCTTATTACTAAGTAACAAAAGGGAACTAACTGCCAATACTCAGAACAGCAAGGTGATCTCCAAACCGCTGATGAATGAGAAAAGCCATCTAGCACACTGGATGGTTTTATTTATATGAAATTGATGGGGGATAGCCTTCTGTATGCTGTGAATATGTTTCTCTTGTTAGTTGATGAATAGAGCTATTTTGGCCAATGGACAGGCAGGATGTAGCCAGGCAGGACGTATAGGCAAGGCTACCAGACTAGGAGAATTCTGGGAAGAGGAACAGAGAGAGTGAGTCACCAGAAAGATGCCATGTAGCCACCAGTGAAGAGCCTCAGCAGTTAGACCCCCAATAGTTGGAAAATTACTAAGCTGTCCCGTCCTTGGACATGAGCAGCTACACTTAAACATCTTCCCCGGGTGGTCCTCAAGGACTTGAAAATACTTCCCAGACCTCAGTCCTCAAGGACGTGGGGACATTCCCCAGACCTCAAGGTTCCAGGCCCATCACAAAGTTCAGCCAGGACACAGACGTTGCCTGAGACAGATAACGAGCCAGTCAGGCAGACAGCCACAGTGTATGTGATTCATGGAGGTCTGGCACCAACTTCCAAACTCCCCTTGTACCCCCAACACCCGTTTGCGGTTTTAGGCTTTAAAAACTAGCTATAATTTCTGCTCCGGGTTCATTCCTTCCCAAGGCTGCTGAACCCAGGCGTGCCGGCTTAATAAAAATCCTCTTGCATTTTGCAACGAACTTCGGCTCCCTGGTGGTCTTTGGGGCAAGAGTCCTGAGAGAAAGACTGAAGGGTCTTTCACCAGGAAGATAGGACACCCAGGCATTCTCTGGTAAGCCAAGATCATATGGAGATACATTAGACTAATAGAAATGGGTTAATAATTAAGAGAGAGCTAGCCAATAGCCTTAAGCTATTGGCCAGACAGTTTATAATATAAGCCTCTGTGTGTTCATTTGGGACAGAACGGCTGCGGGACCCAGTGGGACCCAAAATGCTGTCTGCTTGAAATTCCAGAAAAGCCCAGGAAATAAAAAGCAGATTAGTGAGTATTTCCAGGGTGGAGTTTGGGTGGGGCCAGATGGAGGATGTGGATCCCCTGGCAAGATGCAAAGGAAGTTTTGGAACGACAGAAATCTTCATCTGATGCTGGTCACGTGATAATTCGCCTCTGTGGGAACTCCTGAATTACATACTCAACAAAGAACGCTTTTTATCTCATCCAAATAATACTCCACTACAATTTGGAGGAAAAAAAAAAGGGCGAAGTCACAAGCCTCAGAGATAAAATTTGGGAGCTGGTAGGACCCTGTCTTCTGCTGTAGAAAAAACGCAGTGTGTCAGAAGCTGGAGAAAACGAAGGGGCTGCAGAAAAGCCAATGGTGAAGGCAGACAGGGGCATCTGTAGCTGTCCCTGGTTCCACACATCCAGCCGCGTGTGTTCCTTCCTGTCTCGGCTCCCTGATCCTCTCACCAAAGTTTCTCTTTTTGGTCTGACGTGTCTCATTGGCTCTCTGCCACTTGCGATGAGAAGGAGCTCCAGCCAATTAGGAAACGGACACCTTGCGTAGCGTTTCTTCTGGAGGCCATCTTTGGGGATAGAGAATTGCTTGCTATTTCCTAAGTGCACCATGTACTTTATACACTGTGGTTGTCGAGAATTTCTGAGGACAGTGCACTGCTGGAGGCGAGACCCTGAGTTCCATGCCAGTCTCTGTGTCCCACTGGATTTCCCTTTTCTCACATGCCAAAGAATGAGCTGACACTTGGCTTGAGAGCTGCGTATTCAAGTTGGTACCACATTTAAAACAGGCACAAATAGCGCTTCTCTGATTGATGTGGCAGGAGTGTTCCTTGTATTTGCTTGTGTGTGTGTGTGTGTGTGTGTGTGTGTGTGTGTGTGTGTGTGGTGTCAGGAGGGCATAGCATTGCTGCAAAGAGAGTCCAATCTTGTGTTTGAGGATTGCAGAATGCAAGAAGTCATTTGAACTCAGCAGAAGATAAATATAGGACGAAGAATGTAAGCACACCTCTAACATGATGGCAGGGGAAGCTGGCCCTAAAAGTAAATGTTTGGAGCTGAAGTGTAAGCGGTGCAGCCGAGACAGCATCCAGAGCAAGGGGTCTGGTACCCTTCACCCTGGGCTGCATCTCCTCGCTTACACGTGGCTCTTTCTGTTCCGCTTCGAACGGATCCCTGAGTGCCAAGAGGTAGAAGCCAAATCTGGCTTGGTGATCTCTGTTTCCATTCGTCCTACTCCATTCCCCCCCCAGTTCATCTCAAGTTTCCATGACAGCTCCTGTCACAAACAGTTTACTTAGGGAGGCAGGGTCCTGGACATTCTGACGCCTGCAGGAAACTCTTTCTCTCAGGAGCACCAAGCTCTTCCGACTGGCTACCTGGATCTAATGGATCATCTGTATCCCTTTCCCTTTGTTCTTGGGTTCTGTTCCTCGCGAGCCTAGTGCGATGACAGAGCTGTTAGGTTGGTTAAAAAAAATCTATTCAGGGGTAAGTGTGGTAAGGATGGCTAGCTGTCCACTGAAAGTACATCCGTCTTTCTTCAGTGTCAAAAATAAGAACGTTTCCCAGAACCCCTTGCTTCTTGGTGTGGTCTGAAAATGAATCGTTGCTGGTATAGGGTTTGTGCCTTTCATTTGCTGATCCGTTCCCAGATTCACCTCCTTGTTCATTTGTGTTGGGTTGGCCCTGGCTGGATTGGACAGACAGGCACTGGCCGGGGAGGAGAGAAAGGGAGGGAAATACAGGATGTTTTGGGCTTCATCTTTTTGTGTTTTGGTAATACCTCCATGGTTTCAGGTAAAGCATTCTAAGCTTTTATGACTCCAGTCTGTAAATATACATGTGTCAGGAAGACAGGATTTTAAGCCTTTTTCAGTTACTTAGCACTGTTCAGCACATTCACAGCGCTGAAAAAAAAAAACAAACAAACAATAGGCCACAGTCAATTTTAGAGTCTTCCAATAATGCTAACTAGAAATCCGAGTCTCTTAGCTGTTACCTCTCACTCCGCCCCCTCTCCACACTCTGATTTTATAGAAATAAAGCCTATGTTTCTGTCCTAAAGGGAGAGAATTAGCCTGCATGAAATCTAAAGGAATCATTCGGCAAGCAATGTACTGTGGCGCCTGGCTTCTTTCGCTTAGCATAATGTTCTCAAGTGTCTTTGGTGCTGCAGAGTGTGTCGGTGTTTCATTTCTCTTTCTGGGGAGCCAGGAAAAGGCTGTACTATCCCAGCATATGGATTCTTCATCCAGTCATCAAACCATAGATTTTTTTTGCTCCCACTTTCTAGATATCATAAATCATTTTGCTGTAATATTCGCATATAGATTTTTGTTTAGATGCAGGTTTTCATTTCCCTGGGGTGTGTATCTGGGAGTGTACCTCCATGTCTGGTCAGTCCAGGGCTGCTTGTGAAGTCTCTGGTGTTCAAGCGAGACTACTTGTTTCCACTTTATCATTAGAAACTTGGCTCCTAACATGTATGTACTAGTTTTTTTTTCAATCTACGAATGTTTATTCAACTGCCCCAGTCATATGAGTTTGTTTTGCCTTGACTCAGTATAACTCCCTCCTGTATGTTGTTACCAGACAGCCGTCCTCATTCTTTCTTTCTTTTTTTTTTTTCATTTTGTTCACTGCAGATTAATTTTCTTCCTTTGAGACTATGTTTTGATTTTGGTGGGACTCAACGGATTATTGAAATAGCAAGAGGATTTTTCTAATTTCTATCACATTAAAGCCTGGGGGCTGGAAGTAAGGGTTGTAAGAGGGCAGAGTGAGGCCGGAGGACAGAACTCAAATTCCTGGAAGCTAGAGGATGCACAGGGCTGGCCTCCGCAGTGCCTGTGCCCTGGGCGGCTCTGTGCCCTGGGCGGCTCTCCAGGCCTCCGCCCAGCACGCCCTGGCTCTGGCTCTTCCGGCAGTACGTGCTGTTCAGCACTTGCGTGAAACACCTGCTCATGGCGAGTGCCAAGGGCCCAGGAGCTGTCGGAGACTCTGCATCCTGTTTGGGAATTGTTTCAAATGAAATCAGTGACTCTTTCCCGCATCGAGACAAATGTTTTTACAGGAGAAAAAGAAAGAGGAGGGGACCAACAAGGTTTGTTGCTTCAGGAAGGCGGGGTGCACACTGTGGTCTCATTTGGCCCGCAGCTCCTCCAAATGTCTGCAGTTGCTGTGGGCTGGAGGGTAGCTCCAAGGTGCTGTGGGAAGCGCAGGAAATCTGGGTAAAGATGCTCCCTGGGCATCAAGGTGAGACTACCTTGCCCCTGTGTCGTTTCCTTCTTTTGGTTGTCCATTCAGATAACACTGGCTGGGAGTCAGTCCTGTGCCTAGTCCAGCCCTAGCCCCTGGGACACAGGTCTGTTCTCTGGTTTCCTGGAATTTACAGCCTTTAATTTCCGTTTGCTCCCCACATTCTTCTCTAGTCTCCATTTATTCCTTTCTTGTTTTCTTATACTTTTCTGTACTCATGTGTTAAAGGGACACGTTTAAGAATGTGTTTCAATTCCAGTGCATCATTTTCTGCATTTACTCAGAGAAGATTCAGAGCTGGGAGGCTTTGGCACAGTCTAAGGGTGACCAGTGTCTGCAGATGCTTCCTCTCTCAAGGAGGATGAAGCAGGATTCAAAGTCTTTATTAAGAAATGTGATAGTTTCAGGTGTGACGGTGCACTCCTGTAATCCCAGCACTTGGGAGGCAGAGACAGGCGGATCTCTGTGAGTTCCAGGCCAGCCAGGGCTACACAGTGAGACCCATTAAAAAATGTATTCCATACCCACAAACCAGCTATCTAACCAACTAAGCAAGCAAGCAACCAACCAACCAAACAAGCAACAAACAAAAAAATACATTAGTCACACATCCTCTTCTAACCTATGCTCTGGTGGCCATGTTACCCTGAGAAATTAAGTTCCAGGGAGGGAAAGTGTATGTGTGTGTGTGTGTGTGTGTGTGTGTGTGTGTGTGTGTGTGTGTGTGTTGCTGTATAGGACTATCCCCCTAGCTAAACCACTGTCATCTTGAGGAATTCAGCTGTTCCTACTTGCACAAGATTATCCCAGCTGGGATTGTCAACTGTTTACATCCCTTCATAGAGGGGTGGGAAGGGTCACTAGACTGTCAGGGTCATCTGAGTGTCCAGCTGTTCCCAGTCACCTGTTGTTTGCAACCCTCCCCCAACTTCACTTGGCCTCAAGGGGGGGCTAGAGTACACAGGCTGGGGAATGCTAGGGGAGGGAAACTCCACCTACGTATGTGGCTGTGGGAAAGCCCCTATTCCTGCTGGGTGAAGTGTGGCCTCTATCGGGGAGAAGTACCCACACCTCTGTAAGTCAGTCCTCGTCTGTGCTCTGTGGACTCGTGGGTTTGTCTGTTGGGAGCTTAGGAGGAGGTGTAGATGCTCCTCTTGGGATGGAACTTTAGAGGCAAGGGAATGTCTGGAAGGATGCGGTGGCCGCACAGGGCAGCGCTGACTAGGGGCCCCGCCCGGAAGGCTCGCCAATTTCCCTGAGCCGGCTGGCTCACCTCTGGACACAGTTCAGCAGTTTCCTCTTAAAAGCGGCTCCGATTCCTGTGGAGTATTTGCTCTACACTCCATCAGTCCCTTCCAGGCTCACAGGCTTGGGATGTCCCAGCTTCAGAGCTTTACCTCTGACCTAAGTGATCTCACGCTGGTCCCGGTCCCCTTCCTGCGCAGACGCAAACCAGGACATTCATATTTGCTCTACTCCCTTCCTTTCTGGGGGAGATGGCCCAACTGTCTTTCTATTCGGCCCTCTGGAAAGAACTTGGTGGTGGGGACCTAGGGCAGCCCTTGGTGCAGGCTGCTGCCTGAGGGAGGTTTGCAGGTATGTGTGTGTATATATATGTCACTTCCTAAGCAGGGGGGACAGTTAATAATTAAATTGCAGGGACAAATCTCAGGCCTGGCCCTGAGCACCCAGCTCGTCCTGCTGAGCCTAAGTGTGCTGGAATGTTACTTGCTTGCTCCTCCGTGTAACTACTCTCTGCTTACCAAGCAGGTCTCATGGAAGGCACTGACCTGTGATTTACGGGTCATAAAAGGGCCAGGGTGTTTGAAGCGCACATTTATCCGCTAGTGAAGAAACATTAAATGAAAGCCAATGGACCCGGGTACATGCGCATTCCATCGCAATCCGGCCCCTGGCCAGGCCGCACTGATTTCCAGGTCACAGATCTCCATGCAGCCGAAGCTGAGCCAAAAGGTCTGTCAGAGGCTGAGCTTTCCTCCCTGCTCCTTTACCACCGAAAGGCTTTTGCAACGACCGTGTTTTATATGTAACCTTTCAGAGTTAAAATCCTAACGTGAAGCCAAAATCCAAGCTGATGAGGCCATTGAAAATGAGAGTTAACAAGCCACAGTTCTTCTCTTTTTTGGGGGGGGGCTTCGAGACAGGGTTTTTCTACAGCTGTAGAGTCCCTTTGAATGACGGAGAGCGGAGTTTTCAAGGAGCCAGTGGCAGGGGAGTGCCTGCATCCTTCGGTTCCGGGTCCTGGGTCTTTATCAGCAACAGACTCTAGGTGGCGCTACAGTGCAACTTTAGTCACTGCAGAGCCTAGAGGGATAGAGAAATTCTAAGGAAATTTAGTGCTCAAAGAAGTTAGTTATATCACTTAAGGAAAGAAGCACAGAAAATACCACGTAGAGGCTTCTGTAGAAGAGGCGGATGGGGAGTGGGATGGGGGGGTCACTCTTTTAGTGACAAATGGAAAGTCTTGTGTGGCAGGGAATATAGAATTAGCAAAGTGGTGACCGAGAATTACTGTTCTCTTACCTCATAGGAGGTAAGAAGGCAGGCAGAGAGAATGGAAAGCCTGAGAAACAGAATAATAATGAGATAAGCACGAATTAAAACGTTATGATTGTAACTGCCTTATACTGAAGGAGAATTTGGTCTGAAGTTCACACATTTCCTCCTTGATCAGATTCCGGCATGGCCCCTGAATTACTAAGAGTGGCTAAGGATTAGAGCAGGGTAGAGAATCATGGTAAGTCACACTGGTTAAAGAAATACACTTGTTCACAAGTGGTAAGTGAACAAAAACGAAAAACCAAGAGACACATCAAATGTCTTCTTATGGGCCACATACTCTAAAAGTTGAGTTTACCTTAGGCTTGTGATACAGGACCAACTAACAACTTTGATGGCTTTGGGGGTACAGGTAAAGCCCTGACTTGAACCTTGTTTTCCTGGTTTTCAAAGAACAAGCCTGTCTTCTGTTTCTCATAGTACTGATGACTGGACCAACAGCACCAGCGTAGAACTTGTTAGAGAAGAAAATACTTGAGCCTAACCTGGGCCTCCCTTGTTAGTTCATCTTCATTGTCTACTTGATTCTATTAGAAGTGACCTATGGGACACACTTCTGGGTTATTTATAGATAGCTCTATACAGAGGGTGTTCGTGTGTGTGTGTGTGTGTGTGTGTGTGTGTGTGTGTGTACGCGTGTGCGCATGCACATGTGTCCATTCATGCATGCCTCCAGGTTCATGCCGGTAGTTACAAGGGCCAGAAAAGGATGTCAGACTCCTTGGAACTGGAGTTGCGGATGGTTGTGAGTCACCATGTGAATGCTGGGAACTGGACTCAGGTTGTCTGGAAGAACCACCTTTTTATGACACATATCCCATAAATCAGAAACTCTGGGGATGGGGCTTAGTAGGTTAGAGTTCAGCTGTTTCTCCAGGTGGCCCTGAAGCTTGCTGAAGTGCAAGTCCTCTTGCTCCAAGGAGCCTCTCAAATTCTCATGGGGCAAAATGGGGGAGATAGATACTCAGCATACATTCAAGTCCTGATGCAGTTAGCAATGCCATTATTAAAATTGCCTGATAAAATCAAATCCCGCATTATTTTACCTATTTTCTTTCTACATTTGTAGACAATGTGGTCCTCTGCCCAGTCATTAGTAGGGAAACAAGTACATTTGTAATAAGTGCTACATGAAGAAGGTAATTCTACCTGGAAAGGTGGGAGGAGGAAGGCTTCGAGGGGAGTGAGGGACTCTGGGCAGCCTTGGATGAGAATATCTAGTGACTTGGAAATTGTCTACATTTGTGAATGAGTGAAGCATTTTGGGAGGGATTGTGTTTCCTTTTTACCATTTGGTTAAAGTCCCGAGCTGTGCAAGTCACCTATTAAGAGGAGAAAACCCAGCTATTCTTAGACTTTGATTTGGTGAAGTAATGTCTACAAATTTCTGAGGAACCCAGTGACTCAAGAATATTATACTCAGCCAAAGTGTTGGTCAAATCTAATGACAAAAGATACTACATTCTCACGTAGTAATGAACCCAAGAATGAACAACAAACACGCCTTAGGAAAATAATTATTTGATGACAAGATCCATCCAGGTCAGAGGTCAATCAAAATGAAAGACCCATGAATGGAGTAGTCCTAGCTCGAGAGCAGTGGTGAGCATTGAAGAACCATGTCTAAATAGAAGTAGACATTTTAGTAACAGTCTAGAAAATGGATGCTACATTGTTTACTACGGACTGTGGGTCAGGCTGTGAGAATATTAACTTCCTTAGTATGAGGCTGAGTTTCAGAAATGACACCAACCTCTTTATGTTTTTTTTTTTTGATATGCTTTTTTTTCTTAGAGAACTTAGAAAACAAAACAAAACCAAACTTCCAAAGCAATATGAAGAAACTCTGTCTGGAAAAACCAAAAAAAAAAAAAAAAAAAAGAAAGAAAAAGAAATAAAACCTCTCATGACACCCCCTCCTGCCACATCTGTGTGATGTTTCTTTTCTTTTTTTCCTCAGAATCATTTTCATTTGGTAAGTGAAACTAGACTTTACTACTTCCTTTAAATTAAAACTACCAAATAAAGTGTAATCTTACTTTAACATATTTTCGTATGTCTATATGCCTTCCTTCTTTCATTCCGATCTTGTAAGAACTGAACCCAGGGCCTTGGGTATGCTGGACAAACACTCTGCTGCTGAGCTACATCCCCAGCCTTCATTTCACTTTATATTTTATTTATGTGCAGAAGTGCTATGCTTGCATGTAGGTTTATGCACCACATGCTTGCCCAGTGCCTACAGAAGTCAAAAGAGGCTATTAGATTCCCTGAAACTGGGGTATGAGGGTCTGTGAGCTGCCATGAGTGTGCTGGGAACTGAAACCCAGTTCCTCTGGGCCATTGCTCCAGCCCCTAGTTTTGGGTTCAGCATAGGATCTCACTAGGTAGTCAAAATGGTTTCAGCTCATTCTATAGCTTTGAACTTCCAATCCTTCTGCCTCAGCCTTGCAAGTAATTGAAATTTTAAGCCTCTGCTAATGGGCCCAATGCCGTTTGTCTTTTTTTCTCTCTTTGCTTAATCTCTTTTATTATCATGAGTTTAACTCTTACCTATTTGCTTGTGATGTTCAGGTATTTACTCTCACCCCTGTTGACTTCTCTGAGTTTCACAATTACACATCCACATCCCATTGACTAGCACCCTTGGTTGTTCGATGGACAGGCACTTTAACCTGTTCAAAATCGGACTTGTTTTTTTTAACTGAATTTGCTATGCCTACATTCTTATATTTCCTGACTTCTTTCATGGTTTTACTACAAATGGATCACGTGAGCCACCCTAGGTTTCCTGCCTTCCTTTCTTCCTGTCCATCCAGTCAACCGCTGATCACACATCCAAGCCGGATTCTTGAAACCATCTGTGGGTTCTCATTCTTCCTTCATCCTTCCCTTCTGACTGGTCAACGATGTCACTTCTTAAATATGCAGCTTTCTCTTCCTCTTTACCTTAGTCACCACTCTGCAAGACTCCTGCAAGACTCCTGGGGACCAACATTCAGGTGCACAAGCCTGTGGGGGAAACATCTGATTCAGATTCAAGCCACCACAGATGCTAATGAGGATACAGGGAAAGAGGAACCTTTATTCTCTGTCGGCGGGGACTATAAACTGCTGCATCTACTATGGAAATAAGTACAGCAGTTTCTTTTTAAAAAATTAAATATAGAACTTCCCCATGACCCAGCTATACCACTTCTGGTGTATACCCAAAGGACTCCGAATCCTGCTTCAGAGATCAGCTTAGATGTCCATCAACAGATGAATGGATGATGGGAATGTGATACATATACACAATGCAATTTTATTCAGACATAAAAATGAAGTTAAGAAAATTTCAGGCAAATGGTTAAAACTGGAAAATACATTAAATGAACCAACCCAGGCTCAGAAATAGATATACAGCATTCTCTTTCTCTTGAGTGGATCCTACTGGCCTTGACCAAGGGTGACCTTGAACTTCTGATCTTCTACTTCTACCTCCAGAGTACTGATCCAGGCATGCACCAATCACACTTAGTTTTTGTTGTTGTTGTTTTTGTTTTTGTTTTTTCGAGACAGAGTTTCTCTGTATTGTCTTGGAGGCTGTCCTGGGACTCACTCTGTAGACCAGGCTGGCCTCAAACTCACAGAGATCCGCCTGCCTCTGCCTCCTGAGTGCTGGGATTAAAAGCATGTGCCATCAAGGCCTGGCCACACTCAGTTTTTCTAATTTTTCCATATGTGCATTTATGGAGGAGTGCGTGTTGGTAGAAGTCAGGTCCATGAGAGGAGAGGAGACTCTAAGAAAGAGGGCAGGGAAGGGTACAGACGAACTGGAAGCAGAAGGGGGGACACTGGGAGTACCTGGGTGCCAGCAGGGGGCCGGGGGCCGGGGGCCGGAGCAGGGGGCTAGAGGAGAGGAGGGTCAGGCACAATGATGTGTGAATGAAAATATCATCAGGAAAATGGTTCCTTTGTATGCTGATTATAAAGTATTAAGGAAGAAAAATAACATCACCTATTTACAAAATGTGGCACACAGTAGGTTTAAGAAGACAGTTGACATGAACAAAGCAATCTGGGAACATCTTTCTTTCAGCTACTAAACATCCTCCCCATCTCCCTTGGGTGCAATCGGATGAATGCCGCGGACTTCAATAGCACTCCATTTCTCTGAACTCGGGACAGATGTCCTCTCTTCTGTGGACACTCTCTTTTGTCAGCCCTGTTAATCCTATCGACTAACTTAACGCTTTCTCTTGGAACAATCATTTCAGCCGGCTGTTCACGCAGCATCCTAGACTCCTTAATTGGATTTCTTCATTCCTTTATTCATTTGTTCTACCACAGAAGCCTGCCTGCTGGAGAAGCATGTACTAGGCTTTCAGTAAAACGGCACCCTTTGTATGGCTGGCCTGCACGACGGCGCACAAACTGAGCTTTGTACTCTTCGGCAAGTAGGATCTACGTGTGAGGTGGGTGCCGACCACAGAAGGGCATGAGTCCTGTGTGCTCAGTCCAACCTCAGATGAGGCCCTCAAGTTCCTAAGAACAGCCCAGTGTCAAGTTTTAATAGCTCTGGTTTTGGAGTGAGGCAGGTCTGGTTTTGAATTTCAAGTGCACAGCTCAGCGGACTAGCTCCTTACTGTGAACTTCACAGGGCTGGTTAGGAGGGAAAAGAAACAGTGTTCGACTGTACCAGGCACATGAATCCACACGCAACAACGGTCTCCTGCCTCACCTACCCCTTCTTCCTCCTCCTCAGTGGATGACACCGCCTGCTCTGATTCCCGGCTTAGCCTGGTCGTTCTTTAGTCAAGCCATGCCTTAGTGATGAGCTCTTGTGAAAGGGCCTGTGGACATCCCAGACAACGGTTGACTTCTTTCTTCTCCCTCTATTGGGAGATGCTCTGTATTTTTAGGGAGGCTGTCTATACAGGGATTATTTGGCATTTTTATTCGTTGAAGGTGTTGGCATAGCTTCAGTCTATAATTCTAAAGAGAAGGCGTTGAGCTGTGCCTTTCTTTGTTTGCCGGGAACATTTCTGTAGATAAGCACCCTGCACAGTAAATAAAGTGCATTGTTATTACATCGCTTAGCAATTTACCTCTAACAGACGGCTGTGCCTGCTATAATGGCATGATAGCTAATCCATACCCCTGCATGATTTTATCTCCTACGGGTGGGGGCTGGCAAGTTTAAAGGAGATGCCCTCCAGGATCGCCCAGGGGAAAACCAGTTTGTTTGTTTTTTTTTTTTCCAGGAGGTATACCAGCAGTGCCTAGATTTTGAACTTAATTTCAGCATCAATTATCTTAAGCTTCTCACAAGTAGGTTTTACCTAAAGCATCTGTGGAAAAGCAGTTTGATTTAATTAAGAAAGTCCTGCAATCCTGGAGTCTGTGGTTAGTAAGAAGACAATTTCATTCTTATTACATTAGAATGCATTTGGATATGCAAAGGGTTCATCATCCAACTCTCCTTAGAAGCAAATAACAGCTCCTATGGCCACAGACGAGTAACCTAGGCTTCATTTCTTTAACTTTATGCAAACTTTTGATAAGATTCTCAAAGCGATGCTGTTTGATGCAATGACGGGAACTATTTTATAGCCATATAAGACAAGTTTAATGCTGTTACAAGACACTGAATTTGTTGTGTTACCCTAATTTTCCATGTAAAGAAATGAAATTTCCACTACACCTTACTTCTTGGGCTTGTCGCTTCATTTTTCTCTTCTGATTAGGCCCAACTTCTTCTGGAAGGAAGAGGTGTTTGGATTCCTTGGGAGTTCCTACTTCTGCAAAGAGCGTAGGGTTGGAGTGCAGCAGGGTTCTGTGCCTGGCTTCAGCCCCGTGACTCTCAGCTAATACTTGTTTTGGTAAAGCTTGTTGGCAGTATTACTTGAACGGTTTTTGTTTCGCGATTGCATTTCTAGATTGTTTTAGCTATCTTTCACAGACTGGCAATGCTTACAGTAAAGAACAAGGGTTGTTTCAGTTTTAGGGAGCTTCTCATGTTGGCATCTGTTCTAGTCTGCTCTCTGTTGCTGCGATAAACACCGTGACCAAAAACAACTTGGGAACAAAAGGGATTATTTCACTTTACAGCTCACAAGTCACACTCTGTCACTGAGAGAAATTAGCAAAGGAGCTTGAGGGAGGAAGCTGAAATCAGAAACCAAAGAAGGGACCATGGAGGGATGTTGCTTACTGGCTTGCTCTCCATGGCTTGCTCCGTTCTCTCTCTGAACGATTTATTATTTTTAATTATGTGTATGTGTGGGTCTGTGCATGAGGGCAGGTACCCACAGAAGTCAGAAGAGAGAGTCAGTGCTCTGGAGCTGGAGTTTCAGGCAGTTGTGAGCTGCCCAACATAGATGCCAAGAGTCAGACTTAGGTTCTACTGAGCCATCCCTCTGTCACATCAGCTTACTCTTTTGTACAACTCAGGACCACCTGACAGGGTTGGCGCCACTTCCAGTGTTCTGGGCTCCCCCGTATCAGTCAATAATCAAGAAAATGGCCCACAGACATTTGATGGAGGCAACTCCTCAGCTAAGGGTCCCTCTTCTCAGATCCGTCTAGGTGTGTGTCAAATTGACAAAAACTAACCAATACAGAAGCAATGGCTTCTCCCAACCCATTGGTTCTGTGAAAGAAATGTGTGCCGTTCCTCCTCATGATGAGTTAGGTAGGTTGATTTCTTCCTGGCAGACTACATTTATATCTCTCTAATCTATTTCACTCCATCTATTGCACCACCAGTAGCGCTAGCATTTATTGAAGGCTTATGGTGGGCTGGGTGCTTTACAGGCGTAATCTTATTTAATCCCCACTAAAACCATTATTATTGCCATTCTACAGGTGGGGAATTTGAGCCTTAAAGGGGTGAAACAAATTACCCTAGGTCACATGGCTAATTAGTGTTAGGCTCTTGGTTCAAACTCTGGTTTAGACTTCACAAGATGACTACTGAGGACAAGGGAGAGGATTAAATAAGGTTTTCCTAGGTTCTCCCTTTCCTCGAGTTTGTGTGTCCTCCATGAAAAACGAAGGGAAGTTTTGTAAGGGAAAGGCCGACTCCCACCTCCATCCTCACCCTCATCCCCTGCTCCTCAGCTTCGAGGTGTGGCTTCTGTGCCCCCAACTCCAACCTTTAGCCTCACCCCCTCTCTGCTCTCTACCCTTTGGGGTTCTGCAGATGTTTCACGTTCCGTCTCCCTCAGCGTCTCTGCGTATGTGGTTCCCTCTGTCAGGAGCGATACTTCTCTCATTGTCCATGGCCCCAGCCACATTTCCACATCATCTGCTCGGCCTTCAGTGAGAAGGAGCACGGTTCACTCCATCAGTTAGTGCGGGATGTGGCCTCTTGACAGGCCATTTATGTCCTCTAGTCTCTACTGGTTTGGGGCTCAAAGGTCCGTTTGTTCTGGATCTCAGATTGTTCATTACTCCCATAGCAGCCTGTGCCTTGTTGGCACTTGGGGGAATTTATAGCTACAAGCATTTTATTTGTGTAATTATTTGATTAATGTCTGTTTGTTCTGCCCTGACTGGAAGTTTTATGAGGACAAGGATCATGTCTGTTTTAGCTCATTTGTATCTGTGGCATGTGGTTACTATTATTTACCACACTGAACTAAAGTCCTGTGGTGTCTTTATCCTGGTGTTACTGGAGGAGCAAGCAGCATGCATGCTGTGTAGACTCTGAGTTTCTTTAAGAGTGTGTGCATACCCGACAGCATGTTTGGCCCAATTGTGAATCTCACTCACATTTGTAAGTGAGGCAGGCGCATGTACACATATGTACACATACACACACATACACACACACACACACACACACACACCTCCTTTTGTCTACTACAGACAGCTGAACCAGGAAGGTGAAGAATATTTCTCATGGCGTTATTTTTATGATAATCCATTTCGATGGTTAATTTGGTGTAGGACACTGATTTATCACCAGTTTCTAGATCTCCCCCTCGCTCTCTTTTTATTGTCCCATTTGAATTATAAGGATGGTGTGTGTGAAATGGAACTTCTTGCCCTATTGTTCTGCTCCTCACGCAACCAGTGTAGTTCAGACAATAAAAAGATCTATAAAATTAATATATACACAGAGTGAGGAGAGGAGAGAGAGGGACAGAGGCAGGGAAAATGGGCGATGCTTTGGGATGGGACACAACATTTATCTCTCTCTCTGGTGAGGCTCAGAATTAGAATTCGCAGGTGGAGGAGACATAAATGAGGTATGAAAGTGTTGTTCTCTCATGAGGAAAGGCGTCTAGTAATTGTAGCTTATCTGGGGGACATGGGCACTTGTTTTGTCCCTTGATTTGAACACTTTTAAGGACTCACAACCGCTCAAGTTTGGCTATGACTTCAAAGGAAATAAATGCCAGGTCACTTAGGTTCTATATTATGTTGTCCGTCAGGCACACCCCCATGCCGTCGACACTCCTCACCCAAAATGGATTGTGAGTTGTCTTCAGCTGTGGTGCTCTCTTGACGCAGAGTGGGTTTCTGATGAACTGTGGTGGCATAAGTGAACAAATGCCCAGGAAGGATGGTGTCACTCCACTCTCATTGGCCCTTCACAAAGGCTTGGGGCACTTTCCCATCACGCCCCCAGAACATGCTTAGCATCGCTTTGGATTTGCTACTCTTCTCACACTAGTTGTTGACCTTTCGAAAACACACGGTAGGGAAAACTGCCCTAGAAAAACCGTGCCTTGGGAGTGGAGAGCAAACACTACCTTCCTACCTTCCGAGGAAGTCTTTTGAATGGCCAGGTGGCAGCTCCCAGATGTGATTTCACCAGAGGTTTCTGGACGGAGTATTTATTGCTATGCTTGAAATGACGGTTATTATTGTTACAAATATTATCATGCCGAGGAAGCCGGCTTGCAAGCACAGACAGCTGCATTGTTTACAAACATAATTAATGAGGTGATTTTTAATATCAACAGCCCAGCAACAGCCTTTTTAAAGACTGTTTATGGCCTGGGCCACAGAGCCATTTGTAACTTCTACGGCACTTGTATGACAGGGCTGCCTCCAAGAGTCATTTCCTCTGGCCGGGACCTGGTTTATTTTATGAATGACAAAAATAAACCTACACTTGCCGCTGATGAGGGATGGTTTATGTCGAGCAAGCCCAGACCTACTGAAGGATAAACACGAGGATACTTTTCTAAGAAGTGAAGGTGTATTCTTAGCAGCTAACTTCTGTATTTATTCAAAAATCATCCGACTGAGGTGGCAATCCTGGGGGACGGGGGAACAGTGCGTTCTCTTTCTAAACATGGACATGTTTGTGTGTGTGGTGTGTGAGAATTCTTTACGAATGCCTGTAATATATCAGTTCTTACACTTCGAAGAGGCAGTTTTGTTTTGCCGTGTAGTTTTGGAGACGGGGTCTCACTATGTAGTTCAGGATGGCCTTGGAACTCATCCTGTAGCCTAGGCTGGATTCTCCTGCCTTAGCTACCCAGAGTGCGGGGTTTCCAGGCATGTGCCACCACGCTTGGCTTCAAACAGGCTTTGGACAGCTGTGGTGTAGCAGTTGAGGTCGTTTGTGGGTGGAACAGATCATTCTGTATTTACTTTCCTCCTTGCGCTCCTGCTTTTGAACTCTGAGGTTCTGTCAGGGGTTGGTAGCGGGAGCACTCCTAGTTCAAAAGACAAGGCCATTCCTCTGCCATGTTTCCACCTGAGTCAGGAGGGAAAGTCACTTCTAGGCTCACAGAGATCACTGGTGAGGGGTTTGGTTTCCTGGCTTACTTCAAATATTTCAGAGATTAGGTAATTTAATATTTTGCTCGAATGTGTTTTCTACACAGATTTCAAAATAATTATTGCTGTGTTCCCTTTTGAGCATGGAATTGCCTGGGTATGTTTATTTAGTAAAAGGCAGTGAATTAGGGACTCAGGCACTAGAAGCAGTGCAACTGGTACCAGACAACCAGGTTCCGCCATCTTGCACGTGTTTTGTAGTCTCCAGACAAATTTTGTTTTTGAATCTGGACTCTGCATCTCTGTGACCTAATACATGTTCTGCAGAGCTGTAGTCTGATGAGAGCTTAGTGGATGCCAGGGTTTCATAGTGAGTATCGAAGTCTGCATAACTGTGTTTATTGGTTATAACTCCACATTTACCAATTGCGGTGGTTTGCGTGAATTTAGCCCCCATAAAATCATAGGGAGTGGCACTATTAGGAGCTGTGGTCTTGGTGGAGGAGGGTGGACGACACACACCTTTAATCCAGACCTTGAGGCTGGCGGACACACCTTTAACCTGGGTCACAACTTCTGTTGGAAGTGTGCCACTCTGGGGGCGGGCTTTGAGGCCTTTTTCTCAAGCTTTACTCAGTGTGACAGTCAGTTGACTTCCTGTTGCCTGCAAGATGTAGGACACTTGGCTATCTCCCCAGCACCATGCCTGCCTGCATGCCTGCTTGCTTCCTGCCTTGATGGACTAAACCTCTGCCCTACAAGTGAGTCACCACAATTAAATGTCTCCTTTATAAGAGTTGCTGTGGTCATGGTGTCTCTTCATAGAAATAAAAACAGAACGAAGACATCAATCATTAGGGGTATGTCGTATTACCATCCGGGAATTTATTCTTCATGATAGTCATCCATATCTGTACCTGCACTGATAGTCTTCTAAAGAGAGTCATTTACTTGGGATTTAAATTTTGCTGATTATATTTATTGAGAGGGGGAAAAAGAAAAAAGGACACATGCTACAAGTGTGTTGGAAAAGAACAACTTTTGCTGGAAAGTATAAGGAGAGACTAAGGAGAAGGTTCTGAATTTGGAGAAGTCAGGAAGTTTTTGGAGGAAGCGGTTGTCATGACGACTGCAAATTTAGGGGACAAAGAGATCCTATGAAATTTTTTTTTTGGTTTTTACGAGACAAGGTTTCTCTGTGTTGTTTTGGAGGCTGTCGGTCCAGCCCATCCTCGAACTCACAGAGATCCGCCTGCCTCTGCCTCCCAAGTGCTGGGATTAAAGGCGTGCGCTACCACCGCCTGGCGAAATTTTTATTTATTAAAAAAACCTAAATACAATGTATTTTATATGTGACTACACTGTGCAACTACTGACCATATCAAGACTGCATAGCCCAAGAGTAATCATTATTCTGGCCCCATAAAGTTGATTTACGTCTTTTAAACTTTGTGGACCCATGTAGCACATCATTGTTTCAACTTCTTTCAATTTTCATATTGCCTGTAATATTTGCTCATTCATCAGTGGTCTGTTCTTATTGGTTCCCATATGGTGGTCTATTAAATAAATTAGCATGATTTGATGTTGGACAAGTTAGTTAGATATATCCATTGCCATATTAGTGACCTTTTGGGCCATTTCCAATTTTAAGTAGCTTTGCTATAAGTGTTATGGGATGTATAATTTCAGCTTGATATAAACCTTGGAGTACAATGGCTGGGTCAGGGGGGTATATGCATAGGGTTTAGATTTAGTTGGTACTGCCAAACAGTTTTCTACAGTGGTTGTGCTGGCCTACTCTACAGCAATGTGAAGTGCTCCAGTTGTGTTTCTTTGAGGGAACTTGAAGAAAGTCTTTCTGAATGTTGTCTGATGTCATCTCTACCTTGGCTACCCTTTATCAGGCTCCAGGGGATTGCATCTGAAATCAGATTTGTGTAAGATTCCTCACAATCTCTACCAAAGGGAGTGAGCTTTTGTTTTCCTGGGTTTGAATCCTGGCTCTTCCATTTGCTTTATGAGTTTCTGTTTGTTTTTGTCTTTTCCCCAGCAAGTTGGGTTTGTTTGTGTGGTTCCTGTAGTGGTTTGGAAGTAATTGACCTCCAAAAGCTCTTAGGGAACAACACTACTGGGAAGTGTTGCTTTGTTAGATTAGGTGTAGTCTTGTTGGAGGAAATGTGTCATGGTGGGGCGGGCTTTGAGGTCTCATCATTCTCAAGTCTTGCCCAGTGAGACAGACCACTTCCTGTTGCCTGCAAGCCAAGATATAGGACACTTGGCTACTTCTCCAGTACCATGTCTGCCTACACATCATCATGTTGTCCCATGATGATAATGGACTAAACCTCTGAAACTGTAAGCCAGCCCCAATTATGTGTTTTCCTTTGTAAGAGTTGCTGTGGTCATGGTGTCTCTTCACCGAAACAGAAACCCTAACTCTTTTTTTTTCTTCTGTGCTGTAGCAGTTACTTTCCTGTTGTTGTGACAAGAAGTCATGATCAAGACAACTTATAGAAAGAAGAATTTATTTAGGCTCATGGCTCCAGAGGGATGAGCACTCATCATTGTGAACATGGTGGCAAGCGGCAGGCCTGGGGGACATGGAAGGAAGCCGAGAGCTCACATCTTCAATGCAGGCATGGAGCAGAGAGAGTGAAGCAAAAACAGGAATTAGGGAGAGACTATAATAACTCAAAGCCCACCCCCGGCAAGGTTTCACCTCTCAAAGGTTCTACAACTTCCCCCAAACAGCTCTACCAACTGGAGACCCCAAGTTCAAAAACCGGGGCCTACGGGAGATGTTTCTCATTTAAAGCACCATGCAGGCCTTCTATTCTTCACCATAGAATGGACGACACAGAAGCATTGTGGAGGGTTTTTATGAGGTTTAAGGTCCATAGTGCCAGGCATAAAACTAGTGCTAACGATAGCAGCAGTCTATGGCTGAATGTACCCCATCTCTTCCGCTCTTGGAAGCTAAGCAAGGCCTGTTAGTACACGGGCAGGAGGAAAACTATCTTTTGTTACTACTGATTGAAGTACAAACAAAAATAAACCCAAGGAAAGAGTTAAACACGGAGCACAGACTTGGGAAAGTGGGGCTCCCTTTCATGTCCATTTGGAGACTCTCTTTTTACAAGGCACCCTTTAAAATCTTGGGGCTTGACAAGAACAGGCAAGAGTTCCCTCACACCACAGCTTGCTGCCCCCTTTCTTGCATCTGCCAGGCAACTGAGACATTTCAGTCATCACACCTCTAGTCTCAGCTTTAATAAAAGGACACACGGGCTGCCAAAGCTGTTCTCAGTCTGTACTGGCATCAGCCTCATCGCAAAACAATTTTAGAGACAAGACTTACACTCACTAGAAGACTCTCCGGAGAGGCTGGTGATCTGTAAGGTAAGAAAAGGCAGAGGGAGAACTTTAAAAAAAAAAGAAGAAGAAGAAGAGGAAGAAGAAGCCTGTTTAATTTTATGGTTGATGCAACATGTGTGTCCTGCCAGAATAAATTGGATCATCTGATTTTCAAATTGCTAGATCTATTGTTTCAGAAATAGAGGATGTAAATAATTTCAGTGCAGTCTCCTGGATCTGAACCTCTCTCATCCAGGACTGTTATCAGCATTAGCATAATTTATGGTGCTATCTAATAATGAAATCACTGAACACTGATTGTATGGCTTCTTAAAGCTGTAATTATTGCTCATTAGGAATGGATTTCATATTGTTTGCTCCTGGCACATAACTCATTACTGAAAGGGAAAAGTTGTCAGTAGAAGTGAGTAACCAGGGAAGGCACTTTTTTTGTTGTTGTTGTTCCTAAATATTCTCTCTGATGAATCTGTCTGAGATCCTGTTTGTCATAATAATAAGGCACAACTGGCACTCTATCTGCGGCTTATTATTGCATTTTTTCAGGGAGCTTGAGCTTCATTCATCTCTGTTAAGAGAGTTTTCTCCTCACTGTGACCAAATAGTCGGGACAAGGGCAACTCAAGGGAGGAAGGATTCATTTTGGCTCATGGTTTGAGTAGGTACTGTCTTTCGAGGCAGAGAAGACAGGGCAGAGTTCCTGGAGACCAGAGCATGTGTCTAGAATTCCTCACATCCCGGTGCCTTAGAAGCCCAGAGTAGACCAGAGGTAGGACTGGGTGACAAACTCAAAGCCCTCCTCTATGCCCCATGACCCACTCCCTCTAGTTGGGTCCCATCTAGCAAAGGATCCACAACTTTCCAAAACACAGCTACCACCTTGGGTCCACATGTTCAGAGCCATGAACCTGTGGGACCTTTCCACACCCTAATGACAACAACATCATACTTCTCCAGCCTGTAAGGAAGTGCTCAGTAAATGTGTCTTAAGCGAATGAATGTAGAAAGAAAGCAGTGAGTGAACTCTGGAAAGCTGTGCTCGGCACTTTGGTCCAACTCATACCGAACATTAACAAAGGAAGGGCTCGCTCGCTTTAGGAATCTGTGCTTGCAGGTTTCCAGAGATTCATTCCGAATGCATCCTAGCCTCTTTATCTTGAAACATCTTAAAGTGCATTTGCTAAAAGCACAGGGTGCTGCTTGACTTTCTCATTGTGAAAGACACAAGCAATGTTCAGGGACATTGGATCAAATGGGAGGAGCCTTTTTAAGTTACTCTGGTCAGTCCTCTTCTGTTGATGAACTGTGTGTGACCTTTCAAGTGCTGGTATCCCTGGCAATGTCGGGAACTCACTGCTCAAGTCCGCTTGATTTTGGCTAACAGGTTGGCTTCTAGATGGAGCATCACTGGGTCTTTAACTCTGAAGATGGGGGCTTCATTAGTGGTGTCTGCCGAATGCATGGCTGGAAGAATCGTGCTTCTCGGGGAGGGAGGGAGCAGTAGCAGTGGCGTTCAAGACAGAGATCGGCACAGGTGGGAATGGGGAAGAGTCTTCTCCTAGGAGACTTAAGCTCACCATGAACTCAGGAGTCTTTGGTTTGGGGCCTGGCCATTCAGTGGCTCTCACTTGGCTTTCAGAGTTCGTTGTCATAAGCTCAATGAGACCTCTATTTGTTGATTAGTTCTATCTAGTGATTTAGCCAACACCAGACTGGATTTTTGTAGCCTGGATTTTTCCTACATGGTTTATTTTCATTGAGTTTTTTTTTTTTGCCCCCAAGAAATAAATGGAATGTTTCTTTAATAGACCATTTCTCACATCCCGATAGCTGACTCTCCTTTTAAAGAGATCTTCTGATGGTGACCCCTGAAAGTCTGGCAAAAATGTCAGACGTGCAGAAATAATAATAAAAAAACCCTCATTCCTTCACTGGAAATTTCCAAACTTTAGTAAAACTGTAGAAATGTTTAAATTGCCTTCCAATTTCTGAGAGAAATTGGTTTCCTTTAACGCTTAACGAGATAAACTGCGATTCGAGTCAAGTCATTTTTCTGCTTTTCCTTGTTGACAATCTGAGCTCTGTTTTTTCAGTTCTCTCTTGCTTTCTGATTGACTTCAAGATTGCATCTAATCTTTTTATTTTATCTTGCACGAGTGCAGCCTGCAATGTGTTGTGACAAGAAGCTAGACCTCCTATTAGCATACATTTATACCTTGCCTCACACAGAGTGGTGCTTGGGGGTTATTAAGCCAGGCGCAAGCGCTGAAGCCACATAAAAGAAATCATATCACACCCCCCCCCAAAGAATCCTTTGTCATAGCTGCCTATCGATGTGGGGATCTAATTGTTTAGAGAAAGGGACAAAGGAGGGGCCACCAAGAGAGCAGCAACGGCTGGAGGAATGAGACGGAGGAATTATCAGATATTTGCAGGCATGAGGGGACATGGGAGATGGTCACTGTCCTTGGAGGCACCTTGGAAGAATTTAGAGGCCATTCTATGTACAGGTGGTGACCGGATCAGATGACTATGCCAAGGAACGGACTGGAACGTGAAGAGGTACTTAGATTTGTGGAACTCACAGTCCCAGGCGCCAGCATATGGAAACCCAGATGGGGCTTTCTGAACAGGGTCCTTCTGAGGTAACTTAACGAGAGGCGACAAGTCGTAGCTCTTCTGGCTGTATTTGTTTTTCTCTATAAATAGAAATCACCAGTGCACCCCTAGAACAGCAGGCGACTCATGCCTGTTCTTTGTTCAATATTTTAGTTTTCTTTTGGTGGGATTCCCACAGCCCCCACAGCCTCAGGGCTTACAAATCACCAAGCTTTGTCCCCTGTCACACAGTGATGTTCTGATACTGGTTTTAGCCAGTTACACGGAGGTTCAACCTGTTTTCCACTTAAGCTGACCACCCTAGAGCACTTCTGTTTTAATCTTTTTTTTTTTCTAAAATTGCAGGAGAACTGCCTTTAGCTCCTTTGAAAGAAACTTTAAGCGTTTGTAAAAAGCAAAAGAGACAACTTGAGGAATGGAAGGCAAGTTAAGGAGTTGGCTCTGAAGAGGAAGTAGTTTCCTTCTCCAGACTCTGAAGTAATCTAGCTCTTGTCTGTGGTGATACTTTGTTTATGATCTAATAAAGCTTGCCTGAAGATCAGAATGCAAAGCTATCATAGCCATAGAGACCAGGCTGTGGTGGTGCACAGCTTTAATCCCAGTGCTAGAGAGGCATATAAGACAAGAATTCAGGGTCTCATTCACCATTCAGTTTCCAGCCACATTAAGGACAGGATTACCCTAGCCTTGGTAGAGGTAAGAACTCTCTAGTGGTTGGCTGCTTTGCTTTTCTGATCTTCATCTGAACCCCAATATCTGTCTCTGGGTTTTTATTATTTGTACTACATTTGTTCCCTTAGGAATGACTGAGTTTTGAGAAAATTTTCATTTTGGTGTTCTTGGCACAGCCTTGTATGCATCTGTCTTCTCCAGCTGTTTGTGAGGGACAGTGTCTCACTCATCTATACTCGTCCATGGGTAACTGGTGTCTAATGCGTAGATTTTGAGCTGTGCATACAGGGGTCACAACTCTCTACCCCTAAATACTTCTGCTTCTGAGCTAGGAAACCATGCCTGACTGAGTTGCATGTTCTTAGAGCTGTACTCTTTGTGTCTTTCTGTTTCCCCAGGTACATGGGGCAGCAAGCCGACTCTTTCTGAAGTTCTTTTGTGGGTCCAGAGCAGCTGTTTCCAACCCACACTGCTCCACCTTAGATGAACTACTGTCACATCAGATTTTTCCCTGGCAGGTGCCATAGATGGCACCAATGTCTGGCATGGGCTCTCGGACATGGCCCTCTTTTGGGTCAAGCCTATCTTGCTTCTCTATCAAAGATATCCGATGCTATATGGAAAACAATATATTTATTTACCAGAGAGAGATAGAGTCGCACAAACCAGGAGTTAGAAGCATGGCTGGATTCCAGGAGAAAAGGGGAGTTCCTTTTCCTTTCACTTCCTTTTATATCTACCTGTGTCAGTTTACATGTCCCCACCCTCATGGATGGATAGCTTTGTGGGATTCACTCCTACACTGCTCTATGATGAGGTTAAGGACAAACTTCCGTAGGATGTGTAGGCAGCACAGAGCAAAGAAAGTGCTCAGGGGTTGGCCTCACTAGAACTGAGAACTAAGGAAGAAGAACCCACGCCATGCAGGAGTGATTCCTTTGAAAACATCCCCTTTGGGGGCCCAGGAGCCACATTGGGTGTTGGCTTTGACTGGACAGTGCACATTTAGCATAGGCATATATTCAGCCCAGGGAGAAATGAATAGGAAGATGGTTGGATACTCCAGAGTTCTTTTGTGTGAGGCTGTATTTGGGGAAACAACAGAGTTGAATCATGTTTGGGTAGAAGTACCAAGACCAAATTCGTAAGTCATGGATGAGCCTTAAATGGAGATGCTTGGGAGATCATGAGGAGCAAGAGCATGAGATGGGAAGAAATTTAGGTTCCCATTCAGGGTAGGTTATAGATATTCACAGATATTAGACACTGTTGGAAAACTGAGCATAAGTCAGGGTAGCTGTCCCAAAGCAACGACAGGGCTGAAGCATTTAATCCAGTAGAGTGAAGTGTGAACTATTTAAACAAAACCAAAGAAGAAAGGATGGAAAGAAAAGGAAAACAACAACAAAGACATCAAAGTGCTGGTGTGATATGTTTGCAATCCACACAGGTGAATCGATACGATTCATAAAACAGACTGTTTTTAGACTCATGCGCTAGATGTTGAGGCATGTATGAGAATTATCTGTCATGTACACGTTTTAGAGAGATTGAAAATAAAAGAATGGAAAGGAATGCAAGGTATATATGAGGCAATGCAACTGTGGTAGTGCTTTTGATATTAGCCCACATAGAATTTATAAAGAAGAACCTCAAAAGGAATGCTGTGTGCTGAATATACCCTCAGGGTCATTGATATGTATGTTGCTGTTAGTAAGAACCCAAAATAAAAGTAATAACTAACTAACCTAGGAAAGTAGGTAAATGAACAATTATGTGTCTCCCTCCCTGGGTGAGGGGAGTAGATACAGCAAATAGAAGCTATCTTACCAGTGATCAAGGACTGAGACCCACACCCCCAGGTTTTTTGTCCTCTTATTCAAGAATGAAGTAAAAGAGCACATAGATTACAAATAGAAGGGAACTCAATTCAAAGCAAAAGTGACTGCAAGAGAGCATGGTCCACCAGAATGAAGATGACCAAGATCACGGTACACCCGAGTGAAGATGATGGAGAAAATGGTCCACCTGAGTGAAGATGATTGAGAGCATGGTTCACCTGAATAAAGATGATGAAGAGCATGGTCCACCCGAGTGAAGACGATGGAGAGCATGGTCCACCTGAGTGAAGATGATGGAGAACATGATCCACCTGAGTAAAAATGATGGAGAGCATGGTCCACCTGAGTGAAGATGATGGAGAGCATGGTCCACCTGAGTAAAGATGATGGAGAGCATGGTTCACCTGAATAAAGATGATGGAGAGCATGGTCCACCTGAGTGAAGATGATGGAGAGCATGGTCCACTTGAATAAAGATGATGGAGAACGTGGTCCACCTGAGTAAAGATGATGGAGAACATGATCCACCTGAGTAAAGATGATGGAGAGCATGGTCCACCTGAGTAAAGATGATGGAGAACATGATCCACCTGAGTAAAAATGATGGAGAGCATGGTCCACCTGAGTAAAGATGATGGAGAACGTGGTCCACCTGAGTAAAGATGATGGAGAGCATGGTCCACCTGAGTGAAGATGATGGAGAACATGGTCCACCTGAGTAAAGATGATGGAGAGCATGGTCCACCTGAGTAAAGATGATGGAGAGCATGGTCCACCTGAGTAAAGATGATGGAGAGCATGGTCCACCTGAGTAAAGATGATGGAGAACATGATCCACCTGAGTAAAAATGATGGAGAGCATGGTCCACCTGAGTAAAGATGATGGAGAACATGATCCACCTGAGTAAAAATGATGGAGAGCATGGTCCACCTGAGTAAAGATGATGGAGAACGTGGTCCACCTGAGTAAAGATGATGGAGAACATGATCCACCTGAGTAAAGATGATGGAGAGCATGGTCCACCTGAGTAAAGATGATGGAGAACATGATCCACCTGAGTAAAAATGATGGAGAGCATGGTCCACCTGAGTAAAGATGATGGAGAACGTGGTCCACCTGAGTAAAGATGATGGAGAGCATGGTCCACCTGAGTGAAGATGATGGAGAACATGGTCCACCTGAGTAAAGATGATGGAGAGCATGGTCCACCTGAGTAAAGATGATGGAGAGCATGGTCCACCTGAGTAAAGATGATGGAGAGCATGGTCCACCTGAGTAAAGATGATGGAGAACATGATCCACCTGAGTAAAAATGATGGAGAGCATGGTCCACCTGAGTAAAGATGATGGAGAACGTGGTCCACCTGAGTAAAGATGATGGAGAGCATGGTTCACCCAAGTGAAGATGACTGAGAGAATGCTTCATCTGAGTGAACATGATGGAGAACGTGGTCCACCTGAGTGAAAATGGAGAAGGCTCCAGGTCACTGTCAGAGGCTTCTGTGTGGTTCAAAGGAAGGGGAGGATGGTTACTAAGGAGCATAATTTGAGTATGTCTCTATTTTAACTCACAGATTAGGTTATAGAATCATTTCCCAACCCTGTATGTACCATCCCGCGGTGCATCTGGTTTTAACAATATGTACAGCCAACCATACCCAAACACACGATGGTAAATTGGGAATTTCCCCTAAAAGTTCACTTTGAGAACATATTTCGCCTTATTGCTTATGCACCCCAAACCAATTCAGACCAGACCCACATTTTCACTATTGGACCTGAGCATGAGTGGAGTGTGTTTAAATGGAGTCTCTCTAGGCTTGAGGACCATTAAGGGAGAAGAAACTTATTTGATTGTCCAGAGCGGGATGTTTCTGCAGCTCCATGTGGATGAGGGTCCTAGGTTGCTCAGGGGTTGTTAGGTATACTGTTTGGAGCAGAGTGTGTGTGGATAGAACATGGAGATGAGGGCCTAAGTGTATGATTAGAGAGGGTTTGTGTGTAGCCCAAACCAAGAGGCATCCTAGGTTGCTAACTTATTCCCTCACTTGCCTCGAAGCTACAGCACAAAAATCTAAAATATGTTCTCTTCAGGCTAGTGTGGTAAGTAAGTCTGATAGCTTAATTTCATATATATATAATTACTGTGGCGTGATTAAACTATAAAATAATAACAAAGAGAAAAGCTAGTTAGTTAACTAAAAAAACTTAGATGCCGGGAAAGTGAAAAAAAAAAACATACCTAAAAAATTACTCAAAGTTTCGTAAACATAAATAAATTCAAGAACTTTCCCCCTGTCTATTAAGCTTGTAGGGTTTAGTGTGACTTTTCACCTGGTCTCTGGTGACTTTGTTATCGGGTATAAAGGTTGTTAGGGATCTGAAATGAAATGAAAAGAAAGCCTTTTTTTTTTTTTAAATTTAGACATAATTTCTGGAGTTAATGGGAACACCGGGGTAAATGCGACAAGAATAGAGACTACAAGGCAGTTCTTCAGCAAAGCCTTCCAGGAATACTGTCGTCTTTCCAAGCGGTTCTGCAGCTCCGGGTCTTCACAAAGAAACCTGTAGGCAAAAATCAGGGGTTCACGATGCACAGAACAGGGGCTCTTTCCGAAGGCCCTTTAAGGGGAGGGTGGAATCTGGGTAATTGGCTTTTTTGTAGAGTGTGCTTCTGTTGAGATCCACCTTCGCCACCAGGTCAGTGCAGTCGTGTTAAGCGTGGGTTATTTATCCAATCGGAAGGTTTTCACCTGGAAAATGTGGTGTGGCTCCAATGGTTGGTGTGACAGCCTAGTGGGCTGGGTGTCCCGGGAAACGGATCCGAGTCAGGGACTGGAATCCGTGAGCTTCCTTAGACTTTGCTCTTGTGGTCAGCCCCACTAGCAAAGCAAGAGAGAGGAAGGCGGGTGGGGCGGGCAGAGGCTGGCTGCGGTGAAGACCTGTGCAGCGGATTTGTTACAGGGCGGCTTGGGGTGGGCTAGCCCTGGGCGAGGTGAGGGACCTCCAGCGTTTGAAGGGGTTCTGTGCTGGGAAGGCTGCACGCGCGTGGGTGCAGCACACCTGGCGAGAACGCTCCTTCCTGTACCTGAGGTGGGGTGTGACTCGTGGGAACCGTGTCAGCTGGTTTTGACTCCTAAAGTAGTTTTCTCGTTTAACCACCTAAAACGTTGGCACCAGAGACAGGCCAGTGAGACGCTCTGTGCCATCCTCCGGGTGGATGGCAGAAACTGTCCCCGGCATCTCATCCGTCCCCGGCTTCGGCCTCTTCAAAGCTTTTCTGCACTCCCTGCATAGATCGAAGATGTGCACCAGCCCGTGGTGACTGACAGCCCCTGCAGGTAGAATCCCACCTAGCTCGAACATAACGTCTCTTCAGAGATGAGGGACTAAACACATGGTTCTGGGGTGAGACCAAACAGGTCCAAATACTGGCTTCACTCCTTGCTGGTTGTGTGGTCTTGGGCAAGGAATTTATTTCTTCAGGTCTTTCTTTTCCCATCTATAAAATGGACCCATAATAGTATCCCCCTAGGACTGTGGTTGAAAATTGAATGGATTAACTGTACAATGATTTGGAGCGTAGTCAGCATTCCCCCTGAGCTTCTTCAGGGTCAACACACTTTCAGTCACTCCTCTCTGAGCCTCACTGAAATGGGTGCACAGCTCTGCCTATCCTGGAACTCACTCTGTAGCCCAGGCTGGCCTCGAACTTAGAGATCCACCTGCCTCTGCCTCCCGAGTGCTGGGACTAAAGGCGTGCTCCACCACCTCCTGGCACACTTCTTAATAATCTTTACACACAGTTGTCTCTCCTCACAAGGATTTTTATTTTAATTTATTAATTTACTTATTTATTTTATGCTGGGGCCACTTCAGAGCCTCCTAGGTTAAATATAAGATCTTTTGTCAAGTATAGATTTCCACTCCCTAGTCTCTGCCTGCCTCGTCTTGGTTATCTTGAGAGGTATGTTTTTAATTTAAAGAAAAAAGGCAGGACTAGAGATGAGGAAACCATGGCCCTCCCTCCACGCAGGCACTGATCCTTCATAAGGCAAAGGAGGTGAGGTGGAGAGAGACTATGAGGGGCGGGACCACTGAGAATTGAAAAGCAGAATCGAATGCAAGACCTTAGTAACAAACTTGGGAGCCTGTCTGTCATGACGTCATCTGGCCTGAAATCGAAAGTCAGAGAAATGTATAAAAATATATTTCACTTTACACAGATAACCTTATACTTACATTAATAGTCAGGTACATTATTTAGAAATGTAATTATTTATTTAGCCCCTAGATCTTTTTTCTCCTAAAAATACATATTAACTAATTATGTCACCGGATAAGTGGAGAAACACATTGGTCCTTGGCTGGGGTGGCCTAAGGTTGGGGATATCCTCTTTAGATCACCTTTCCAAAGAATAGAGCAGAGAAGTAGAGAAGTAAAAATATCTAACCAGAGAGTAACGGTGCCCCCCACAAAGAGAACAAAGACCTGAGGTCCTTGAGTCTGCAGTAGGGACTTTATTAAAGTTGTGTGGAAACCATTCAGCCCAAGGTGATGCTGGGCACAGAACTGAGTTCCCTTTCGGATCCGTGGGGGAAGAAGTGTTTACTGCAGTATGTTACTGTTGGTTTTAACTTGGGCTGAGTTAAAGGCTTTGCTCTGCGTGGCCCCAAACTCAGGCTGGATCCATGAAATAGTCATCTACTTTAATACTGCGTTTGCCCTTGTAGCTGTTGTTGCTTTGGGCCAGGAGAGCATAGATAATTGTACTTACTTTTGTCTGAAGCCCTGCGCTGTTCTTCTGGCTTACTTTTAACTAAGCGCCGGCAAGCAGTTTGAGGATTGCTTGTTGAAATGTTCTTGACGGAAAGTATGCCTCTTTGCCTCCCCAACCTCTGGCCTTCCCTAACAGTTAGGAAACTTTGTACCCGGTACTCTCAGCTATGCGAAGTAGCTGTGCATGAACCAAAGGAGCTGCGAAAACTCTTGTGGTATTTGTAGTTCAGCGGGAGGAGACAATAAGCCAATGGGCCAAAATCAAGCCAAATGAGATCAATACAAAACCTATAACCATAAAACATAAAATCACGCTCTTAGCGACGGGTAGACTCGAGATCTGCCCCGTGGAGGACAGCGGACCGCGTGGATCTCCCCAGCCTTCCCCCCAAGTCTCTGAATAAAGTGTTTTGACTAAAAAAAAAACATAAAATCACTAAGAAGAAAGAGGAAAAACAGAGCCAGAGGGTAGAGAGTGACACTTCATCATGACTGGGTGCTGTTTGTCACAGGTTAGTCTGGGGAGGTCTCTCAGGACTGAGAGCTTAACACACAGTAAAAGCTTTTCAGTCATTGCCACAGGTAGGGTTTAATGAACAACACTTGGCCTTTCCTTGAGAACAGAATTTCCCCACACACACACACACACACACACACACACACACACACACACGCCTCAGCCATGTCTGTAGAGAGGGGCTACATTCCGTATGCCACGTGGAATATGTTGGTGGCCAGTATCATGTTAGAAAGCTCTTATTTTCTGTTTTATTCTTTGTCCCCAGCCCCCATGTGAAATGGTACAAGGTAGGGAAACAGGACTGAGAAAGATTTGTTCTTCTAACTGTATGGTGACTCAATGTCCACAGCTTTCGTATTTGTCTGAAAAAAAAAAAAAGCAGGTCCTCCTTCATTCTTTTCAAAGGCTAAGATTCAGAACAAGGAGGAGCCCACCGGGGCTCTGAAAGTAGCAGTTCCAGAGAGCCCTTGCGTTGTTCCTCCCTGTGCAGTCTGTCAGTGGGACGGGGACATTACGTGGATGACGGCTGGCTCATTCCTCAAGCTTACTTCCCTCCGGTGGCCTCTTCACCACCTGAAAATCCCCATGCTTTTCTAGTACAGCCGTCATAAAGGAGATGGAGGGCCTGATAGTTGGGTTTTTATGGTAAATTCCCTTTGTGTTGTATGTTTATGTCTCATTATGCCTTGAATTCTTACTATGCTGTTCTCTGCCATCTCAAATGCATTCCATCTGAGGCTGAATATTTTTCTGCTGTGATGCTCATGTGTCTACGCCAGAAAAAGAAAGATGAGCGTTTGGGAATGGATGACTTGCAGGGCTCGCCCCGGTTTTATCTGTGAAGCAGGCAGCGTGCCCAGTTTATGCTGTGCCTAGTTTCTAGAATGTTTCATCTAGGCTAAAGTATTTTCAGTGGATGAAATGGCTGTGCTGAACTTTCTTGCATAGACCGTTGAGGCTGGAAGAGAGAAAGGAACATCCCTACACTTCTACTTCATGGCCACCAGGTGGGGCTCTCTCCAGAAATGATTTGAGAATGAGAGTAGACCTAGGTTTAAGAATGGTGAAAGAGGAGCCTGGCAGTGGTGTCCCAAGCCCTTAATCTCAGCTCTGGAGAGGTAGAGGCAGTGGATCTCTGTGAGTTTGAGGACAGCCTGGTCTACAGAGTGAGTTCTAGGAGAGCCAAGGCTACAATGAGAAACCACTTCTCCAAAAAAAAAAAAAAAAAAAGTGGTGAAACAAATGTGGTTGCTGCTGGAGGAGAGGGAGGACACATTTTTAGATTTAAATTTTACTTTTTATTCTGTGCCTACTCTCATCTCAGGCCCATGTTCCCATAACTTCTAAGGAAGCTTCAGGAACACACTTAAGTTTTACGCCTATTTGGTTTTGGGAACTGAGCCCGGGCATAAATTTTACAATCTGTACTGAGAGCAGAGTCTCTGCTGTTTACAGCAGGAGGGATTCTCTGTAATGTAACCCACTGGGGTGCAGGGATGTGAAGAGAGCCCAAATGCTGAGAGGTGGATGAAGAAGGAGAAGGGATTATGAAACTGGATCCTCCAAATGCATTTGAGGAGGGCTCTTCTACAAAAGCAAAGGTTCTAAGAGTGAGGGGGGCTGCAGCACAAGTGGTTGTAGAGGATGAAGAGGTGCGTCTTAGGGTGTAGTGGAGGTGACGGGGACAGCGGACAAAGAGACGCAGGGTGTCGGGGACGGCGTCTCCAAAGAGACATGGGAGGTTACGGAGAGGCACCCAAGTGGAAGGAAGAGTCAAAACCAGTAGAGGTGGTGACTAATGTAGACGGCGGTGATGGCACAGGCGGTGAAGGCTGTGGCTGGCACAGGGTTACAGAGGAGGTGCTGGATAAGGTGAGGGAATGGAGGAGACGGTGGAAACCCCAAGCCCGTGGTAGGAGTGTTGGTAGAGTAGAAGACTGAAGCAGTGGTGGTGATGGAGAGGTGAAAGAGGAGGGGTAGGGAGCGGAGATGATTGAGGAGACGGTAGGGGTGACAGTAGAGGGGCAACACTGATAAAAGTGCATGACACTCTGGAGGTGACGGGCAAGTTGGGTCTGGAGGTGGTTGCCGTGATGGCCACGACGGTAGAGATGGCATAGCCGTGTGGGCAAGCACCACACCTCCCCTTTGAAGTCTTTCAAATCGTCTCCAGCCTTTGGCTCCCCCTCAGCTCCACACATCTGCTTGTGTGTGTTCAGTTTCTTACGTTACGTTGGGATTTAGGATAAGCTTAAAGGAATCCTGGTTGCAAAACAATAGCAAAGTCAAAACAAATCTCGCCCCCAACAAAAAAGTCCACACATTTGAAGTGGGATTAGTGACTGCTGGTCCCTTAGCGATGAGTTGTTTAGAAAAAGACAGCAAATTCTAGTCTCAGAGCCGGTACCACCACATTTCCCAGTTCACAGGTATTCTTAAGCCTAAGAAATAACTGGGAAGGCAGAGTTTGGACAATGTTTTTCTATCAGAAGGAGAAGGGCCAAGAGCATTGGAGTTGGCCTGGTTGAGTGGGTCATGCAAGCTCCTGTGTTGAGATAAGCCAGCGAGCTCTGTGAAGGATTGACACTCAGGAAAAAGGATGAGTCATCCATTGGCCTCCTTAAGACCTGGAACCTGCTAAGGCAGGAAGGTAAACAGACTGTTTTATTGACTTGGACTAAGATGTACCCTTAGATACACTTCTCTGGAAATGAAAAAAAAAAAACCACTCTAAACCAAAACAAAACTCTGCCAAAATAATACTCACATGTATTCTTTTGCTTTGTTTTTGTTTTTTCGAGACAGGGTTTCTCTGTCTTGTTTTTGGAGGCTGTTCTGGAACTCACTTTGTAGACCAGGCTGGCCTCGAACTCACAAAGATCCACCTGCCTCTGCCTTCCAAGTGCTGGGATTAAAGGCGTGGGCCACCACTGCCTGGCTTCTCAAATGCATTCTTAACCAAATCAACCTATGAAAATTTCAATTGAGAGCAAGCATATAACCCAAGACTTGTAAGATGAATGACTCATTAAAAATATACAAAATGTATTTCAAAATTTGATTTTTTAAAAATAAGAGACAACAATAAAACATAATGAAACTTTCCCATCTGTGACACAGACTTTGATAATGCCTTCTTATGATGAACGTTGCAAACACCTCCTTAGAGATCTCAAAGAGTTTTCTGATTTATTACCCCGGACTGTGAGTGGTCCTACAAAAAAAATGGAGGAAGGAATTGTCGGTGTGTCTCTAACCCATGGAGCCTCTGTGCTGAACAAAGGGTGACAACCAAAAGCCTGGAAAGTGGCTTGATGCTGTTGACGCAGAATCTCCAGATCAGAGAAATCCCAGCTTCCCCGAGGAAGCGGAGTAGGGATTGCAACCAATAAAACATTAGAAGTTGACCTCTAAGCCATGCATTTAAATCCATTTCTGGCTTATTCTTTCCAAATAGCACTTGAGTTTGATGATTGTGATTTAGCCATCTGCAGCCCGTATTTATAATTGGGAACACTGTCATTGTCTCGGGAGATGGTCCTAGTTATCATTATTAGGGGGTGGATGTGTGATTTCCTGGGTGGCTAGGTGGCTCCACTCACTCTGCTCCTGGTGACAAGGCTGTCTTGATAAGACTACCTGCTTGCAGCCCCAAGGGCTTTTGTTGGCATTTTGAATTTTCTCTTGCAAGCAAATAATATAAGAAGTAGAACCTCTTTACTGGTTGCTTTTCAGAGAGGATCCTGTTTAATTTGCAAAAACCATTTGTGTATCCTAACTATAAATGCGGCCTTCCTTGCCTGCTTTACAAAAGCGCTTCTCAGGAAATAAAGCCTTTGTGACCCAGCAGGAAAGCTTCCAGCTCAGACCACCAATCTCCCGAGTTATCCTGACTCCCCCTGAGATTTGGGGGTTTGCTGAGAAGAAGAGGGAGGGAGGGTTTGGCTCCATCTGGCACCTAGATGAGACGGTAAATAGACTTGTCTGTTTTTCAAAGATAATTGTGGGTGAGTAGGTAGCACAATCCTACGCAGATTACAAATGTGACTTTACAGTCTCTGCATTAACACACGTAATCTTGAGCCCCGAAGCAATGTCTGGTAGACTACTAGTTCAACGTGCCGGGGCAATTGTTTAATGAATATGAGAGAAACGGTGGTTTGAATTAGATCATAGGTTTTAGATTCTTAGAACTGGATAGGACTCCGAGGATTTTCTAGGCAAAACTTTTGCTGTATAGTTGAGGAAATGGAAGCCTGTAGAAGCATAGCTCTGCCATGGTTATCCTAACTTCTAGTGCCACGGGGTTGGACTCCTATTGCTGCCTTCACTATGCCTGTGCCCTAGAATGTGTGTCATGAGCAACACATGACTCCTCACAGGAGTCCTGCTGTTCAAAGATGACATAGCACCTTGCTCCATTGGTTCTGGCCACACCTCTGCTCAGCTTTGTCCTGTGTGATCCAGGTCTCCCCAGATCCATTCAATGGAAACTTCGGGAGATGTTTCCCAGCTTTCCACCCAAACCCCTTCTTCCCCCGAGTCTCATCTAGGAATTTTGTTTTGCTGAATGGTTGACAATGTTCATAAGACTCTGATCAAGTTGGACACTTCACAGTTTTGTTTCTTCTTCATAAGACAAGGAAGGCACAATTCACAAGCATCCGGGCCTTTCCCCATTGACCTTTCAGAATACAATTTTGATATGTTGGTGAGTTAGTCTAAAATTATTTTCCCTTTTTCTGTTTATGAAAAATGATAAATACAGAAAAATCAAACACAGAAAAACCAAGCAATGCTGAAATTATGACGTCTCCTCCACAACAGTCTTCCAGAGGTGGCTGCCCTGCCCTTGCGACTGTCTTCCATCTCTCTCTGTGAAGCTGTGTGTGTATTTGCATTCCATGTGTAGCGTTCCTTAAAGAAAAATGACACAGAGCTTTGTGCAATCTGCTTTGCTCACTCACTGAGAGATCAGTTCAGAGAAAACCCTACCAGATACTCTCTGCCATCCCAGGACCACTTAAAAATCCATGAGACAATGGAGTGGGCAGTGCCACTTTGTTGGTTAACATTTTACTGAGGTCTGACTGGCTGGCCCTTTCCCCTCTAATTTCTACTTTTCTCTCTTTTCCCCAAAGAATACCTTTTCCCAACGCAACTGCAAAAAAGGTTTGCCAGCCAGGGAAAGTCTTTACATGCAGCCTTGCATGGCCTGGAACTTGCTGTAAAGGCTAGCCTGACTTTGAACTCACACAGAGATCTGCCTGCCTAGTGCTGGGATTAAAGGGGTGTGTGCCACACCCAACTGTTGATGTACAAATACAGTCTATATATGGTGACCACGCCTTGGCTCTATCTCAGAGCACTCTCTGGAGAGGAAGAGATGGAAGATATTCCAATACAGATTTTTGTTGTTGCTGTCTTATGGAGTGGTAACACCCAACTTATGTTTTCAGTTTTAAAGGCCCCGCTTGCAGGCAACAAGTGCTGTCTACAACTCTAGTTCCTGGTGCAAGCTTCAAAGCTCTGGTTTGATTGTCCTTTCATTCTCCAAGACTCCCAGGAAAGGCAAAGGGTTTGTATATTTTAGCTCATTGGGTCTTACTGACCTGTAATTATGAATGACCGTCTTTTTATTTAGATTGCTCTCCTTGGGAGTCCAGTGTCTTGTCCTTGTCAGATAGACAAGTTATATTAGCCACACTCTGTCCTTCACCTGCCTCCCTCCATTGTCCTCATTCTCTGTGTCTTGGGAATGTGACAGCGGTGATACTAGGGACTACTTAGAATTCTGTATTAGCAAGGCCGGCAGAGTGATTCTTCTTAGAATTGAAATTTTCTGGTTGTTGCTGCTACTCATTCATGTGAGCACCTGTTAGCAGAAAAAAAGCTAATTGAAAGTGTTTGGGTATTGGAAGTCTTGGGTAACAGTGAGCAGATGGAAATCTTCAGTGTTTGTAGGACAAGGACATGTCCACGCAAATGTCCTCCTCCATGAAGGGAGGGTGTCAGTGTTCTTCAGGCCTCCATCTCCAGTACAATGTGAATGGGCCTTTGCAGGGCAGGGGAAGTCTCTGGCTGGAGCTGCCAGCCTGAAAAGAACTTTTTTGTTTTTCAGGCTGTTTGATGTTTATTGTAATGGAGCCAAGCTCTCTGGCGAGTCTGTGCTTTTCAGTTTCTCTTCAGCTTCCCCACCCCACAACACAGGAACCTGCCCCTATTCATCTGTGCCCATTGCATGGGTGGATCTGGTAGGGTGGTCCTCATCGAGGGAGCCACGGGCTGAGTGCACCCACACAGTTCCCACCGTCTCCACAAGGAGCAGCTTTAGCTCTGACTCAGGGCTGCTCACCATGACCTGAAGATGAAAGGGCCATCACTAATCTTATCTGCTGATCAAACCCTGACAGTGCTGATGACGCCATAGGCTCTCTGGCACCTCCGCTCCCTGTCCTGAGGGAGCTCTGCCAGGGCCTGCTGTGTGATGAAGACATTCTGACCTCTGCCCGCCAAGTGTCTGCCAGAGCCTGGGGCTCTCTTGCCAGGGAACTGGGAAATCGGTGGGAAATTGAAAGAATATTGCTAAGTTCGAATTTCACTTGGCTGAGTCGGTTTCCCTTGTGGCCTTTGTTGTCTGAGGATGATGAAGGTGTGTTTTCCTGTCCTCATTCACTGATTATTTCATGGTCCTCTTCACAGGGGGGAGAATCGCTGCATATGGAGCCGGAAGGGGAGCTGATAGCAAGATCTCTTCTGCTGCGGTGGACTCATCATGCCCTTGTATCCCTGTGTACTTGTGTACTCAGAAGGAGACAGAACTTAGAACTCTAAATTCTGAAGAAAATCCATGACTAACTTACCTTACCGATGCCTGAAAGATTGATGTTTTGTAATTAAAGAGACTTAACTGTAAAGAAAATTGAAACTTTTTCAACTTTCTTTTTGTAGTGCTAGGAGTCAAACTCATGACCTCATCCATGCCTGCCAAATGCTCTACTTGAGATGAAGTTCTGACGGCTCCAAGTTTAAAGCACTATTCTGTTCTCTCTGACTCTTGATTTAATAGATGGGGTAGAAAGAAGTCCTCCAGCATCTAGGAGAAAGTAGCTTCTGTTGGGGAAGTCCTGTGTATTTGTCAATAAAGCACTGTCTGGCCAATAGGAATCTAGATAGGTGGGGCTAGGAATCCAGGAGGATTCTGGGAAGGAGAAACACAGGAGAGTTCGAGATGTAACGCCATGGGGTAGGAGCCCGGAACTATTCTCCAGTAAGAGACATACTTAGATTAACAATTATGGGGTAATTACTTAAGTCAGAGCTAGCCAGTAAGAAGCAAGCAAGGCCAACAGCTTCATAATTAATACAGCGTCTTGTGTGTTTATTTGGGGACTACAATGCGGCAGAGCCCAGGCAGCTGGCAGGGGATAAACCAAAGCGGCTAGCAAAGAAAAAGCTTCTCTTAACAAGCTTCCCTTCCAAACATGGACAGGAGGTCCTTCATATTTGAGCTACTATGAGGGCTAGACTTTGGTAACTGTCATCAAACGAGCCCTGTTGTGTTCACTATATGTAATAGTTAGACTCCAGCAGGAAAAAGAAAACACAACTCAAATATAGTATCAGAGGAAATGCTGGCGACAGAGATGCTTGTGAAGAGGGTATGGTGTAAGGAAACCAAGAGAGAACTGTAGAATACCACAGGCCACCGGGAGTTGCTGATACGCTCTAAGTAGGCAGGAGAAGAGAGCTGACTAGTCTGGCAAGAATAAGAGCCTCCAGACAGGTGTGTGCTCACAGGTAGATGCTCAAGGTCAGCCCACAGGGAATCTAGGGATGGGTTTGTCTATATCTGGCCTGTTTGGGGCTTTGTCTATTGAATTCCTTCCTGTTTTTCATCCATGGTGGTGATTCATCCATTGTTCAGTGAAATTTCTGTCACTGACTCCTCTTGACAGCTATGATTGAAAGACAATTATTGGGATACAGGGATAACTTCTTAGGATGATGATTTTTATCATATTTGAGAGCAAACCGAATCTAAATCAGCTTTTCAGTTCCAACCCGAATAAAAGCAGTTAATCAAATGCTATAAGACACCTGAGGCCCAGGAGATGTAGAGGAAGAGGAGGAGACTAAGACACAAAGCAATTTGGAAATTCTAGGTCAGGGGATGAACATTTAAAAAAAATCTAAACACATAGAATCTTAGAGTTCAGTTCAGTGGTATTTACCAAGCAGGTGTGAGGCCCAGGATTCAATCCCCAGGACAGGGGATAATAATTAAGGCCTACTGTTAGTATCTTCCAAGAAACAAGAGAAAACATTGCTACCATGAAGTAAGAATGAATGCTGTTTAAAAAGGAAGAGTCAGTAGACAAAAACTAGATTTTTTTTGCCTTTTTTAAAATTTGAGTTAGAAACAGGCTTGTTTCACAAGTCAATCCCAGCTCCCTTTCCCTTCTCTCTTCCCCCACCCAGGGCTCCCAGGCTCCCACCCAATCTCCACTCTGATCCCTAGGGAGGGTGAGGCCATCCATGGTGGATCTCCAGAGTCTGTCAGGTCATCCAGGGCAGGGCCTAGGCTCTCCCACAAGAGCCAGGCTGAGAGAGCATCCCTCATTTTGGGATGGGCACTCAGTCTATTTGTACACCAGGGATAAATACTACCCAAGGCCCCATAGATTACCTAGGCTTCCTCAATGACACCCACATTCAGGGGGTCTGGATCAGTCCCATGCTTTCCACACAGTCATCAATCTGGGGTCCAAGAGCTCCCTCTTGTTCAGGTCAATTGTTTCTGTGGGTTAAACCAGCCCAGTCTTAAATCCTTTGCTCATCTGTTCTCCCTTTCTGTCACTGGATTCTGGGAGTTTAGTTCAGTGTTTAGCTATGGGTATCTGCCTCTGTTTCCATTAGTTACTGGATAAAGGCTCTGTTTCCCAGCCTCTCTGGCAGTGGGTTTGTAGGCTGGCACTCCCCTGATTCATGTCTAAAATCTATATATGAGTGATTACGTACCATGTTTCTCTTTTTGTGACTGGGTTACCTCACTCAGGATGGTTTCTTCTAGTGCCATCCACTTGCCTGCAAATTTCAAGACTCAATTGTTTTTTTCCGCTGAATAGTACTCTGTTGTGTAAATGTACCATATTTTCTCTTTTCACTCTTCAGTTGAAGGGCATCTAGGTTGCCTCTAGGTTCTGGCTATTGCAAATAATGCTGCTATGAGCATAGTGGAACAGATGTCCTTGTTGTATGAATGTGCATCTTTTGGGTATATGCCTAAGAGTGGAATTGCTGGGTCTTGTGGTAGACTGATTCCCATTTTCCTGAGGAAACTCCATACTGATTTCCAAGGTGGCTGTATGAGTCAGCACTCCCATCAATAGTGAAAGAGTGTTTCCCTTTCTCCATATCCCTTCCAGCATAAACTGTTATTGGAGTTTTTGATTTTAGCCATTCTGAGAGGAGTGAGATGGTATCTCAGAGTTGTTTTGATTTGCATTTCCCTGATGGCTAAGGATGTTGAACACTTTCTCAAGTGTCTCTCAGCCATTTTAGACTCCTCTACTGAGACTTCTTTATTTAGTTCTGTACCCCACTTTTTAATTGGATCCTTTGGTGTTTTGGAGACTTGCTTCTTGAGTTCTTTGTAGATTTTGGAGACCAGTCCTCTGTCAGATGTGGGGTTAGTGAATATCTTTCCCCAATCTGTGGGGTGCCTTTTTGTCTTGTTGACTGTGCCCTTTGCCTTACAGAAGCTTCTTAGTTTCAGGAGGACCCATTTATTAATTGTTGACCTTAGTGTCTGTGCTACTGGACTTATGTTCAGGAAACAGTCTCCTATACCAATTCGTTCAAGGTACCTCCCACTTTCTCTTCTAACAGGTTCAGTGTGGCTGGATTTATATTGAGGTCTTTGATCCATTTGGATTTAAGTTTTGTGCATGGTGCTAGACATGGATCTATCTGCAGTCTTCTACATGTCAGCCTCCAGCACCATTTGTTGAAGATGCTTTCTTTTTTTCATTGTATAATTTTAGCTTCTTTTTCAAAGATCAGGTGTTCATAAGTGTATGGGTTAATGTCGGGTGTTCAATTTGATTCCATTGGTCTATCTGTCTATTTTTGTGCCAATACCAAGCTGTTTTCAGGACTATAGCTCTGTGATACAGCTTGAAGTCAGGGATGGTGATGCCTCTGGATGTTACCTTGTTGAACAGCGTTGTTTTGGATATTGTGGGTCTCTTGTTTTTCCATATAAAGTTGAGAATTGTTCTTTCAAGGTCTGTGAAGAATTGTGCTGGGATTTTAATGGGAATTGTGTTAAATCTGTATATTGCTTTCGGTAAGATTGCCATTTTTACTATGTTGATCCTAACTATCCAAGAGCATGGGAGAGCTTTCCATTTTCTTGTGTCTTCTTTAATTTCTTTCTTTAAAGACTCAAAGTTCTTGAGATACAGGTCTTTCACTTGTTTGGTTAGCATTTCCCCAAGGTATTTTATGTTGTTTGTGGCTATTGTAAAGGGCAATGTTTCTCTGATTTTTTTTCAGCCCTTTTATCGGCTGTATATAGTAAAGCTACTGATTTTTTTGAGTTCATCTTGTATCCTGCCACATTGCTGAAGGTATTTATCAGCTGTAGGAGTTGCCTGGTAGAGTTTTTTGGGTCACTTTTGTAAACTATCATATCATATGCAAATAGTGAAAGTTTGACCTCTTCCTTTCCAATTTGTAACCCCTTGATCTCATTTTGTTGTCTTATTGCTCTAGCTAGAACTTCAAGGCCAATACTGAAAAGGTTTGGAGAGAGTGGGCAGCTGCCTTGTCTTGTTCCTGATTTTAGAGAATCACATTGAGTTTCTGGTCATTTAGTTTGATGTTGGCTGTTGGTTTGCTGTCTATAGCTTTTATTATGTTAGGGTAAGTTCCTGTTATCACGGATCTTTTCAAGACTTTTATTATGAATGGGTGTTGGATTTTGTCAAAGACTTTTTCAGCATCCAGTGAGATGATCATGTGTTTTTTGTTTCTCAGCTTGTTTATACGGTGGATTACATTGATGGATTTTCATATGTTGAACCATTCCTGCATCCCTGGAATGAAGCCTACTTGATCTTGGTGGATGAGTTCTCTGATGTATTCTTGGATCCGATTTGCCAGTATTTTATTGGGTATTTTTGCATCAATGTTCATGAAGGATAGTGGTCTGAAGTTCTCTTTCTTAGTTTTGTCTTTGTGTGGTTTGAGTATCAAGGCTATTGAAGGCTCATAGAAAGATTTTGGCAAAGACTCTTCTGCTTCTATTGCGTGGAATACTTTGAGAAGAATTGATATAAGCTGTTCTTTGAATTTCTGGTAGAATTCTGCACTAAGGCCATCTGGCCCCGGGCTTTCTTTGGTTGGGAGACTTTTGATGACTGCTTCTATTTCCTTAGGGGTTATAGGTCTATTTAAATTGCTTATCTGTTCTTGATTTAATTTTGGCAAGTGATATCTATCCAGAAAATTGTCTATTTTCTTTAGAGTTTCAAACTTTGTGGAGTACATGTTTTCAAAGTATGACCTGATGATTCTCTGAATTTCCTCAGGGTCCATCATTATGTCCCCTTTTCGGTTCTAATTTTGTTAATTTGCATGTTCACACTCTGCTGTTTTGTAACTTTGGACAAAGGTTTGTCTATCTTGTTGATTTTCTCAAAAAACCAACTCTTCACTACATTGATTCTTTGTATTGTTTTTCCTAGTTTCTACTTTATTGATTTTAGCCCTCAATTTGATTATTTCCTGGTGTCTATTCCTCCTGGGTGAGTTTGCTTCTTTGTGTTCTAGAGCTTTCAGCTGTGATGTTAATTCTCTGGTATAACTGTTTTCCTGTTTCTTCATGTGAGCACTTAGTGCTATGAACTTCTCCCGTAGCACTGCTTTCAAAGTGTCCCATAGGTTTGGGTATGTTGTGTCTTCATTCTCATTGAATTCGAGGAAGTCTTTAATTTCTTTTTTTAATTTCTTCTTTGACTCAGGAATGGTGCAATTGGGCATTATTCAATTTCCATGAGTTTGTAGGGTTTCTTCAATTTGTGTTGTTGTTGAATTCTAATTTTAACGTCTGGTGGTCTGATAAGGTGCATGGAGTTATTCCAATACTTTTGTACCTGTTGAGGTTTGATATGTTGCCAAGTATGTGGTCAATTTTTGAGAAAGTTCAGTGTGGCACTGAGAAGAAGGTATATTATTTTTTATTTGGATGGAATGTTCTATAGATATCTGTTAATCCCAATTGGGTCATGACTTCTATTAGTTCCTTTGCTTCTTTGTTAAGTTTCTGTCTGGTAGTCCTGTCTAGTGGTGAGAGTGGGGTTTGAAGTCTCCCACTATAAGTGTGTGGGGCTTTATATGTGATTTGAGTTTTAGTAATGTGTGTAGTCCTCAGGTCTCCGGTGGTTCTGCCAAAAACTAGATTCTTAGAAATTAAAAATATAATGAGAAGAACGAAGCTCAAAAAGAAATACTAAATATAAGAGTGAGCAAATCTCTCTGAAATACAGCAAAGATAAAAAGCGAGACAAAGTAGGGGGTGAGATCCTAATACAAAATGTAAGGACTAGTTCAAGAAGTCTAAATCTGAATAATAAAAGCTGTTAAAGAAAGGATAAAGGAAAACAAGAAAAAGTTATCAACCAAACGAGTTAAGAAAATTCTGTAGGAAGGACATACATTTCCATTTTGGAAGAGTTCACCGAGTTTTATCTGCCTGTTTGGGAAGAGACCCACAAAAAGGGTACCTCACTATGAGATTTTTGGATATGGAGAAGAAAAATCCTATTCTAGAAAGTGGAGTGGGGAGACCACAAAAAACAATACGGTTAGAACGTCTTTGGTGTTCCACAAACAAAGCTAATACCTAGAAATAACAGAGCCATATGCTTTCAAATTCCAGGGAGACATGGTTGTCAGCCCTCGCTTTGACAGCCATTCAAGACACCAAATGGACAGGAGGAAAAAGAAAAGACATCATCAGATCCAATTGCTAAAAAGCACTTCCTTTCCAGAAAGTTCTTAGGGAAGAGCTGGTATTGTGTTCCATGTCTAGAAGGGTGTAATCCAAGAAGGAGAGCGCGTTACGACACAGAAACCTGGAAGCAAAAGGAGTCTTTAGAAGAACAGGTGAAGGAGACACCAAGGAGGATGTCTAGACAGTGAAGGTCACAGGATGCTCCCCCAACACATAAAGACGAAATTGAGGGAGTGTCCCCATGTAGCAAACACCCTGGGACATTTACAGAACCGTCCAGAGTTAGACCTTTCATTAATGATAAGCACATAGAAAATTTTAAGTGAAAGCAACGCCAAAATTGATTTTAGAAAGAATTTAAAAATTGTAGTGGGAAACACAGATGTTTATGGTTATTACCTGGCTCCTCTGTTGACCAGCATTAAATAGAAATAATGTTCTAAGGTTCAAATATTGGTCAATTTAAAATTATAATTAAGGTGTACATAGGTGCAGTGTTGTATATAAAATGAAAATATTAAATTTTATAGGAAGTTATTAAATGTTGGCTGAAACTAGAAGACCAAAAAAATTAAAAAAAAATTTTAAAGAAGGCAGCCACGTGGTAGAGTAAGAAAGTGTCAATATTAGTGAAGAGGCAGAAAGTAATTACCTCAGGAAGTGGCAGAGGCTGAGGGAGATAAGAACCACCATCTTTTTGTAATAAACTTCATAGAGTTATTTGACTATTAACTTTAAAATGCATGTCTATCAGATTAAAAAATAATAAAAAACAATAAAAAGAAAATTTAGTAATTAAAGCTATGCATAACACCCCAGGCAGCCATTGCTAAGCAATTGGAATTTGCAAACCAAGCTAAGTTACCCATATTTGGGCAATCTGAAAACTGTGAGAGTAAGAAAATCACTTTTATGAGAGTCATTATAGCGTTGCTTATTCGAAAAGGGTTTGCGAAGTTGGATTAATTATCACTGGCTGCCTGTCGCAATAAAGGCGTTCTGGACATACACCTTATTGAGCACACGCTTCGGCGTCATTTGATCTCATCACGGACAGAAAGAAACAGGCCAGGCCGGGAGACAAGAGACTGATGCCAGCTGAGAAAGAACAGATTAGGGGCTAGTGAGGAAAACTGCCTGGCAAACAGCAAAGACGAACCCTAGAGATCTGGGCCGTGGAAGGCAAAAGCCCAGCAGAGGTCAGGGAGACAGGTTTGGATGCGGGTTGAGGCTCTCCAGGGGTCACACACTGGGAGTCTGGTTGACAGTGTGGCAAGGTTAAGAGGTGTTGGGACGAGAGGCTAAGTGGGTGTCTTTAGGCCTTTGGAGGCATGCCTCCTGAAGCAGAAGTCCTCAGGGGACCCAGTTAGCTCTTAGATTGTTTTCTGGTTTCCTGTCTCGCTATGTGATGTCTACCTCTTGCGTGTGATACCATCGGCTGTGGTGTGACGCAACTCGCCAGAGTTGGTGCTGTGATGTTCCTACTCTGAGTCTCCAGGACTGTCAACTAAGTGAACCTCTTTTCTTTGCACTTACTTAGCTTGGGGTATTTTGTTATAGTAACAGAAAATGGACTGATAGAAGGGCCACCAGAACACAGACCCTAGTTCTCATGTAGGGGGAGGAGCTTTGGGCTGTGTGGCCTGTTGTGCATTGCCTGTAGGCCTAGGCATTGCTCATAGTCCAAAGTGGATAGAGGCCACACACATACTGGCTTCTTCACTCTCTGTTTAATTTCTTTTTTATTGCATTAAAAAAAGTGCTTCGTTATATAGTTCAGGCTGGCCTGACTTCACAATCCTTCTGCCTCAGCCTCCTGAGTTTCTGGGGTTACAATCAGGTGCCTCCTCATTCGGCCTTTTTCAGTTTAGCTGTATGCTTAGTCCTGCTCCAGAATCTGGGCCCATTCTACACCGTCAGCTCCCTAAGTGGCACCACTGTAGTTTGGTCTTTCTGATGTTAGCAGCAGTCTGGCTCCTTGTCCTCAGACCCCAGCACCTGAGTGCCTTACCTGAATTCTGGCTGCCTGATGTCACCTCAGTGAGTCAGTGGCCACTACATTTCAGATGCTTGATTCTACATGGAGCAGAAAACCCAAGCTACAAACCTTTCACCTCTGTCCAGTGAGTTGTTTCTTACCTTCGCTTCTCTACATAGACTGCTTATTCGGTCTAGGCCAATCTTTGTATCTAGGCCTATCCTTGATAGTCCGTTCTAAATGTCTGAGCATTGACAATCAACCTATTTAAAACCCTCCAAAGACTGCACTTTACATGATGTGTATAGATGACCTCATCCAAGTCTTACAGTGGCTTCCCAGGGCTGTAGCTGTGGCTTCCGGCACTGTTTTACAAAGGGGAAGAAACTATTTGTCTATGGTCACACACAGGAGGAGTCGGAGTGAAGCACAGGCCCCTAGCTCTGAGCTGGGGCTGCTAGTCTCATTGCTTCCTACATAGTCTTGTCCAATCATCTACAGACCGAACTTCTCCTCAGTTCCCGGCCCTGGATCCAGTAGCAGGTAAATTGTGCTTCTGCCTGAGGTGGAACTGATATGCTCAGTTCACAAGGCCATTTACTACTGTGAAGCTCCTGTGAGCCTATCAGTTTGCCCAATGCCCAATGCCCGGAATACCCAGGCAACACCTGTCAGTATGCTACCCCCCCCCCCCCCCCCGGTCTATGGTCACGCCATCTTGGAGGTAGTTAAAAATGTAAATGTTCAGAACCTACTTGAGGCCAGCTGAGCCGGAAACTTTGAGTCAGACCCAGTGGTCAGTTTCCACATGCCCTCCAGATGATTTTGATATGTATTGAAATCTGAGTGCCATGCCATAGGGTCAGGCTCGGAGGGAATACGACAGGCTCAAGGGTCAAGAAGAGGGGCAGGAAGACGAGCTTCTGCCTTGAGAAGACATGATGTATAGATGGCCCCTCACCATCCCTGTCTCTTTGGGAGCATGAAATAGAAGGATGCAGCGTGTAAGGAGTCATTGTTCAACTTCTGACCCTCCCTGCACCAAGGATAGTGAAGACGGTATTCTGAGTGCCAGAAATAGAGATGTAGTTGAAAAAAAAATAGTCATATAAGAGAAAGGCTGGGGTTAAGAGAGATGGGGAAGAGTCTACGCCAATTGATTGAAATCAGGGTTCTAGATTCACGTCACTTGTGGATGCTTGGCACACCTTGTGGTTCACAGTGGCAGTCACAGCATATTTCAGAGGCTGTATGTACGTGGGTTGAGGTGGAAAGTTGTGATTAACCCTATTCTTACAACAATCTGAAGCAGCTGTTAGATACAATGTTTCTTCTTTTTACATCCTTCAGTGATCAAAGTAGAAACATGACAAGTGTTCCCATTTTCTCAGTGTTTAGCCACAGCGAGCTCCTATATCACCTGTTGGTTGGTATCTTATCTCTATGTTTTGGGGTGCTTAAGAGAAATCTTAGCCCTTACTGGGAAGGCAAGGCACCTTGCCGCTTTCGAGCTACAAGCTTGCAGAGGCTGCTTTGCTTGGTGACTTTCTGAGCAGAACATCCTTGATGATGATGAGCGACAGTAAATAAATTTCAATCAGTACACTCGAGAGTGGATCAGGACACGGAGTGTTTACTGTGGACAATCAATGGGCACTATTTTAGAGGAGATTAAGATTTGCTGGGCTTAGTGCTCCTGCCGGCACGGCGTTGTTGGCAGAGGCTGAGTTACTGTCTTCTCCAGGGAGGTAGACAGGGGAGCAGCTGCACCGCTCAAGTTAATGCATGCAATATAACACGTCTTTTAGAAACCTGTCTGGGTGCTGAGGGTGTGGCTCCGAGGCAGAGCGTTCAGACTGACTCAACAAAATGACTGAAAGCAAAACCCAAATCAGGACTCTGTTTGGTTTGGAGATCAAATCTCCAATAAAAGACGTGTTTGTGGTGTGTGAAGGGGAAGGGGGTGGATTCTAAGTGGGGCAACTTCCTCACAACATTCTCGGTGGCTGCCCCAGAGGAATCTATGTTGGTGAGGACACTGTCTGACCTTGCAGGGTGCTCCATGCTGTCTGAGGCTGAGAGGTAGAAGGAGTATGGATCTGACAGGAACTGAAAATCTATACCTGCCCCCCGCCCAGTCCTTTCCCCTCGCACTCAGAGACTGGAAAAACCGATGCTTAAAGCTACTATCTGCCTTCTAAGAAGTCAAAGACCGAACTTAGCCCGAGAGCTTGAACACCCAGTCATTATCTGGGGGAGAAAAAAATAGTCTCAAGATTTCCCCAAAACTAGATGTTTAAATGTTATTAATATAAACTGTATGCCTATGTTTAGCAAAGTAAAGTTTTCTAGATATTTCTTCATGAGAAGGCCTGTCAGTGTCGATTTGAGCAGCTCTGTGCCTCGTATAGTATGGCAGATGCTGGTCTGTGTGGCAAGTCTGGTACAACGCTGGTTTTGTGAACCATGGTTTTGGAGCGCAGCCATGCTTGTGTATTTGGTATCATCCCTTGCCAGAACATGGGCTGGTTACAGAGACTTCCTAGTCCGTGATACCTAAGATATTTACTCCGTGGCCTTCACACAGAGACAGGTTGGCTGACCCTGCCCTCCACTTCTGCTGCTTCTTGCGTGGCCTTTAAACGGCGGTCCACATTTGCGAAGACTCTTTGAAGATGACTCGCGCTTGACTCGATGGAGCTAGTATTGCTCACCCTGTTGGTGTTCTGCTTAGGGTGCAGCCAGGCTGAACAAACCTGTGTCCTTGATGGGTAAGTGAATGTGGACTGTCCCTCACAGACTCGTGTGCTTGAAGACTTTCGGTCCCCAGCTGGTGGTGCTGTTCAGAGGGGTTGTGGATTCTTCTGTAGGTGGGACCTATCTGGAGGAAGGAAGTAGGTTTCTGGAGGTGGGACTTGAGGGTTATAGACATCTCTGCTTTTTGCCTTCTTCCTCTGTTATGTTTTGTCCTCTTCTGTTAATGACAAGATGTGAGTTAAGTAGCTTCATGCTCCTTGATGCCATGAAGCCAGCTGCTGTCACTAAGCCTCCTCTGTCATGACAGACAGTCATCTAAAACTTCAGTTGCTTTTTTTTGGGTATTTGGCCACATGAGGAGAAAAGCAGCCATACACTGATTGATTATTTTCTGATAATGATGTTTCTTTTTTCGATAATTTTGGTTTTTGGCTTGTGGGTGAGTATAAGAATTTCCTCAAAAGGAGGCTACAGACTGTGTTAATCACTCCCAGGAAGATGGCAATTCTGGGACAGGAAGTGAAGACCTGGGGCTCCCTCCCCCCTTACAGCTTCCAGATGATTGCAGCCTACTGGAGTCCCTGACCCAGAAGCTGTGAGGTGTTCCCAGAATTCCACCTCTCCACTCTTTTAGACATGATACTTGCTTGTTGTCTTTAACCAACAAGTTTGAAGGTAGTTTGGTGTGCTTCAGGGACAGACTCACCTGAATACTAAGCACCCTGGGCATCATAACGTCTGCCATAGGAGCTTGGGAGCCAACTCTTTTGGCACCATTTGCAGGGGGAAAGGCTTCTGCTGAAGTGCTCACTTGGAGGCAACTTAGAGCCCTGCCATCCCTAAGCATAGGTGCTTAGATGCCACAGCTGGGAGAGGAGGCTGACGTGAATAGATAGACAGTATAGCATATGGACATGGGCACAGGAGTCAGTTCGTTCCATGTGCCCCAAAGGTAACCAAAAGCCAGGAGTTAGTTGTGATGACTGCCCAGTTTCTTGTTGTTTCCGGTTTTGATTCTCAGAGATTCTCCTGTCTGTACAGATTCTACAAAAACTTGTTCTCACTCTACAACAGTATTTGGAGAATACCGAAACTGTTTTCATGCCGAGCCTTCTGGGTTGTGTGTATTGAAAGCACACTCCTCGGTTGACAGTAAGAATGAATAGCATGGGAATGCTCTCCCTAGTCTGTGGGAGCCTAGTAATGGGGGTTTCAGAGTCTCAGTGGAGAAACTAGCCCATGTCTTGGGCCTGGCTGCTGGTGTTGGGCTCTGTAACATAGAAGGTTACAGAAGACACAGGACCTTCACGCTTTGCCATTTCTATACACGTCAGTTGTCTGTTTCCAGTATCTGAGCAGCAGGGTCATCTATGTTGTGAAAAAAACATCAGGGACGACCCAGTGCTGTGTGGCCCCTGTTGCCTGAAAATTCACTTAAAAGAAATTTATGATAAGAAATAGAAGTGACTCGTGTCTGCACGCTTCTGCCCATCGAGAGGTAAGAAGTTGCAGAAGAGCACGGCTCACACCCTTTCACCTCCCGGCCCTGCCTGCTTCCTCTTGACTGACAGCTGCATGGGTGAGGTTGTAGCTGTAGCTTTAGTCTCTCTGTTCTCTCCGGCAACTGACCTTTTGTGCTTCCGTGTATAACCTGGCTCCTTTCCCCACAGCTGCGCTTTCTTGTTCTACAATTATATATAATATATATCCCGTCTTTCTAATCTTGAAGGATGTAGGTTTTTATTTTTCCTACTCAAGGCCAGACCTTCTGCAGCTGTGCTCTCCAAATGTGAGGCAAAGGTCAAACACTCCAAAACATGAAGAAGATAAGATACCAAGGAGCAAACAATGGGAGTTGGTGATAGTTTATGGACATTGAACTCTTCATTGAACAGCTGTGTGTTGGCCAACTGGGTAACAGGCTTTTCTTTTTCTTTTTTTTTTAATTTACCTGTACCATAATCTATGCAGCTAACGTCAATGTCAAGGGGGCTGTTAGAGTGGTTTTATAGAATTTTTATAGAATTTTTCCTGTAAGGGAGACTTAAATTTGTATATCCAAATACTGAAAACCTACTCAAAGGTTGGGGTGGTGTGGGGTTCAAAGAAAAGTATATAGGTTTCATAGTTATTCAGGTATGGGCATCTCCCAGGGTGTTCAGCCTTAAGGACAAAACATCAGGTCGTTTAAGGTGAGGGCATAGTCCCAGACCCATCACTTTCTCAGCGCCCCAAACTAGGTTAGTAACAGCTCCAGTTTCACAGAGTTATATGAGAATGAAATGAATTAATATCCACTGAAGCATATGGAGTGGTGCCCAGTTGACACAGTATTCCTATTATCACTGTTACTATTATTATCACTAGTTCTTCATAACAACTCACGGTAGTAACAATGTCACGTGTGTTATGGGGTTGGAGTTGCTGCATCTAAAACTTCTGGCCCAGTTAGAAGTCCTGTGATGGGTATTTTACTTTAACATGTGGTTAGAAACTGCCATGTGATTCACCTCATAATGTTTGGGACCGTGCAGACCCACATGAAGAGGTGTGCGACCTGACACCAGAAATGTCAATGCTTCTGCTCACCAGTGACCTTCACCACCCCGAGGTCATTAGATTCCCTGTAAATGGAGCTCTTAATTGGTCTAAATAATAAAAATCTGGAGTCAGATATAGAGGAAAATGCCGAGAGATCAGAGAGAAGGAGCAAGCAATAGCCACACCTTACCTCCTTAGAGTCTCAGCAGACAAGAGAGTGAGTTCCTGTTTCTCCCTGCTTATATCCTGTTTCCACCCAGCTATCTCACTTCCTGTCTGTCTGTACAGACCTCCAGACCTCTATGGTTAGCTAGTGGCAAGCTCCATTTTCTGACCTTCAGACAGGCTTTATTTGTACAAGCAAGATATCACCACAGATCCCCATCCTCAGCCAGGTTTTGCTTCTGTCCTTGTGTCCTCATAGATGAAGTGTGTCTCTTTTGACTCTTGCTCCTCAACCTTCAAGTTCCTTGAAGAAGACTGTGACCTTTGGAATCCTGGGGGCCCTCTGAGAGATCTGGAGGGCTGCCCCTAAGATCTTGCAACTGGCTGAACCAGCTGAACTCCTCTAACACTTAGCAGATAACCCTGATTATTGTGTGATTAAAAACTCCATCGGCTCAGGCTGGCCGCGGCTGTCACTCACAAAGGCCCTTGTTCCCTGCCCTGGCTTCTCTTTCCATGTGTGTCTGATTTATTTCCCACTGTCTAGCTCGGCTTTGCTTGTTATTCCCCTGAACAACTTGGGTTGGCTATCCCCAGACTTGTGCATTCTGTTTACCACATGCCGATTCACCCTCCCCTGGTGTGTTCCAGACGGCTTTGCACCAAGCAACGCATAGGACTCTCTTTTCCCCTTGATTACTCTGTGTTTCTTCATTCCTCTGCAGCGTCCTCCACTTGATTTACTTCTGGAGTATTTATTGCTGGGGTGATGTGCATAATGAACACCCTTGGGCTTTCATTAAGCTTGGCTTTGAACTGTTTCTATTTCCCCTCCTTGTCCTTGATGTCTGATGTGCTTGGTCATTGGCTTACATAAAGCTCACAGTTTGCCAGCATTTACCTTATACCAACCTTTTGGATATGCTCGATTAGCTTTTTTTTTCCCCTCATGGCATGTTTTCCTAGTGACCTTTGGGACATCCACCAGCCTGACGATCGGCGAGTCTCCTGACTATATTTACATTGCCCTTGTCTGGCCCAAGACATCATCACACTGGGGAGTGGGTGACTGAGCAGATGGTTTTGGGGGAGACTAGTTGGAAGGGTGAATGGTTCTTTTGTCTTCGTTTTTTTTTTTGTTTTTTCTTAGAGTCTGGTTTTGGTTTCTTTCCAGTTGGCTTCAACTGTAGCTTCAAGGCAGCTTTCTGAGGAAGCCTGAGTTTTGATATTCTTAGTGACATCTGTACCACCTGTCCCTGCTACTACAATGTCTGTCTTACTACTTGGGACTCTGCAGTGTGACTCTGCTAAACTAAGGACATGATGTCCTACATTGGCTCTTGTGAGACCGGTGCTCCGGTTCTGGCCTTGGAGCTTGAGGCTGACCTTGAACCTGTCCTTTCTTCAGTTTGGCCTTTTGCGAAGTTTTCTATAAGCTCTGAAATGCTAAGACCAACAGCCGCATTTAGTACACGTATCCATTAGCTCCGTTACTCTGCTTCCTCGCCTGAGCTGTAGAAGCCCAGGTGTGGAGGCTGCAGTGGAGAGGATGAGGATCAGCACTACTTCCCATAGTCTGCACCCGGAAGGCACGCAATGCATTGTTGTTGTTGTTAAACTTTCAGTCTATAAACCCGATGATAGTATTATTGCTGGTAGATACTGCCAGACTATTTTTTTAGAATTGATTTAATTTTTGAAGATCCCTGCCTTGCACGCATAAGGATTTGCTTTCAGAACGTAGACATTTCTCATTAACAGTCTCTGCAAAGCCTCCCTTTGCTGCTTAATCGGCAGTCCACCTGTGCTGTTGACAGACTGGTATTTTGCAAAGTAACCCTCATACCCTGATGCTGGTGGTGACTACCTCAAGTCATCTGACTTGGTGCTGCTTTTTTTTTTTTTTTTAATGCTACTGGAACCTTGCGCTCTGCCTCTGGAATTGTAGAGGTGAAAGAAAATTAAGAAAATCGTGGGAATAGAGGAAGAACAGGTCAAGAGTAAATGAAATATAAGCTTTGGCCTCTTGGCTGAATGCGTCAGTTCTTAGGCTTGCTCCAAGTGGAAGCTGATTTTGGGTTTCCTGCCCTCATAGACCATTCGACAGTTGAGAGGACAAAGGGCCCTGTCAGGAAGAGGACTAACTTTACCCAGGGTTACAAATCACAGCCCCAGGAAGCAGCACACAGAAGGGTGCCTGGCTTTTTTTTTTTTTTTTTTTACATTAGAGTCCAAAGTTCAGAGGAATAACGTTTCAAAGAGATTGACTTCCCATAGCCTCAGATTTCCTGATGGTTTGGGAGGCTCTGGGTGACACTGGCCAGCGGCTGAAGTTTCCTCTCTTCAGCAAGAAGACATCTCCTGAGCAGGAAAACAGTTCATCCCTTAAGGTTACCTGAGGCTGAGAAGCAAGCCGTGTCAGCAGAAGAGAGGCGGAGGATCCCCCACCCGCCACCCCCTCCTTGGGGACCAGAGAGCAGACACACACTTCTGTGGAATTTAGCCCTTCCTGTCTATTTGCCTGAGTGTAGCAGATAATTAGCTAGTAATATTGGGTCCCAATGAGCCCCTCTTGGGAACCCTGTACATAGTTCTCCTCTCCTCCAAAAGTGTAGCAAAGCCCTTTGGGAAACCTCCTGCAAGAAATCCTAACATCATCCACAGTTCCCAATTGCTCAAGGGCTGGAGGCAAAGTTTAAGTTTCCTTGCCTACCAGCTGATTTAACAGCCTCCTCAGGCCTTTCTCTTTGTTTATATTCTAGGGACATCATTTCATCACAGAATAAATCGCAAGACATTTCACTCTTTTTCCTTTTTTAATATTCGGAGAGAGGTAGGCTGGAATAAGGATTGAGAGAGAGAGAAAGCTGGCCAGAATGATATAATTTCAGTCAATGGCTTGAAGGCGTTTTTTTTTTTAATCAAAGCTTTGATTGTTAAATGTGGAGAGAAATGAGTTGTCCCCTAATCTTGGCAACAGCCTTGGGAGACAGTGTTATTATTCTTGGAGCTTGGAGAAGTTGAAGGAATTGCCCAGAACCATGCAGTGAGTCGGTATGCTGGGACCCCAGACCAGATCTAGCAGGTTCTCAGATATATGTCCCTTGATTCTGGGATATATTTCTGGGTGAAAAAGAAAAAAAGAAAAAGGAAAGGAAAAAATGCCTCCTTATTGCCCGTCAGGGGCTGTTCACCTATCCTGAATCCTGGAGAACTTGGTGAAGCCTGGCCTGGCTTTGGTTGATTACTTTCCTGAGGACAGGGTGTCACCACTGGTCTAAACTCCTTCAAATCTTGCAGCACTCCAGGGAGCGACCAATTAGCCTGCCCGCACGACTAATTGAAAAAATGACTGTGCAGTCCAGAAGCGTCTCCTACTATATCTTATTCTCCGGGGCAGACACCCCCATCTGGGGTAATGTTGCTGGCCCAACATCTTTTGATGTTGTAACATGGCTGGTAAGTCATCTTGGGAAGGCCAGCCTTTAGTCCTCCTTGAGTTTAGCCCCTCCCCACCCCCCATGTGCTCTCTTCCTAACCCTTCTGGCATTAGGGCTCACTATAAAAGTCACGTGGTTATAGACGCCGCTGAGCTTTGATGATTCAGAAGCTCAGCTGAAGAAAATAACAGTTTTAGAAAAACCTTTCCATTTACCGCCTCAGGAAAAAAATAGTCTGGGCCAAGGATTGCTGGGGGGATTGTCTGGAAAGATGGCTTAGCAATTCAAAGCAATTTCTGTTCTCTCAGTGGACCTGAGTTCGATTTCTAGCACCCATATTAGGTGACTCACAACCCACCTGAAACTCCAGTTCCAGAGAACCTGATGGACTTTTCTGGCATCTGTTGGTATCTGCACACATGTGATGTGTACAATTGTGCATGAGTACACACCCACATGCTCACATACAGATGAAAATAATTCTAAAAAATAAAATTAAAAATATAAATGAAGATAAGTTTATTACAAAATTTTGTAATTTCCATCTCTCCTTTCTTTTTGGTATTTTTCATCTTAGAATCAGAATTCAAAGGAAGTCTGATCAATCATCAGAAGGCAGCTCAACCAGCTCAGAATTAGAGCAGAGAAACAGAATTGCCGTAACAGAAACGTCTCTCAGACCCTGATGGAAATGTTCTTGCTCTGAAGCTTGGGTTCAGTACTCGGTGCTACCACGTGTGGTCTCTGCAGCCGTGGCCAAGGTGTCTAACTGCTCCACACCCCTGTTCTGTGGTTAGTCCGTGGGAGGAAGAATGTTTTCCTTGTGATTCACCCACCATGTGTAGACCAAGGTTATGTATAAGGATGGTCTGAATGCTACTTTGCATTGTGGAGAGCTGTCACGGTGACAAAACTGGAAACTGCTCTTCCTAAGCTGTCACCTGACAGGCCCAGGTTGGTGCCCCCCCCTCAAATTATTTATTTTTGTGTGTGGATGTTTTGCCTGCATGTATTTCTTCTGTGCACTCTGTGTGTGCAAGTGCCCACAGAGGTCAGAAGAGGGCGTCAGATCCCCTAGGACTGGAGTTATAGGCAGTTGTGAACCATCACGTGGGTGCTGGGAATTGAACCTGGGCCTTCTGGAAGAGCAGACAGTGCTCTTAACCCCAGAGACATCTCTCCAGTCCTGAACTGGCGTTTTTTCCTTAAGGAGGGATGTGGTTGCCTCCCAGACTCCAATACCCAGTGAATCTCCTGGGTGTGTGCATGATTCTAAGTTGCTAAGCGTCTAGCTGAGGCAGATCCCGCTGGAGCGGGTAGCAAGATTTTGGCAGGTTTTTCTGTTGATGTTTAAGAGCCCATGTATTTAAAGATTAGCAGATAAATGTGTACAATTCTTTTTACCAATTTAAAACATTTGTCATTCTGCACCAAATAAACAAAAAAACAACAAAAATTTGCCATAGTAATTAAATGCAATACCTGGTCCTAAACTGAATTGTTTAGTGGAAGAACATAATTCTGTAATAGACCATGTAACAAAACTGAAACATGGGCAGTAGATTAGGCAAAATAACTGCATTAACATTAATTTTTCAGCCAAATTGATGGTGGTTATCACATAGATGGGGGATTATAAATAATAAGGCAATGGAGCGTGCATTAGTTATTTTCTACTTGTTGGGACAAAATGCCTGACCAAACAACTTAAGAAAGAATGATTGTTTTAGCTCATGGTTGCAGGGACAGTTTGTCTGGGGGGTGGGGGTGGGGGTGGGGGTGGGGGTGGGGGATGAGGCAGCTGGTCAGGGCTTGCAGTTGCAGGGATAGTCCATGATGGGGGCCGGTGAGGGAGTTGGTCACATTGTATCTAGTCAGGAAACAGAGAGAGGAAGAGAGAGAGAGAGAGAGAGAGAGAGAAAGAGAGAGAGAGAGAGAGAGAGAGAGAGAGAGAGAGAGAGAGAGAGAGAGAGAGAGAGAGAGAAGTGCTCACTTTTTGCTGTTTGCTTTCTAGGCATCCTAGAACCTCAGCATACAGAGTTATGCTGCTACATTTAAGGTGGGCCTTTTTGCCCAAATTAGCCTAATTTAGGAAAGCCCTCCCAGACACTCCCTGAGGCTTGCTGATTGGTGACTTTTAGATCTGGTCAAGCTAGTAAGATTAGCTAGTACGGAGTGAAACACTAGCAGGAGGTAAATTTGTCTAGTGGTGTATTGCAGGCTACTCGTTGCTACACCCAGCCAGTGTACACTCTGTATGTACTTCACATTGGAAACGAGAAAAATCGAAAATTAACGTATACACACGTAAACATTTTGTATTTGCATACATATATGTCATGGCTACCAGTGAGCCCGACTCAGAGACTATGTGTACTGCTAACTCCCCTGCTCATTCATGTCTGTCTTTGGAACACCAAGGCCTTCATCTCTTGATTCTCTTGTCTCTCTCCTGGTTTGAGTTTCCCTTACTCACTCCTTTGGTTTATGGTTTGGTGTAAAAGCCCCAAGTTCCTCACTTGCCTTCTGAGCCTTTTCTTCTCTGCCGTGTTTCCAGTGGGAACAGTTTCTGACCTTGCCCAGGCTGACTTCAGAGAGTCTCCCCCTCTTCCATGTATCCCACTGCCAGATTCAATCCCCAAGTTTACTTTGTTTCACTGTATCGTTTCACAGTGATTTTCTTGTAGTCTTCCCTTTCAAGAGTGGAGAGTGCTGTTTTCTGTTTTTCTCTCCTCTGTGCCTAGCACAGTGCTTAGGTTCTATAAATGTCTGGAGAATGAGGCAAACCCGCATGCTGGGCAGACACCACACTCAGCCATGCAAACAGACCAGATGGTAAATGCTAGTAATTGAACACCCTGTAGAAATACCAAGATCCACTGAAATTCTGTTGCGTGTGCAAATGTTTACATGAATTAACTCTCTGGATGGTCTCAGGATACTGGTAGCGTCTGGGGAAGACACCTGAGCCAAATTTCCTCTGTAAATCACTTCTGGTCTTTTCTCCCTGACAGGCTTAAACAATAGGCTGTCAAGTTGTTAAAAGGAGGAAGCATGCTTTAAAAAAATTTTTTTTCAATTTAAATTAAAAACAAACTTATTTTACATACTAATCCCAGTTCTTTCTCCCTCTGGTCTTCCCATTTCTCCATCCCACACCTCATCCACTCCTCAGAGAAGGTGAACCCTCCCATGGGGGATCATCAAAGTCTGTCACATCATTTGGGGCAGCACTGAGGCCCTCCCCGCTGTATCTAGGTTGAGAGTACCCCCTCCATAGGGAATGGGCTCCAAAAGCCCAGTTCGTGCATTAGTGATAAATACTGGTTCTACTGCCAGTAGTCCCATAGACTGCCCAAGTCCCCCAACTGACACCCACATTCAGGGGGCCTGGTTCAGTCTTATGAAAGTTCCCCAGCTGTCAGTCTAGAGTCCATAAGCTCCCATTTGTTCAGGTCAGCTGTTTCTGTGGTTTCCCCAGCACGGTCTGACCCCTTTGCTCATCACTCCTCCCTCTCTACAACTGAGGTCGACAATTAATAAATGGGACCTCCTGAAACTGAGAAGCTTCTGTAAGGCAAGGACACAGTCAACAAGACAAAAAGGCAGCCCACAGAATGGGAAAAGATCTTCACCGATCCCACATTTGACAAAGGGCTGATCTCCAAAATTTACAGTGAACTCAAGAAGCAAGTCTCCAAAACACCAAATAATCCAATTAAAAAGTGGGGTACAGAACTAAATAGAAAATTGTCAACAGAGGGAATCTCAAATTGCCAAAAGGCACTTGAATTGTTCAACATCCTTAGCCATCAGGGAAATACAAATCGAAACAACTCTGAGATACCATCTTACACCTGTCAGAATGGCTAAAATTAAAAAAAAAATCACCAAGGACAGCTTATACTGGAGAGGATGTAGAGAAAGGGGAACACTCCTCCATTACTGGTGGGAATGCAAACTTGTACAGCCACTTTGGAAATCAATATGGTGGTTTCTCATGAAAATGGGAATCAGCCTACCTCAAGAGCCAGCAATTCCACTCTTAAGCATATATCCAAAGGATGCACATTCATACTACAAAGACATCTGTTCAACTATGTTCATGACAGTATTATTTGTAATAGCCAGAACCTGAAAGCAACCTAGATGCCCCTCAACTGAAAAATGGATAAAAAAAATGTGGTACATTTACACAATGGAGTACTACTCAGCATTAAAAAAATGGAATCTTGAAATTCGAAGGCAAATGGATGGAAATAGAAGAAACCATCCTGAGTCAGGTAACCCAGACACAGAAAGACAAACATGGTATGTACTCATTCATAAGTGGATATTAGTCATAGAGCAAAAGATGACCAGCCTACAATCCTCAACCCCAGAGAAGCTAGGAAACAAGGAGGACCCAAAGAGAGACACACATGGAACCCTGAGAAGGGGAAAGGGACAAGATCTCCTGAGTAAATTGGGAGCATGGGAGGTATAGAAGAAACAGGAGGGGAGAAGGGGAGGGGAGGAGAACATGAGGCATCAGGAAAGTCAAGTTGGGGAAAGAACAGAGAAGGAGAGCAAGGAAAGAGATACCTTGATAGAGGGAGCCTTTCTGGGCTTAGTGAGAAACCTGGCACTAGGGAAACTCCCAGGAATCCACAAGGATGACCCCAACTAAGAATCTCAGCAATACTGGAGAAGCTACCTTAAATGCCTTTCCCCTATAACGAGATTGATGATTACCTTAAACACCATCATAGAGTCTTCATCCAGTAGCTGATGGAAGCAGAAGCAGAGATTCATAGTTAAGCACTGAGCCGAACTCCTGGAAGCATGCTTCTTATGGGGAAAATTATCCCGCTGTTCTGCTGTAATAAGACAAGGCAAACTCCTCCAGAGATGGAAGCATCTAAGAAACTGTGGTCTAAGAACAGCATCATAGTTACCCTCAAAGAGGATTTGAAAGAACAGGTGAGTGGCAGTGATCAGGAGAGAGAGATGCCCTTAGCCTAAATAGGCTTGCATTCAATACAGTTCAACAAAGAGCATTCTCTGTACTTTGTGTCAGTTTTTCCCCAGGTTAGGATGGAAAGATGTAGAAAAGAGATGGTTTCTGATTTCAGAGAACTCACAGTCCAATCAAGACATTAGATATTCAGACAAATGAAGGAACTAAACTGAAAAGCCGACAGGACCTGGCAATTTCTCAGCACATTCTGGCTGTGCCCCTTCCAGTTTGGAGACTGGTTTCCCTTGAGAGCACAAGATGGCCACCATAATTTCTAGCTTGATTAAGACACCAGGCCAGACTGAGCTAGGATCCAAGTCTAGTCTTGCATCTAAATAATGTAACCATTTTACATATTTACAGAATACAGTGTAAATATACGTGGTTTCTGATCCCGGGCATTTGTTATTTCTTGGGAAGTCTAAAATCCTTTCATCTAGATGTTTTGAGGTGTGTGTTAGATGTTTGCTGTAATTATGTTTCTGTGCCGGGGAACGCTGTAACTAGTGATTCCTGTCCACCTATATTTTGGTGCCTATGATCTGTCTTCTTTCGCTATCCTCACCCAGACACCACTGACCTTGGTTCTTTCCTTTCCTTCTGTGTGACCAACACTGTTTTCAGTGTCTGCTGGTTTTCAGCTTCTACGTGTGAGCGGGAGAGCGAGCATGCAGCGTTTGTGTCGTGATGACCTGTCTGACAGAAGAGAGTGGGGGAAGGGTCAAGGTGCCCCATGTGACAGCACCCGGCTGGCCTGAGGTAGAGTTAAGATTTGTTCTACTGTTCCCTCTATCGGTTTGAAATCATGGCTCTCAGCTGAATCTGAGACATGGATGGAACTGATGCAACTCTTTTCTTGCTCTGAGATCTGGTGACAACCAGTGACCCCTGGCCCAGTGTTGGCTGCTGTGCCAAGACAGTGATGTCAGACAACTGGCAGTTGAACAGTGGAGGACTCACAGCTGAACAGTGGAGGACTCACAGCTGAACAGTGGAGGACTCACAGCTGGACCACAGAGGACTCACAGCTGAACCACAGAGGACTCACAGCTGAACAGTGGAGGACTCACAGCTGAACAGTGGAGGACTCACAGCTGAATCACAGAGGACCCATGCTCACAATGAAGGGGGAAGGAAGGCCATCCTTGAGCGACAGAGGGGCTGTGGGGGTTCCTATGAAGGAGGATAGGTGTGAAGGGAGCTGCTGACTAGGGTGGCCCGTGTGTCTGACACTGTTGATTTGTGGGTCTCCAGGGAGACAAGTGAAGGATGACACCTTTCTGGCTTGTACCTATAATCCCAGCAGAATCTAGAGTTCCAAGCTAGCCTTGGCTGTGAAGAGATACTGTCTCAAACAAAGCAAACTGAATTCAAGCCATGCAAAAATGTCCAAGAGAATGAAGTCAAAGTCACTGTCACAGTTAGCATCAGACCAAGCCCCGCCCCCATGCCCTTCCTGTAAAGCTCCCCACACAGCTTCCCTTCATCCTCTCTTAACCTGGATCTCAGCCATTGCTATCACCTTTGGATCGACAGCATTCCTGCCTCACAACTTAGAAAGGTGACAGTTCAGAGCTGCAGAGGCTGGATGAATGGCTTGTTTTCCACCAACATTTGTCGTTCCCTGGGAATAACTTCACACTCTGTCACAGGATTCAGAATCCTGCGGCCAGGTACCAGCACAAGAGACTAGAGTGCCTCATTAGAGAGAAGCAGGGCTTGAGAGAAGCAGGGCTTGGGAGAGGTTGTCAGGAGGTAACCTGACCACATTTCTGTGGCATGAGCAGGTCCAAGCCAGTGTGGATTAAAGCGGTCCGCGTGAGAACACTCAGAGATCTGTCTGGCAGGTACTTTGTATGTGGAACACACACCTTGTCTTAAAAGCAACCTGATCTGAAAGTAGCAGAGAATGCAGCAGGTGGAAGACTGGGCAGCAAGCTCTCACTCACAGACATAAAAGGCTGTTCTTAAGCCGGGTGTGGCGCTGTGTGGTCCCATGCTATTCTCTGATGCAGATGCAGAAGAATCTTTGGAGAGCAAGAACACGAGGGTGGCCTGAGCATCATGGTGGGACCCCATTTCCAAAAGCAACAAGCAAAGCCAGTTGTTTCCCATATGCCTCTGGCTGCCCCACCCTTACCCAGCACCTCTTTCCTGCCCAATACAAAGAACGTCCTGAAAGGCTACACTGCTCGAAGATTTGAGGTCTTGACTTACATATTCATACCTGGCTTGGGTTTTGATTCAGGTAATTATGAAAAACTCTGGCCTCATGTTGGAATGGTGGCTTCTGAAAGGGGCAGTGGCCTAGTGAGTTAAGCAATCTAGATGTCCAATCAAGGACATGCCAGTGAGCCAAGATAGAACCCTTAGCTCTGCTGACTCTGCGGGACAGCAGGAGACAGGTGTTTCTCTTCTCCCAAGCTTTGCAGCCTTGGGGTGCAGCATGAGGATTGCCCACCAGTATTCGCAGAGTTAGATACAAAGCCTGTGGAAAGCACCAGAAAGCTATAATTTTCTTGGAAGCAAGAGGATGTCTAGGTCTGGATGGCTAGGGTGTGTTATCTTTTAGAGTGGATTGTCTACTTAATCAAGATCTGTGCATCCTCTTGGAAGAACAAATCCTGATTGGTCTCTGGATACTTGCTGTGTGGCATATGATTCCTTATTAGTGAGTTTCAGACCAAGGAGAAACGAATTCCAAGTTGGAAGGTGGCCAAGGAGAGAACCAGTCAGTTTGCATGGTGGGGACCTGTAGTGTTTCATGGGTGGGGCTGCAATGTGGGTGTGTTTTCCTCCCTTCATATCTAACTCTTCTTATGTGAAGAGTTTTGAACATGTAGACAGAGCTCACAGAGCACAAGTCCAACAGGGGAAAGAGTCAAACCTACTTGGAATCAGTCCACTGGCATACAAGTGCATTCTACACTGAGCCCAGTTCCTGTGAAATCTTATGATCCATGAAGGCCAATTAAAACAGAGCCCAGGCACAGGAAGAAGCCAAGAGACATGTATAATTATGGGAACCAGAACTTTAGTAGGGAAAGAAAAAAATTAATCCAAGGAGAAGCCAAGGCCAATTATCAGAACTGCTAATTTTACCAACCTAATCATTAATGAACACCATGTTTCTGAGAAGAATGCTAAGAGAGTAATTGTGTTTCAAGGGCTTGGAAACTGCTAAACTCCGAAGTAGTACAATTTGTGCAAATTAATATGATAAAAAGAGACAATTAAGGTTTATAATTAACAGATAAATACAAATGATCTGGTGAAGACAATCTCAAGTTTCTGCTCTGTCTTATGAAGCAGAGTAATTGATTTTTATGAATGCTAATTTACGGTACATGCTCTGTTAACCATTAGCATGGAGACGAGAACATGGAATAAATGCAAGTCAAGGAGGGTTATGAGCCAAGGAACTAAAAGCCTACATCTAGCCAAGGGGAAGACATAGAAAGGAACCAAACACTGGCTTGGAAAAGAGAACAGTACTTGACAGTCTATTTCTTCTTGATCCCCCATACCAGCACAGGGAGAAAAGAGACTCCTCAAATGCATCCACGGCTGTGGGTGTAGCTCGGTTGGCAAAGTTAGCATCCACCAGGCCCCAGCTCCACACAAACTTGGTGTCCTGCCAGCACACTTCTATAAACTCACACTTGGAAGGAGGAGTTTGGAGGACCTTGGAGGGGTTAGTGATCATCCTTGACCACACAAGAGTTCAGCAGGCCTTGAACTAACTTGCAATACTTTGCCTCAGCCTCTTTTGGTGTGGAGGTCTATACCATCAGGCCAGGCTTGTTGAGAATTTTTTTTGAATAACACTTGAAACAAATCAAAAGCACAAAGAAGCATGGCCGGGTGAGGGTGGATATGTCATGTCCTGGGACTGAGGTTCAAAGAAGTGACTAAATTCTCACCTAGACTGGATATCAAAGAAAGAAATTGCTGAGAGGTGTCTGTCTGGGAGTTCTTTTTAAAAAGCAGACCAGAAATCTCTTCTTCAGTGTTCAGCTTGAAGCAGGCAGTGGCTTAGCCACCACACCCAGATGGTCCCCACTGCACGGGACTGCACTGGATAGGTGTGTCTGATGAAGTGGTGACACTTTCTATTAGAAACTACTCAGCCAGCTATCTGATTCCTGAGGTGGAAGGAGCTTCACAGCCAAGGGGGCTGTATTCAGGATGCCTTTCCCAGAGAGGGCCTCAAAAAAGAACATCTTCCAGGTTAAAAACCACCATGGGCAACAAAGAGAGGAGGCAAGCGATGAGGTATCAGCATGACCTCTCACCCAGTGATAAAGTTAATGCTTTTGTGAAATAATGGAGCATGCTGATGACTGAGAGGCCAGCATGGGACTGATCCAGGCCCCCTGAATGTGGGTTTCAGTGAGGAGACCTAGGCAATCTATGGGGACTTGGGTAGTAGATCAGTATTTATCCCTGGCATACAAATGGACTTTGGGTGCCCATCCCACATGGAGGGAAGCTCTCTCAGCCTGGACACATGGGGGGAGGGCCTAGGCCATGACCTGAATGAAATGATAGATTCTGGAGATCCCCCATGGAAGGCCTCACCCTCCCTGGGGAGCAGAGTGGGGATTGGGTGGGGGGCTGGGGGAGCTGGTGGGGGGTAGGGGAGGAGGGGAGGGAGAGGGAGCTGGGATTGACCTGTGAAGCAAGCTTGTTTCTAATTTAAATTAAAAGAAAGATTAAAAAAAATAATGGAGCATGGGTTAACTTTATACCTCATGGAGTTGTCACCCTAGTAGGACATTGATACAGCGTGATTCTTAGGAACACTGTAATATCTCTGATTCCTTCATGGTCTTCCATGCTGCTTCTGTAACAGGTAATTAAAGATGCATAGAAGAGACCCAGAAGAGGTGCAGCCAGATCCCCGGCCTTAGGAACTGGTCGAGTACCAGCATGATCAGCATGCAAGCACAACGGTTCAGAGAGCAATGGGGGAGCAGAGAAAGGTAGACAGTTCTGTCCGAGCTGTGGGAGAGGCTGCGTGGTGAATTGAGGAGCTGGGTGTCGGTGAATAAGTAGAATTTTCCCCGGTGAGGTTGCTAAAAGGTAGGGGAAACCGTTTACTGGTGAAGAGGGACTCTAGCTGGATCACAGCCTGGGTGGCAGAGGCAATCAGGGGTGAGGATGCAGGAGAAGGGTGTGCACGCTTTCCCCAGGCAGAGGGGAGATGTAGCACATGGGAGAGTATCAGAAGCAGGTGTGGGGCTGAGGAGGAGCGAGTACCGCAGGGACAAGATGAGGGAGAGGAGGGTCAGAGGGGGTTATATGGGATGCATTAGATGAACCACAAGGCCGAAGAAACTTTCTAAAATTGACAGTTTTTACTACAGAGAACAAATTAATCCTAGCTTTGAAATCCCACGTTGAACAAAATGTCTACTTTGCTTAATTTTCAAGTGTTTTATAAATCTGGGTATGATGATACACACCTGTAGTCCTTGCACTTGGGGACTAGAGGCAGGAGGATCATGAGTTGGAAGTCAGTCATGACTACATCATGAGACCTTGTCAAAGAAATAAAAAAAAGTGACTTAGAAGTATTTTAGCTTGATACTATATCGGAATAACCTGGCACATAAATTACTTTGAAACATATAATACTATTTTAACGCCCTCTTGAATTCCCACTCAAGGCCTTCATAACCATCAGGAGTTTCCTACACATCATAGCTCAGAGGTGAAAACAAAAAGGCAACAATGGGCATGGCCACAGTCCAAGGCTGCCTGTTGGCAAGTCTCTTTGGTCTGGCCAGTCCTGGGTTAGTGACTAAACAATACCATCTATTTCTTCCAGATATCCTGTTCTTTAGAGCGACTGCACCATGCAATGGACAGTGCCAACCTGATTGGACGGACAAGTTAAAAAACTGACTATGTAAAGCCTGAAATGTCTCCGTGAGAAACAGGAGTGATTTGATTCAGGTCCTAAAAAATCTCTTTGAGTACTAATGCTGTCATCTAGAGCCTTGGCAATCTTACCAATGGACTACATGCGCTCTTGTTGGTGAAAATGCTGTAAGTTTCACTGGACAGGTGTAGCTTTCTTAGGCATGGAAACCTCTAGGTTTTACAAGGAACTATCTTATAAAAACTGTTGAGTTATCTTCGGCTGCACGAACTACTTTTTACCTGATGCTGCTCCTCTGGGGATGTGTGCCCAGGTACTACTCTCTACTAGACACGTGGAGAATGACCCAATCGTGCCTTAGACTCCTCTAAATACCATCTATCGATTTTCTTTCTCCCACAGTAAGCAGGGTTATCTTGGTTGTTCCATAGCAATTAGGTAAACGGGCATTTGGTTGGACTGCCCTTCTACCTTGAAGGACTCTCTCTCTTCTTCTCTGTTATAGCCTTAAAAGCTTTAGTCCCTTATACAGCCAAGAGTTGCTTTTCTGCACCAATAAGCAAAAGCATTACAATATTAATAACCCTCGGCCACGGGTTTAGCTTCCTTACCTTCTTGCCATGCTTGGATGGTTCCCTCAGAGGGTGAAGTAATCAATAGTGGCCTGAAATTCATTCAGGCTTTCACACACTCCATGAAGTTTCCAAAATAAGCTAGTGGCAAGCATTTAATTAGCTCATTTTGTTTCTGCCAAGGCAGAGGTGCAGACTTGAGGAGTCCCAGAGCTGGGATAATATACAGCAGTTCCAGAAATTTCTATACCTGGTAGTAAATAGGGATGGGATTCTGCCTCCTCTCTCTGTGGCTCTAGGTATGTCTCTTTGGGGTCTTGACTCCCATTTTCCTTTGGCTAGAAAGAGCAAGGTGGCCCTCAGTTTTGAGTAAGGTTTCTTCAACATAGTTCAGTGTTAAGTGCCAGTCGCCATGCTGAGTGTTGAGGATAAAAGATGTACCAGACACTCTGAATAGGAAAAGGAGGAGACAGGCTTAGACCAGCGTTGGCTCTGGGCTGGGGCGGGCTTTTGGCTAGAACTGTGTGAGAATAGCCTGAGTATCTCAGGGCTGGGACTGAGCCAGCCTCTGGAGCAGAGCTATCCCTGCAAGGACACGGAGTTGAGGATTACTTGCAGTTTCCTCTCGGTTTTGTAGCAAGGAGAGATTTATTTGCTCCCTGGGCCCTGTCAACAATATTTATTTCTGCACTCTGCAAAGCATCCTAAGAAAGGAAGTTTCTCTTCGGATGTTTGTGTTGGGAGCTATGGGTGTTTTGCTGATAGCTATCAAAGGTTTTGAAGTCTCCGTGTTTCCATCGAGATGAGCCTGCAATGCATCTCTCTCACACACAGGAAAAGGCCTCAGTGAACTCCAGGTGAAGAGGAAGTGAGATTAGCTGGCCTGGGAAGGCCTCCTGCTGCACAGGCGGAAACCCAGATGGGTATACACAGGCTGAAGGTGAGAATTTCTCCCGCCTTCCTTTGGTTCCTGGAGAACCAAACAGCTCTAATCTACTGGGTGAACAGTCCCAATATTCTTGTATGTCTTCTGCACGGGAATCTAACTCAAGCTCCCACTACAGGAAGCAAAGCAAAACAAAATAAAACAAAGAAAACCACCACATAGGCAACAGATCTGCCCTCCATGGCTACAGCCTCATTTGTTATTTACGATTCGAATTGATCCAGAAAGTGGAAGTCATTTGCACAAATGACTAAAATAAGGACTACTGCCTGGTGTGTATAAACGCTGACCCACTGAAAGATTCATGTCTGGTTGGCAAGATGGCGCAGGGGATAAATACTTTTGCCAGACAAGCTTCTGCGTGATCCCTGGAAGCCACATGGAAGTGGAAGGAGAGAGCTCACTCCTCAGAATTGTCCTCTGACAGCCACATGTGTGCAACCATGTGCAGGCCGCTGCACACGTACCCACCCCCACACTAACATAAACGAGAGGGCCTGGGAGGTAGCCGAATGGATAAACACTCTGGTTTCCAAGCCGCACTGCCTTTGACCCCTCCAGTGGTGGAAGGAGAGAGCTGCCCGGTGAACGTTGCCCTAGACTTCTGCCTTCATGCTGGGCATGCCTGAATTCACACAGGTGCACCCCCATATCTCCCCCTGCCTGCCCCCCGGGGGGGCAAATAAAAATAATGCTCATGTCTTTGAATTAACAAATACATCTCCAGAAATCCATTGGCAGCATGAGTTGAAATCTCCTGTTTTTCATCTTCTTTGAACATCTGTTACCTGCTTTCAGAAGTATCTTAGTTAACACTAAAATGTGGAATTGTATGTGTGGGTTGGAAACATAACAATGAGGCAAATGTGCGTGTGCCCAGCACACAGGTTAGGATGAGGATGTAGAAAGTGTCTCCAAGTGTTTTAGGAGTTCTCTACATTTGTACTTTCTCAGACCCTTTGCCAGATCGCCAGTGCATATGCAGTGAGACTTAGACCCTCGCTGGGGGTTGGAGAGTGCTTGCTGTTCCTGCACAGAACCTGAGTTCAGGTCCCAGCATTTAAGTTCCCAGCTCAAAATTGCCTGTAACTCTAAATCCATGGGACCCAAGGCTTTCTTCCAGTCCCCAGGGATACTGGCTCTCATGTGACACACAGACACACACACACACACACACACACACACAGATACACACATACAAATAAATTTTTTAAAAATTATCCTTGTTTGATAATCATTCTACTCATTTTCTTTTTATTACTTACATGAATATTTCTAAGTAATATATAAATCCACTCTGTGTTTTAAGAGATCTGTGGTTGCCCTCTTAGTCTCAGTTATTATGTTACTGAGAATTTTAAAACGTTGATGCACACAACTAAATTTCGCATATTTTCTCTATCCTATAGCATTCTAGTATAGAAATGCACCAACATTTATTTGAACAGACTGCTCTTGGTATATTTTTGAGTTATTTCTATTTTTTTCTATGAGCACGTGGCTAATTACTATTACTATGGATATGTAATAACACAGCATGTACCAGAGATTCTCAGAGTGTGTACTTACGATGTTGGGTGGAATGTAAAGCATGTGACTGACTTTACTCCTACTTGAAGTGACGATTGTGATTGGGAAACGGCTCTGAGTTTCCCAGTGACATTATCAAGAGAGCTGGGGTTCAGAGCTCCCTACTCCCTCACAAGGCATTAGGGAGCTAGCGATAGCATAGCCAAACTGTCCTCTGCGTAGTTTATATCACCTCTCCTCTTTACTTACTAGTGAGGCCGTCCCCGTGGGGTTCAGTCTCTGCTGTAGTGTTCCTGGGTCAGCCTGTAGCACCCGACCACCCACACTTTGGGACTGGGGACTGAGCAGCAGCGGACTGCGCCCTTCACCTGACAGTTTGTGTTTACTTGGTCCAGCAAAGGCAGCTCTGTGTCTGCTCATTGTGCTTTGCAAAGGCAGCTCTGTGTCTGCTCATTGTGTTATGCACGTTTGACTTTCTTGTTCTTCACACTAGGAAATGTCAAGTTGTTGCAGGATATTTGATCACACTGTGTGAAGATGTGTCTCTGTCCTGCCTCACCTGCCTAAAGCACCTTCTGATCGGTCTAATAAAGAACTGAGTGGCCAGTAGCTGGGCAGGACACCTTCTGGACAGAGATAGGAACTCTGGGAAGAATCTACATGAGGGGGATTTGCCATTGAGGGGAAGAAGTCAGATGTACAGGATGTACAGTAATGAACCATGTAGTAAACTGCAGATTAATATAAATGGGTTAATTTGCATTTTAAGAGGTAAGATAAGGCCTGGCTTTCATAATTAATGAGAAGCCTCCATGTGATTATTTGGGAGCTGGCAGTCCAAAGAAAGACCTGTTACATGAAGTCATCCTCCAAAGAGACAACTTTAGCCCATCTCTGACTATCTGTTCACCAAGGCACGGTATTTACATATTTATTTATTTATTTGGTTTTTCGAGACAGGGTTTCTCTGTATTGTTTTTTGGACCATGTCCTGGAACTCGCTCGGTAGACCAGGCTGGTCTCGAACTCACAGAGATCCGCCTGCCTCTGTCTTTTGAGTGCTGGGATTAAAGGCGAGCACCACCACCGCCCGGCTTACATATTTATTTTTAACACATCATTTTCTTAGTCAATCTTGTGGCTTTAAAACTGTTATGGTTGAACTTTAATTTGTATTTCCTTAATAGCCAATGAGATTAAGCAACCTTTGGGTCATTCAGGTTTTCTCTTTCATGAAGGTAGAGATTGGTGGCTTCTTTTCTAAGTAGTTTGGCTTTTTAAAAATTGAATCATGCGAACTATTGGTAGCAATTTTTATCTCTTGGTTGTTGCCAGTATTTCCTCTGTGACTAGACTTTTCCCCCTCTATTAGGAGATCTTCTGCAAACAGAATTTCTTGGTTTAGATTTTTCCCTTCCTTTTTCCTTTCTTTGTTCCTTCCTTCCTGTATTTCTTTATTTCTTCTTTGTGTATGGTGTGGGGGAGGGTGTGGAGAAATGGGGACAGAAGGCTAGAATTTGACTTTGTGGTCTTTCCCGATCACTCTCTACCTCCTTTTGAGGCAGGGTCTCTCACTTAGCCTGGAGTTCTCTGTTTTAGCTAGACTAGCTACCAGCAAGCTCCAGGGATCTTCCTATCTCTGCTTCTCCAAGAGCTGGGGAGCCAAACTCAGGAAGCCATTATTATGCTACTGCTCAAGAGAGACCTTAGCAGGTTGGGTCCAAACCATGGTGGCCGGTGAGAGACAGAGAGTCTTTCTGTCTTATTGGAGGAAGGGAATGGAAAATGGGGGAGGGGAGGGAGAAAGGGGAGGGTGAAAGGGAGTGCAGGGTGACCAGGTAGAGGAAGAGGGAGAGAGAGAGAGAGAGAGAGAGAGATCTGGAACATGTTTCATTCTTTAAATGTCTCAAATCACTTCCTCTTCATCAGCACTTAAATCTTTCATCCTCAGCCTTCATAACTTGCATTTACACTTAGCGCTTTCTTAGATCCTCACATCTTAAGCTTTCAAGTCCTCACATAAACTTTGCACCTTAAAAACACGTTTTATCTAATTCACCAGTAGATACAGGTGGCTGACCACTGAGAGCAGTCACTGTAAAGTAAGCTCCTTTAAACAAAGGAATGGTAGGAAGTTTTACTGAAATCTGTTTTGTGAGTTTTTCTTTCTTTCTTCCTTTCTTTCTTCCTTTCTTTCTTCCTTTCTTTCTTCCTTTCTTTCTTTCTTTCTTTCTTTCTTTCTTTTTTTGAGTCTGGTAGCAAGGTAAACTGTATCTAGACTTAGTATTAACTCTAGGAAAGCGAGGCCTGTGACCTGAACTTTCTTTACATTGAGAACTGAGAAGGCAGCTGAAACCTTGGTTGCTGCTGTTAATGTGACAAAGCTATTAGTCATCAAACAGCATCAGAGTTCCGAGAAGGATGCATTTTACCTGAATTAGTGATTGAAAATGACAGAGACTTAATTGCTGGCTGCCTAGACAGCTCCGGGGGTCCTCCATGGTCACTGAGGGCGGAGACCTCAGAGCAATATCAGTCTTTGTCTGGAAGGTGTAGGCCTGCCAGGCCCCAGAAGATCCTGCAGAGGAGGAGCTTGTGGGAAGAGCAGCCTACCTTTGCGTAGGCAATGCAAGGCAGTCAAGTCCCCAGCTTTGTCCACTCTGAAGAGAGCAGTTGGGGTGAAAGGCATGTTTTGCTCAGAGGCTGGCATTGCCACTTTTGAAGCAGGTTTCAGGCGGACATACTTCTGTGCCCATCCATCTTCTTTGGAGGAAATGGAGTGCTGCCAGAAACTGGCATGTCTCTTTATTATGGAAAGCTTTTCAATTAAACTTTTTAAATGCCATAGTCTATAGATCTGTGAGCACTTGAGGACTGTCTGGCATGTCTGAGTAGACAAACTTTGTTTCTAGCTATTTGCTTTAAGCTTAACTCTGAAAGCATATAGGGGAGTAGGTAAGGCTTATCGCGGTAATGAATTACATCTGCATGACTACAATTAAAGAGCTTCATCATTTATACAATGACTCTTAACTTTTATCCCTTATCAGTCTACAATAGGTTAACAGCTTCCATAAGTCTAGGACTTTACATTATATTTCTGTCAGGTTTAGCTTTAAAAATAATGATTTTGAATTGAAACTCTTTTAGTACAAAACAAAACCTTTTAATCATAGATAAGAAACCAAGATAGCCCTCTGTGGGTAAAAACAGAACAAGGTCGTACCAAACTAAGACTGTCTCCTACGCAGGCAGGGAATAGTGATAAATGAAAGATCCCAGGGCCAAATGGGAACAGAAGGAAAGGGGGTTTTTGAGTTGGGGTGTGGCCCATGAGCAGGGACTGTAGGAGCTCAGAGGCCAGCACTGCCCTTGACAGGCCATGGGGACTTCTGCCCAAATGCCCAGCTCTGGGGAAAGGACTGTCTCTGGTGGCCAGGCGTCCTACTATAGAATATCTATCCTATCCGTCAAATACCTTATTTATCAAACACATGTTGTCGTTTAGTTAAATTCTCTAGAAGCTTGGTGTTGGACCCTTGACAAAGACGTAAGTGCTTAGGTGTAAATCTCTTAACTTAGCTTTTGTTACTCTGAATAGATCTTTATAACCTGTAACATGAAAAATAAAAACCCAGAGGTAGATATTGGGGTTCAAGCTGATGGTCAGATAAATAAAGCAGCTAGCCACTAGCTCTTACTTCTACCTCAGACTGAGAGGGTGATCCTGGCTCCATGAATCCCCAGAGTGCAATGCTCTCTCCATGAGTCCGGAGAGGCAAGAACTCTCCCTGTCTGGAAACTGAATCTCCACATGAGACCCTCTGCCGCAGGGTCTTCCCAGCAGGTAGATCGGGGGAAGGGGCGGTCCAGCCGGTCTCTTCCAGGGGCTGAGTGGGATGGTGAGTATCAGTGACTCAGACCCTCCCCCCATTAGTTACCAGGGAGAAAAAATACACACTGGGTCGGGAGTCTGTCGAAGCAGGATCTCGATTTATTCCAACAGGCAGGAATTTATATAGGGCTGAGGTAGGGGATGGGAAACATAGGATAGGGTAAGGTGACATGAGGAGTAAGGGCCAATAGTATTCCACCAAGCAGGCAGGTAGCTAGGCGGGGGCAACCTTACATCAGGTCTGGCTCAGTCACCGTCACATGGAGGTTACAGGTCAGAGACAGGTCGCCAAACTCTAGCCAGGCTCAGGAGGTTAATACTGGACCTCGCATCCAAGCCTTTCTTAGGCCCAACACTCTGAATCTTCCTTTTATGTCTCCCTAGTGCTGGGATTAAAGACATGTGATCCCAAGTACTACGATTGCCTTTGTGTGAGCTCGGTTTCTCTTTAGGACTGGATCAATTTCATGTAGCTCATTGTGGCCTTAAACTAACAGACATCCATTTGCCTGTCTTCTGAGTCCTGGAATTAAAGGTGTATGTTATCACTACCTGGCTCTTTGGCTAGCTAGTATGGCTGGTGGGATTAAAGGTGAGTATCACCACTGCCTGACCTCTATGGCTTATGGCTAGCTTTGCATTCTGAACCCTCAGGCAAGATTTATTAGATCATAAAAAATATATCACCACAACAACCTTAAATTTTTATCACCATATAGAATGTATTTTAAACCAGATATACAGCATGTTGTAACAGATCTAACCATATATTTTATCATCATTTAAAAGTACATACCAATTTGAAATGTTTGTGACCTGTTGCTTCCTTAGTCTAGAAGGGGATATAATGAACAGAGTTTCTTAGAACTAAGAAGTGTACTCTTTAGCCATAGTAGGAGATGGCTGTCATGCTTACACAGCCATGCCCCCAGCCTCCTGTAAACGCAATTTCTTAATTTTAATTCAGTCAATCTTATTGATGTTTTACATTATGGTTGGTGCTTTTTTTCATCTTATTTACAAACTCCTTTCTTATCCATAGGAAACTCAGATATTTGCCTTGATTTTCCTCTAGAAGTTTTATAGTTTAACTGTTTGCCTTTGGAACTTGAATCCTGGAGTTAATGTTAGTTTGTGGTTGAAGTCCAATGTAGTGAGTCTTTCTCTGTCCTTCCAGCAAGCTCCCAAATAATGACACGGAGACTTCTTGTTAATTGTGAAAGCTTGATCGACAGCTTAGGCTTGTTCCTAACTAGCTCTTTAAACACAAATTAACCATAGTTTTATTGATCTATGTTCTACCTTGTGACTTTTACCTCTGTCCCATTCTGTGTGTCTGACTTGTTCTGTCTGGCTTCTCTGCCCTTCTTCCTCCCAGCATTCTCTCAGTCCTGAAAATTCTGCCTAGCTATTGGCCATTGAGCTTTTTATTAAACCAATCACAGTGATTTATCTTCACGTAGTATAAAGGAATATTCCACAACATCCAATTTTATTTTTTTCCATATTGATTATCATCCCAGTACTGTTTAATGAAATAGCTGTATTTGTGGTCCATTTTTAGAGTTACTGTTACCTTTGCTCTGCTAGAAGATATATTTGAGAGTATTGAAATTTTAAAGGATCCCTTTGACTAAATAACAGGTCAGGAACTAGGTCACTTCAGAAGGCAAATAGTTCTTGGGCTCCAGCAAGGAGCACAGTGCATGGAGAACCTTTTTACCAGATGAACAGGGAAGAAAGGCAAAGTAAATATTTGGTTAAACTGAAGTGATCTTAATTAGGTCAATCCAGTGGAAATACCTACCAAGAGGTTAGTAGGGGCTCCCCAGGTTGGTTAAGCTTAAATTGTGTTTTATTCTTCAGACTGAGCTGGATTTGGGGGTTCCTTAGAACCTCAGGACCCTGAAGCTGCGCCAGCCTAATAGTTTCCCATACATGTTGAACAAAGTTCCTTGCTGGAGACTCTCGTCATTAGATAGAACAAGCTACCTCGCCATGAGCGTCATCAGGAGCATTTTCTCTCCCTTTGGTCTTTCTACCTAAGCTTTAGAATCAGTGTTCGGGTTCTGCAAACAAATAAACAAAAGTTTAAGATTCTAAAGATTCTATTTTGGTGGCCTCAATTTGGGAAAAATAGATGTCTTTACATAATTTAATTTTCTAACCCATGAACATGGTATTTCTCAGCTTTTATCTAAAAAAATAAAGATTTATTTACTAAAGTTTTGTTTTAGATGCCCTTCTGTTGCTGTGACAAACTACCATGACTAAGAGCTACTTAAGGAAGACTTTGTTTTGACTATGGTTCCAGAGGGAGAGTTCATGACGGTGGGGGGTCAGGGATATGTGACAGCAGGCTGGCAGCAGAAGGCAAGAGATCAAGTCTGTCTGTCTGCCTGCCTGCCTGCCTGCCTGCCTGCCTGTGTGCCTGCCTTCCCCCCCTCTTTGTTTCCCTCCCTACCCCTCCCACCCTTCCCTCCCTCCCTCCCTCCCTCCCTCCCTCCCTCCTTCCCTCTCTGTCTCCCTCTCTTCTCCTCCTCTGAAGAGTCACCTTGTTTAATTTTGTGCTTCCACAGAGATTAGGGTTCTAATGATATCTGTTCTATTATTCACTTGGTAGTTACTCTCCTGATTTTACAAGTGTGTGTTGACTGCAAATGACACCCAGCCCAAACTTTCCCAGCAGGCTGTTGTAATTCACGGGCTGTGAGTGGTCACTCTGATCTTCTTTACTATATGAGCAATCTTTTTTTCTTTTATTGAAAATAGATTCTTTTCTCATACAACGTAGTTTTATTGTGGTTTCCCCTCATCTGCTACCCCCAGTTCTTTCCCTGGCTCCTCTCCCCTTCAGATCCACCTCCTTTCTGTCTCTCATTAGAAAAAAAACAGGTTTCTAAGAGATAACAATCAAACATGACAAAATAAAATACAATAAGAGAAAACAAAAACCATCACATTGAGGGTAGACAAGGCAACCCAACAGAAGGAAAAGAGCCCCAGGAGCAAGCACAAGATCCAGACACCTACTCATTCACACGCTCAGGAGCCCCATAGAAGAGATACTAAGGCAAGAGCTATGAAATATACACGGAGGACTTGGTGCAGACCCATGTAAGCCCTGCTCATGCTGCTTCAGTCCCTGTGAGTTCATGTGCCCCTTTCCTAGTTGATTCGGAGGGCCTTGCTTTTCTGGCATCCTCCATCCCCTCTGGCTCTTGCACTTTCTGCTGCCTCTCTCATGGGCTTCCCCAAGCTCTAGGGGGAGGAGTTTGGTAAAGACATCCCATTTAGAGCTGTGTGTTCCAAGGTCTCTCTCTGTACAGTGTCTGGCTGTGGATCTCTGCATCTGTTCCAGGCTGCTGCAGAAGGAAGCTTCTCTGACGATGGCTGAACAAAGCACTGACCTGTTTTCCTGGCCTGCTCAGCTGAGAAATTGTATTTTCAACCACACGAAGAAAGCTGAGAATGAAGTGGAAGAGGGACAGGACTGTAAAACTCTCAGAGTCCACCCCCAGTGACATTCTTCCCACAGCTTCCCCAAACGGTGCTGCTGCCTGGAGACCAAGCGCTCACATACCTGGGGCTACAAGACACGTTTCTCATTCAAACCAACACAGGATATAAAGTTTATACTTTTCTGCATAGATATCTTTTAAATCATGCTAGTAAGAATAGTATTTTAATAATTTTTTTACTTCTGGGCCTGGGGAGATGGCCCAATGATTGAAGTGCCTACTCCTCTTACAGGGGATCCGGGTTTAGTCCTGTCTCCCCCCACACACACACACACACCCACATTTGGTGGCTCACCATTTCCTCAGTTCCATGGGACCCAACTCCCTCTTCTGGTGTCCGCAGGCAACTGCACTCACAGGCACATATCTATCCACACCTACACATAATTAAACCTAAGGGGGGAAAAAATCTTAAAAAGGGATTTTTTAAAAATTACTTGTTTGTGTTGATAAGTAGGATGAAGTTGGTTTTTACATAGTTTCTTGTAAGTTTTCACGGTTTGTCCTGTGGGGTTTTCTCCACACCCACAGATCGTTGTGAGCACACATGGTGATGCCGCTGCTTCATTTCCTGTCTGTCTTGCCTCTTGCTGCTGGCCAGTGTTGAATAGAGACGAGCATAACTTGTTTCCTATCTTACAGGGAACGCTTCTAGTACCTTACCATCCGTCTGCTGTCTGCTGCGTGTCTATCCTTATAAGCGTTTTGTTGCATTGGACAAGTTTTCATTCATTCTGAGTGTGTTACTGTTCTTTTTATTTTTTCAAATCGTGAAAGCTAGCCTTCTGACATGGCTTCCCCCACTGGAATGTACATGATCATGTTGTCTTTCTCTCTTCATTCCTCACATATTTCTAACGTTAAGTCATCATTGCCTTCACTGTTGTGGTTGTATGGTACTGGGATTTGGACCTAGGACCTCTCACATACCAGACCATCTTTGCAATTCATGAGATGATTTTTCTGTGTTATTTAAATCAATTTTCTAATTAAAATATCTCTGCATTTACATTCCGGAATATAACTGACTTGAGATTTTTTTTTCTTAGACTTTGGTGCCAGAAGGACTTTTTTTTTTATAGTTTTAAAGATTTGATTTTACTCGAGAACTTTCAATTTCACAGCACAGGCACAGAGACTTCACATATGCCGGTGGTCCTCAGTCCACGGCTAGTGTCACCATTATGGACGTTTCCCGCCAGAATAGCACACTGGTTACAGTTGATGAAACTACACTAACACATCAGTCACTCCAAGTCTGTGACTCTTCGTCAGTCTCATTCTTGCTGCTGCATACCATGGAGGAGGGTTAGATGCACCCACGCCGCCTGCTTCTGCTCTCCAGGTATGTGGTACTCTTTATAAGAATATTTTACTGGTTGCACAGTTGTGGCATGCACCTTTAAGACCAACAGTTGGAAGGCAGAGGCAGGTGAATCTCTATGAGTTTGAGGCCAGCTTGGTTTACAGCGTGAGTTCCCGGACAGCCAGGGATACACAGAGAAACCCTGTCTTGAAAAACAAAACAAAACAAAACAAGAGAGTATTCTACTGGCCTAAAAATCCTTTGCGCTTGGACTGTTCATGCCCTCACATTCTAGAATTGCTTTTTAAGTAAGAGTAATGAGGCAAAGGCAAGATGCAGTGATGGGGAATGTCCTTCTGTATTCGTGTTTCTCTTATTGGTTGATGAATAAAACACTGTGTGGTCAACAGAGGCAGGAAGATAGGCAGGACTAGGAGAGAGGAGGATTCTGGGAAGGGTAGGTGAGGAGAGACGCCATGTAGCTGAGGAAGGAGAAGCAGGTCCGGACCCTTCTCTGGTAAGACAAGACTGTGTGGAAATACATAGATTTATAGAAATGGGTTAATAATTAAGACAGGGGTAGCCAATAAGAAGCCCTAGCCTTCAGCCAACATTTTTATAATTAATATAGCGTCCTTGTGTTTATTTGGGGCTGAAAAGGTGGGAAGGCCCTGGCGGGACAAGAAAAACTCCAGCAACAATGCAGACATGAGAAAAAGGTGAATTAGGATAGAGGCTAGGATGCAGGATTTATGCCATGAGAGCTCTCATGTGGCTAGGAATTGGGCCCTGAGTTTCTTCGCAACGAATTTAAATCAGTTTCAGGATTCATAGAAATTGATAAGCTGGAATCGAGGAAGCTGTTTTTGAGCAGAGCAAGATTTTATGAAGCGGTCCACAGACCGCTCTGTGAAGTTGGATCTCTTGAGTTCCAAGCCCACTTTACGGTTTACTAGCTATGTCCTCTGTATTGGGTGCCTCATGTCTGAGTGGTCCAGTTTGCTCACATATTAAGGTAATTAGGAAATCTACTCATGGCCGTGCCTCACCAGTTAAATGAATCAATACACATTAATTACTTTGCAAAGTGACTTTATTTTATTTTATTATTCTTTTTAGGAGTCAATAAACACTAACCAGTTTATTTTTGATCCTAAGGACAGAGCAAACATTTCCCTTGAGAAAATGCTGCTCAATAAGGACAGTGATCCTAACGAAATCCTTGAAAGGGTTGTTTTTATCCGGCCATTTTGAACATGCACATCCTTCAGACAAACTTTCACCAGTAATGCCTTCCCGCCTGAACTTGCCAAGTTTTGGTTGCAGTGAATACCTGGAATATAGACATATATTCACATTCTTTTGTTGGTGGGAAAACATGGCTGGGGCCTTTAGCAAGACACTTGCTCACATCTCAAGACCAGGAAACAAGAGACAGGGAGAGAGAATGCCAAAACTTACTGGCTTTCTGGAATTTTTCCTTATTTATCCAGTCGGGGACCCCCTGCCCATGGAATGGTGCTGCCCACAACCAACCCGCATTCAGAGTGAGTCTTCTCCCTCAGTGAGTCCACTGGGAAACATCCCCATAGACCCACCCAAAGGTGTGCCTCACTAAGGTCCTAGGCGTTTCTTAAGCCAATTAAGTTGGCAATCCACACCATTACAATACCTAAACAAATTAACTTACTGAGCTAGATAATTGACTGCACCACATTCCAGCCAAACAGTTGGGTAAATTCAAGTTAAGGCACTTGAGTTCTCTATGGGCTGAGCAACCACAGCAGGCAGACACTGCTATCATCCTAGGAGTTTGCTGATAGTCAGTGGCAGAGCTGAGATTCACCACAGATAGACTTAAGTCCATGCGTAAGTGACATGCCCACACAACAAGATGCTTTTATTTAGAATAATTAACTTGTGTGTAGCCCTTCTTTGTGGTAGGGACTTTACACCTGGCCACTATACTCCAAAGGCACATAGTAAAAATTTTGAAGTTGGCCCAGGAGCCATCTTTGTACTACAAGATTCGTTTCATAATGAGCTTTAGTGAGTGTCTGAAGAAAATTTCCCCCTCTACCGGAGTCCATCTGTTTATTCCTGGATGGTATCTGGAAGAATCTCCTTGTGCTCACTCCAAATCCTGAGAGCTTAAGGCCTTAGTGATGCCCAGCTCTGCTGTGGAAGGTACGGAGTAACGTAAACATTGTGGTAAGGGGAACAAACAGGTGGGCTTTAGACTGAAGTGGGTGAGTGTTGAAAGGAACCGGAGAGGACTGGAAAGAGGAGGGGCTCTCCATGTGCATAAAACAACCCAACAGCAGCCCAGAGCTCTGAGGGAAGATGATTCCCCTCATCCTTAGCTCTGAGCATCACACAGCAGGGCTGTATTCTCAGTGTCTCATGTCTGAAGGCGTGAAGTCTGGATGTTTCCACTGTAAAGTTAGCGTGATGTGGCTTGATAGTTTGAGACTGTATCCTTACCTGTGCAGTGTTCTTCTCTTCTTCCCTGACACATTTCTAACTTTAAATCATTGGTGTCGACATGAAAGTTCCTATGAGCGGGTATTGGATGCTGCTTTAAAAAATAAACAATGCATTCAGTTCCTTCAGTTTTGCCGTACCACTCTGCACCCAGAAGTCCCCTTGGTTCTTAAAGATCAAATACCAAGGACCTTGCCAAATTCAAAGAAAAGCAACTGAAGACTTAAAGCATGTCGCTTGGCAAAATTTTCCCCAGGTGCCCTGACTTCTTATATCTGGCAAGCCAAGCTCGAATGGTCCATGGTGGAGCACTGGACAACTCCTGGAATTATGAGACACTTAGATTTTCTGGGTCAGGTCCCTTGTGTCTAGGTGGGGCTCAGGAGTGCATGAGTCATGGTTACAGAGGATCAAGGCCTATCTTTAGAAAGTGTGGTTTCTGCTAGCTGAGGGTTTGAGTAGCTGGAGGGTCTTGTCCTTCAGTCATGAAAAAACTAACAGGAAAATCAATGACCTCAAAGGAACGGCAAAAAGATGGTCTAAATTGAATCTATACGGGGCAGAGAGTATTATAGTCAAGGTTCTGAGTGCCGGTCAACTTGTCCTTCAAGGAAGTATCTATCCCACAACATGGTCTTCTTGTTGAAGAAATCAGATAATGGATTTGAGACTGCTGACTTCTGTCATTTTGAACAAGAAGTCCTGGCACTGTCCTGGTCTGTGGTTGAGACTGAAATGGACTTTCTTGTGTGTGCCCATGTTGCTTAATGAAACTGACCAGGAGAGGAATGGTAGGATGTGTGTGTGTGTGTGTGTGTGTGTGTGTGTGTGTGTGTGTGTGTGTGTGTGTGTGTGTGTGTGTCCAGCAGACACTGGAGAGGTGGCTCATTGCCTGGTCTTGCAGAGGACCTAGGTTCAGTTTCAGCACCCACATGGTGGCCAGCAGCCATCTGGAACTCCAGTTCCAGGGGATCTGAAGTATTTTTCTGGCCTGCATGGGTTACAGCATGAATGTGCCAAACTGACATACATGCAGGTGGAACTCCCAAACACACAAAATGAAAATAAATACATCTTTTAAAAAATGGTTGCCCTTGACAGTCAAGGCGGAGAACTCGACAACAAGAGGGCTTTCCTTTGGCCTACCGAAATCAAGAGGGACACAAAGACCTGAACACAATGTCCTTGGTGATGCCTGGAGTGTGAAGACTCCTCAAGGGTGAAATGAGGAGTCAGGGATGTCAGTGCCCTCTGTGTGTCCCTGCCATGAGTCCATCTGTCTTTCCGAGTGATTGCTGTTGGCATAGTCATTCATATTCTCCCTTCTAAAGATCTTAATTGTTCTGTTTTCTTCCACTCAGCTGCTTGCATACGTGCCTTTTCTCACACAAACTCTGGGCCATGTGAGAGCAATTCTATTATTATAAGAAAGGCATTCCATTTCTCTGTGTGTATTTATATCTCTATGGATTTATGAGTTCTTGTTTTTTTGTTCCATGAATCATAATTCATTACTACTATTATTTATTTTGATGCTCAAAATATCTCAGACTTGATGAAATATTGTAGACTTTTATCCCAAAACCTCATTATGAACTTAACATCAGAATTAATATTAGGCTGTCTTGAAATCTCATTTGCTAATGAAATTAGTCCAAAACTTTTCACTTTAGCCTCAGGCAGATTTTTAGGGCAAGGGCAGGAAGCAGTCACATTCTTTGCCAAAATATCACAAAGAATGGTCGCTAGCTCAGTTGGTAATACTGTTTTCCTTTGAAACTTTTTGAGCAGTCCTCCATAGTTTACATGTCTCTTAGCACTACTGTCTTTCTTCCAAGTTCCTATTAGGATGGCCTGTTTACAGTGATCAACCACTTTTGGAGTCAAAAGATCCAAAGTATTCCTTTTGTGAAGGTCAGGTCTATCACAACAATACCCTACTCCTGGTACCAACTTTGTCTTATGTCGCACCTGCTGTGCGGCCTGCATCCGAGAATGTAGCGAGGTGGTCGGGATAGATGACACAGAGACCAGTCGGTTGCTTTAAGAAAACTTTATGCTTCCCAAGTCAGCTTAGGAGGAGATTCCAAGTCCGCTTAGGAGAGAGAAGTCTCAGGAGAAGTCTCTCCAAGAAAAAGGAGCTTCCCTTTTTAAGGACTTTTGCCATCCATTTACATACCATTCTTTCCACTTCTCACCCTCCTGGCTGGTGGTTTAATCTCCGGCCCCAGAATTGGGGAGACACCGCAGGGGGCGGGGACAGGAAGAGGCATCTAGCCGTAGGGGGTGTGAAAGTCATGGTATCTCAGTGAGTGAGCCCTTATCTGAGCCCTATCAAGAGCTCTAAAGCACTGAATTATTTTCAGTAAACATTACACAGATGCCTGCTCCCAGGCCAAAGGGGAAGTGGGTTTCTGCTCAAGGTCTGGTGTCCCCACAGTCTTATTTACTTTTCTATTGCTGACAAAAGACTATGACCAAGGTGACTTATGGAAGAAAGAGTTTATAGGGGTTTACAGTTTCAAAGGGTGAGTCATTGACCATCACGGCACGGAACATGGCAACAGGCAGACAAGCATTATATTAGAACAGTAGCTAAGACACAATCATGAGGCAGAGAAAGAGAGCTAAATGGGAATGGTGTGGGCTTTTGAAACCTCAAAGCCATAACCTCCTAATCCTTCCCTAACAGTTCCCCCAACTGGGAACCAAGTATTCAAACATGTGAACCTATGGGGATGGTTCTCCTTCAAACCACTCCATGAACCTTCTCTGCTGGTTAATTGTGTATCAGGGAGAGCTCCAGGCGCCTTTGCCCAATCAAGACTTGGAAGACTCCTGTATACCTGGCTCCCTACCACTCTTGGACCTCTCTGTTATCAGAACCATGGGGCCAAGCCAGGCTACTGAGTGCCCACAGCTTCTGTTATGAGCTTCTACAGAGAGCCCTCAACTTCTGCAGGGACTAAGATGGTGAAAACTTTGGAAGGCCAAATGCAGAGGTACTCATAGCATTTAAAGTTATTATTTTTCCTTTAAAACTGTTAAATTATTTGTAGAAAATTATTTTCAGGCATCTTGAAGGCTCTCATCAAATGTTTAGCCATCAGGTTTTTAAACGCATTTTTATTTATTTTGTGTGTTGCATGTCTTGGCTGAGGCATATATTTGGAGGCCAGAGGATTATTTGTGGGAGTCTGTTCTCTCCCCTTACCATGTTAGTCCTAGGGTTTGAACTCAAAGATCATTAACCTTTGTGGCAAGCGCCTTTATTCATTGGGCCATCCCACTAGTTCACCAGTTTTGGCATAGGTTATTAGCTCTTGCCTATCAATTATAACTATGATAGGTGCAGAATTACTAGGCATTCTACTTTAATGGAGAACATTCCATTTAATATTTGTTTATATATTCACTTATGAAAATTCTGTGAGTCATAATTTGTTATTATCACCAATATTTTGGTGATGAATTGTCTCATTTTTGATCAGCATGAACCTCTTCCAAGTTGACCCCATTGGTTTGGCGATGTTTCTTTTACATGTCTACATTATTACTTGAGCTTTCTTTTGGACATAGGAAGTTATATTTCAGTTCATATTGTACTTTTCTCACCTCCACTCTGGAAGTATCTGTTAAGGCCTGGGCTTTCTTCCATCACACTTCTTGTTGAGTAACATAAAATCCAATGAGAAGCTGTCGATGTGCCTTTGATTCTAGTAGCAGAGACAGGTGGATCTCGGTGCGTTTATGCCACCCTGATCATCCTGGTCTGTCTACATAGTAGGCTGTAGGCCAGCCAGGCATGTATAGTGAGACCCTGTCTTGAAAACAATATTTAAAAAATCCAGCGAAAACTTTAAATATAAGGGGGAAATTAAGACTTAGAAAACAAGCCAAAATTTTTAGACTTGAGTGAGAGAGAGAGGGAGGAGGGGGAGTAAAATAAGCTCCAAAGTCCTATCAAGGCAGGGCTATATTTTAAAAATGACAACATAGCTGGACATGGTGGCTTACACTTGTAATTCCAGCACTTGGGTGACTAAGGCAGGAGGGTTCTGTGAATTTGAGGCCAGTCTGAGCTGGGATGGTACCTGGTGATTATCCAGACCATATGTTGAAAAGATGATGAGGATGAACCCTGTCTGGCAGGAAGCCTGGGGCTTTAGTCACCATTCTCATGTGAAGATGCTTCTATGGGTCTCTCGTCCAAGGTGCCAAAGCAACCCTGGGTGTGTGTGCACCAAATCTGCCCTTCCCACATTGCCCTATCAACACATCAGGGCTCTTGGATCTGCATTCTAGACCAGGTTCTTGAGTCTGTTAGCAGGATGGCCAGCCACCCAGACTCTGATTACACCACATTGTAACAGATTAAAAGAGACATTTGGGAAAAAGAGAGCCTGACCATCAATAGAATAATACAGAAAGAGAAAGCTTCCTCAGACCACAGAGTTGGAGAAAGGCAGGGCTGCTCAGCAGATGACAGCCTGGGCATCTGCCTCTTGCAGATGTAGCTGACAGGCCCCATTGAGCAGTAAGTTTCAGACTTCCGTGTCTTAGGGCTGGTGGGCCATGCTAATTGTGTGAAGTTGTTTGGTTAGCATTCAAAATCATGTTAATTAAAACAGCCAGAGATGCAGGAGAATGGCTCCTGGGCTGAGGGAACAGAAAGCCTGGAGCTGCTCTGTCTAAACCTGTTCATTGACTCTTCTTGCTCTGAATGTCTAGGATGTCATCTGTGTAGCCATCACTCCTACCCTTCTGCTTCCTGAGGTCACCTTCCATATTTGAACTTGGCCTCAGCGAATGGAAGAGTCAGAAACACTAAGGCTAGTTCCCAACCAAGAGGTTGTGTCCTAGCTGGTGGAAGAGAAGAAGAGAGTGTGGGGCTCTAGAAAGTGTTCATTCTGTGGATCACTGTGTGGGTAGGGTCTGCTGATGGCCACTGTGTGGGTAGGGTCTGTGGATGCCCACTGTGTGGGTAGGGTCTGCTGATACCCACTGTGTAGGTAAGGTCTGCTGATGCCCACTGTGTGAGGAAACAGGCAGAAAGCTTTGGTATTATTATGAAAGTTCATGAAGTTTAGGGCTGCAAGGAGTGAACCTCATTGTTTTGCTACCCACACTTCATTCAGAGCTTGTCTTCCTAACTTGTTGGTTTTGGTATGTGTTTCTTTTTTCCTCTTGCCTTGTGCAACAATGGTAGGAGGAGATCAGAGGACTTGGAAGTAACCTAAGCTGTCCCCTGATATCATTTAGATCCAGAATACCCATTTCTTATTTCTAGTAACTTTTGCCAAGTCTCTATGGTCAGGTCCCAATATGGCTTCTCCCCCATCAGTCTTGAGTCAGGGTCTCTGTAAGTCATTCCTTCATGGTCTACATTTTAACAACCTTAATTCCGTCTGAACTGGGAAAGAGTAAAGGATAGATGGAAACCATCAAAGTATTCGTCAGACTGACTACTTGGTGTAACCAGTGAATGGTGAGAAATACAGTTTCTAGTCTCTGTTTTCCAGAACTTACAGCGTAAATGGGGAGATATAAGTCTTTATGTGAAGACGAGAACAGGAGAGTAAATATGACTAGTTAAATGTCTAATGAGTGGTGTAGAGGCAGCATATTAAACAGCTCTGCAGAGGGAGGGCATCCCGATACGGGTGGAATTCAGTCATACTCTGGTGGCTAGAATGAACTCTGCATTCCCTGTGCACCACGCCATATGGTCTCCAAAATACCTTGTTCTAGGTCGTGTTTAAACGATACGTCTTCCAGGAAGGAAGCCAACAGAAGGAGAGGGTCCTGGTTTCCTGGCCACAGGACTGGGTCTTTTCCAGTCTAATGGCCTTTTCAGTCTAGAAGTCAGAAAGATCATCCAGGAGCCAGACACAAATGTGGACGTGGCTCTATATTAGTGGTTCTCAACCTATGGGTCAAAGGACCCATTCACAGGAGTCACATGCCAGATACCCTGCATTTTATATATTTACATTACAATTCATAATAGTAGAAAATTACAGCTATAATGTAGCAACAAGAACAATTTTATGTTTTGGGGTCACCACAACACGAGGAACTGAATCTCAGGGTCACAGCATTAGGAAGGGTGAGGACCACTGCTCTGCAGAATCTTCAAAGTGGAGGTGGAAGTCACTGGTAGGGTAGCAGCTAGCCCAAGCCAGGAAGCAGAAGTGACTTCATTATACCTATGCTGTCCTCTCAGATGGGTAGCTCACGCCTGGATTGATGCTGAAATGGTTTGCTGATGGCTTAAAATAACTCTCGACTCACTTATAAAATGATCTGGATTTGCTCTCATCACACAAACCCCCACCAGTTTGCTGGTTGAAAATTGGAACCCTTATTCTTAGAGACTGAGAGGCAGTGTCCCTGTGGGTGAACGGGCTTGATGGGACTGGGCTCCCGGAGACTTGATGATTGTATCTTCTGGTGCTATCTCTGAAAGGTGACTAAGGTGGTGTGAAGGGGCAGAGAGCTTGGAACCTTCCTCTGCTTTCCCTTATTTGTGTGACCATAACTAAGCCGACGTCATTTCCCACCTTGAACATAATGATGTCCCCTTCTAGAGAGGCTGTAAGAATTATGGGGATTAATGAAAGTGTAAGGGCTCCAGTGCAAAAGTTTGGAAGTGGTCAACTGAAGACTCAGAGATGCGGAGCCCTGGTCCTGTAGCATATTCCTCTTAATGGCTCTGGAATAGGAGTTATTTCCCCATCCTTGTTTCGTGGGAAAGCCACAAGGAGTCTTAGGTAACTGCGGATTCCTGTGCACATGAAATAAAGGAGGGGTAGAGGCATCGAGAAGAGACTGTCTCCCCCGCCCTCCATAATCTCGGCTTCTTTCCCCCACAGTTGAACAGGGTTGCTATGTATGTATTTACACAGCAGAGAAGTATGAGACTTGTGAAGGGCCTTTACGGTGGGAAAACTCAAATGCCAGTGAGCCGGGACCAGCGAGTGAACCATGTGTGTTTTTCCCCAGAAAGGCTGTGTGTGCCTGCTGCCAGCTGATGTCAGAACTGTGACAATAATGTTGAGTTTCCTTTTAGATGTCTGTAGCTGGTAAAGCTTTTACAGAAGGACACCTGTGGGAAGTGTCCCTGGGCAAAAGTCATCTTTGGAAAGCACTTATTGATTTGTCTTCTGTCCCAGCCTGTAGAGTGGTTATTATAGTGATGTACGTGAGAAGAGGCCACTGTGACAAGTGCTTCCTAACTCTGTGTCCAGGGCTATGATTCTGATCCTTTCTCTTTCCCATTCTCTACTTCCACCCCATCTCCCAAAAACCCATCAAATATTGCACTTAAAATGCCATTTTGTCTTTTCATTGTGATTCTTTATCGGGAAGAAATGGGAACAGTCGAATATATGCTGTTTCAGATGTCAGTATCCTTCTAGCTTGAACTGAAGGGCGACGTGATCATTGAGCCCTGGTATATATTTGCTGAGCTTCCTAGACATCTGAAAGCTTGAACCGATCTGCAATTATATATGCCACTTGCTCAAGTAAGTTTCCCTGCCCCCATTTTTTTTTTTTTTTTTTTTTTTTGGTTTTACTTTCTGGAAAAAAATCACAGAGAGGAGTGCCTGGGAATGGGAAATTAGTTCCTTTTGGAGGCCTGAGAGACTAGTTTGCATCCCAGGAAACTGAAAGGTGCTGAGCAAAATGTATCTCTGGTTTCCACCATCATGTGCTTTCAGTAGGCTGAGCTGTCTCTTTCACAAAATGCTGAAGTCAAACACAGATGGCTCAGTGTGTGAGCCCTGAGACTCCACGGAGGCTGCTGCTGGCCCCTTGTTCTAGCTTGTAGCTCCCTGCTTGCCTTGTCTGCCTAATTCCTCGGAGATTTGCCTTACACTGGTGAGCAAGGCTTTACACAGCAAGGCTCTTGCTGTGCCAAAGTTGGAAAAGAGTCTGCCCAGCCAGCCATAGAAATGCTAACGAGCTGAGAAAAATGCTTCACTTTGCTGATGCCGAGGGAACATATTTTTACATTTCTTCATAAAGGGAGAGAGCCGGGTGCAGTTGTTTCCAAAGCTGCAAGGCTTTTCTGGCTACTACTGACAGTGACAGAGGTGCTTTGCATAAAGGGCGGGGAAAGCATTTCTGTCTAGATTATGGGACCAGCCTCAGGCTAGGGTAGGACTTGCACTGTTCTATGCAAAGTAGGTGCTGTGTTGTGGCTGATGCAGTCCTGTCAGGACATCAGGATCATTACCTTGTCTCTATTTGAGTAAAGTGCTCTCCCCTCCTGAGCGTAGCTTCCTGGTTTCCCGGGGGGGATTCAAATGGAAGGACCTAGCAATACTTTTCATGCTCTGGGCTTTCTTAACATCCAAGGAAATGTAACTTACGTCTTACATTGGAGTTTAGTTCTTCTTAAAGACTCGAGGCCATGACTTATCTAGGGCAAATACACATTCCTAGCTTATAGTCACTGATCAACCAACCTTGGAATAATATTCTTGTGGAATACATTATTGGATTATTTGTCTGATTGCATCACATCTTAACAGATTAAAAGAGGCATTTGGGAAAAAGAGAGCCTGACCATCAATAGAATAATACAGAAAGAGAAAGCTTCCTCAGACCACAGAGTTGGAGAAAGGCAGGGCTGCTCAGCAGATGACAGCCTGGGCATCTGCCTCTTGCAGATGTAGCTGACAGGCCCCATTGAGCAGTAAGTTTCAGACTTCCGTGTCTTAAGGCTGGTGGGCCATGCTAATTGTGTGAAGTTGTTTGGTTAGCATTCAAAATTATGTTAATTAAAACAGCCAGGAGAATGGCTCCTGGGCTGAGGGAACAGAAGGTCTGCAGCTGCTCTGTCTAAACCTGTCCATTGACTCTTCTTGCTCTGAATGTCCAGGATGTCATCTGTGTAGCCATCACTCCTACCTTTCTGCTCCCTGAGGTCACCTTCCATATTTGAACTTGGCCTCAGTGAAGGAAGAGTCAGAAACACTAAGGCTAGTTCCCAACCAAGAGGTTGTGTCCTAGCTGGCAGAAGAGAAGAAGAGAGTGTGGGACTCTAGAAAGTGTTCATTCTGTGGATCACTATGTGGGTAGGGTCTGCTGATGCCCACTGTGTGGGGAAACAGGCAGAAAGCTTTGGTATTGCTGTGAAAGCTCTTTGGTTCTTCTAGACAAGCAGAAAAAAAAAACACTAATTCAGAATATTAGCTGAAAAAAGTTTCTAGAAAGTGATCTCATTCATTTATTCTTTCTTTCATTCAGCAAAATACAATGGACAGTTCTAAAGAGAAGGAATTGGGCCAGCAGTTTAGGGATTGGGTGCCTCAATTTGTACCCTTGGCCAGAAACAGAATGTTTTTGGTTCTGTCCCGGCTACAGGCCAGAGATGCCAGAAAAACAAATTCTGGTTTTGGTCTGATCTCGTGCTGACTTTCTTCTCTGAAGCGAGCCTGTGTCTGTGGAGGCTGTACATGCACAGGGGTGTGCCTAAGTGCTAACCGGGGCACTCGTCTCTTCTGGCAAACAGTGCTGACCCTCGATCTCTAGATTTTCATGGTGAAGATGGCCTTTATCTGTCCCCCAATTTTGGCCTATCCCCTAATCGATTATAGGGCAGAATATTCCACTAGCTTTGGAGGTTAGCGAAGATGAGCTCTTCCCTCTCGGTCGGCCTGGGCCTCATTTCCCTGTTCCCTGAGAACTCTAGAAAAGGAAGCAGAGGCTTGGGACTCCTTCTCAAAAGATGGAATTTACCTCTGGCCTCAGGTGGAGATATGGCATTTTGATCTGCTCCAAAGATTAATATCACTTACTATTTTTTCCCTAATGATTAGTTAGTTCTCTGGCCACGTCCTCCCCCGCCCCAGGAAATCCGATTCATCTGAAGACATGCTAAGGAGACAGGAGAAATGAGACAATGAACTTTCCGATTCCTGCCCCATTGGCCACTCAGAGAGCTTCCGTCAAGTAACAATGCGAAGCCTGCCTGCCTTTCCGAGTGACTCCAGAAAGTGTAACTCTTCCTTTTTCGTCTTTTCTGCCTCCTGTATCTTTTAGACACTGGCTAAAGCCTGGGCATTCTTTCCTTGACTCTCAGGCATTCTTACTTGGTCTCTGAAGCTCCCCGCACACCCTGAAACACTCGGGGTTTTTTTATTCAGCTGCTGTCCTCCATTGCTGGCTTCCATTGTGGAACCTGCTTGCTTTGTCCAGCCCCGCTGCAAAAGGCATGGCTTTCTCTCTCCTTCTTCTCCATCTCTTTTCTTCTGGCAACTGCCAAGACTCACAGCTTGCTTGTTTCGGTGTTTCTCTCAAACTCAAATGAAATTGCCCTTGAGATTCTGTCTAAGTCTGTTTCTAAGCTTTTTTATTAATGGGATTAAGAACTCAAAAGAAGGAAATCCAACTTTCCTGGTCATAGCAGGAGCTAGAAATGGGGAGATGGCTCCATGGGTACATGCACCTGCCGCCAAGTTAGATTTCTGAGATCCATATGGTAGAAGGAAAGAACTGTCTCCACAAAGTTGTCCTTTGATATTATGTGCACTCAGTGGTATAAGTGCACACACACACACTCACACGATGATGATGATGATGATGATGACGATGACAGCGACAATGAAGATAATGTTGATGACAATGAAAACCACACTGGTTCCCGGCTTCAAGTAGGATCTGGTCATCACAGGGACAACATCTATGGTATTACTTAATGCCATCCCCAATAGAAGCTCTGCTTGAGGTATTACTTTATCATGTGGTGCCAGAATATTCTGTCTCTTTTGAGGAAGTGGTCATATCTTCTTCCTCAATGGTCTATATCCTCTTTCTAAGTATGAAAACTGTGTGACTCAGCCAGGCTTTTAGTCTAAAAACCACAAACATCCATTCTAGCTATCTTAGTCAGAAAGGATATTTAGAATCAAAGAATATACGTTCAGGATCTGGATGTGCCGTTTCGTAGCTTAGGGGCACTGGACAGGTTAGGGTCTTTTTCCAGTTTCACTGAGCCTACCACTCAAGGGCTGCTGAGGCACCCAGAATCTTACAGAATAGTTGGGACATTGCTTGAGTTTGGAAGGCAGATGGGAATGAAGGACACTCAGGAGAGCGAGCCCTAGAAACTGCTCTTCGAAATGCTAGGCCAAGAAAAACAAGATGTACAATTGCGCCCATGTTTGGTGGCCCTCTCTAGGACTGGAGAAAGCTTCTGATGGGCTAAGCTGCAGATGAAGATTTAGTCCCACTCACATCTGTGGTGGGCAGGCTGCTCTGAACTGCCGAAGTTTAAAATGAGAACAGAAGGCTAGTTAGTATAAGGCTTGCCAAGTGGAGGTCTGGAAATGCAGAGTAACTCTGACACAAAACAGGAAGACCAGCTTTTCTGCCTTGCCTCGGTTTAGATTTGGTGGCAATGGTTCTGTCTCCCTTTCTCATCCTCATACAGCATCCTTCCCATGAGATTACTCACTGAGCCTGTGAGTAGTCAGGCTAGATCCTGAACTTCTGTGTCTTGTCGCTGTGTAGCACTGGGTGTGACATAATGAAGAGTGTGACAGTCCTGAAGATGGCTACAAAAGCATCGCTAGAGCTTCTGAAGAGAGGTGCGTCATCAAGGACTAGAGTTTGCGGGTCTATGTAATTAACAAGGAAAGATGTGTTCTTCCCAGAAGGAGGGGTCATCTTCTCTCTCCTGTGCTCCAACATTGCCCTGAAGAAAACAGGGAGTTTCTCTAGTCTTTTTCTCCCTGATGAGTCCCCAGGATCTTAGGTCTGTTTTTAGACTATTCTTGCCTCTGGAAAAACCTGTCTTGTTATCCAAAGGCATCTGAATTTAACTTCATTACCTTTAAAAACAATGTGTTTTCTGCTGAGTGGTGATGGTACATGCCTTTAATCTCAGCACTGGGGAGGCAGAGGCAGGCAGATCTCTGGTGTGAGGCCAGCCTGGTCTACAGAGCGAGTTCCAGGACAGCCAGAACTGTTACACAGAGAAATCCTGTCTCAAATAAAACAAAACAAAACAAAAAACCGAACAACAACGAAAAGGTGTTTTCTGAGGGAAACCACAGTCTCTAGAGAAAACTTGGATGATATACAGACTAGAAAAAAAAAACAGAGCACCATTGATACGTTTTTTTTTCATGTTATGTGTATTTAGGTTCCAGTGGACTTAAATTGGAAGCCTGTTTTCAACTGTTTGGGTGAGCCAATGACTTCACCTGTTTAATCCCCTGGTGTGACGTTGGGGAAGTAGCATCAGCCCCCTCATCAGATTGCAATGGGGATGAAGTGAAGATTGAGAAGCATGTATGGGGCCATAGGCCAGCCCTTGCCTAGTGTTTGGCCAGCATGACTATTTTTAAAAACATTATCCAGCCGGGCGGTGGTGGCGCACGCCTTTAATCCCAGCAGAGGCAGGTGGATTTCTGTGAGTTCGAGGCCAGGCTGGACCGACAGCCTCCAAAACAATACAGAGAAACCCTGTCTCGTAAAACCAAAAAAGAAAAAAATTATCCAAGACTATGTATGTGACAGTGGGTAAGCCAGGCCCAGATCTTCCTGATGTAGCTTCCAGCAGACGGTCTTAACGCCTTGGGAACCAAGGAGAACAAACTATGAACGATTTACCAACTTGTCTTTTGACTTGAGGCACCGCCACATTTTACAGCGTTCCCAGCGTGATAGCTTAGGGATGAATTCGGTCCAAACTCATTTTTGTTCAGAGAAGTGTGAAGGTTCAGCTGGTGAGAGGCAGAGATGGTTCTCCAAAATGGTTCCTAAATGGTTTCAAGAGATGGCATACTAAAGATCTCTGATGGAGAACTTGAAAGTTGTCATGGACATGTTTCTGCATGCAGAGACAAGAGAATAAAAGTTAGGGCTGGTCACCCAGATGGGCTTTCTTGAGAAATCTTGAACTCCAGCAGAAGGAATTACACGTGAAATCTCTTTTGAAAAAATTATATACACACATATACATGTATGTGTGTAAGCATATATGTATGTACATACGTGTATATGTATGTATGCATGTATATATGTGTATGCACATATGTATATATAACTGGATGAAAGGATACATGACTCGTGAATCAAAGGTTTCAAGGCTGCTCTACGGGGAGAGCTGTTCAAGTATGTTGGAGCTGGGTCTTGACAATTGAATCTGACAGAGCCTGAGGTGGGGGTCATGATAAATGAATACAAAGATGAGTTGCAGGTGTGGAGTGGCATTTGCCACCAGGCTGACAGGAGGACCAGATAAGCAAAGGTGACTGTAATAGAGTGGATCCCGTAAATGAGCAGTTGGCACTGTGATTTTAAAGTCGATCGAGCCAGCCGGGAGATTAAGGGGCTGGTCGGGGGCTGGAATTGGGTGTGAGGTTTCAGATTTCCCAAAAGAAAAATGGATGCAGACATTCACAAACTTTTCTCATACTTTGTTTTGCAACCGCAGAACTCGGAACTCCACCTGGGATTTAATCTGGAAACCTGCACGGGAAGGGCCCCCCTCACCGGGTGCTGCTGCTCCGGAGGTTTCACAATCCGGTTCTCCAGAGCTGCGCTCTTCAGAGGGTGATCTGCTCAAGGTGCTGAATCCCGGGGACCCTGATTAGAGCAGATGTCGCTGTGGGAGCTGAGTCTAGACATGGAAATTGTGTCCCTAATCTCTCAATCCTGCCTTTTCTACATTCTCTGAAGACGCTGTTTCTGTCAACAGTCACCGGGGGAGCCAAGCCGGAAACACGTGTGCAATCAGCAGCCGCAGCATCTACAAAGAGTTATGAAATCCGTTCAAAAATAGCCCGCTTGCCCCATAGGCATGCAAAGCAGCCTGCCAGCCAGGGCGGACGTGTCACGCAGCAGATTTTCCCCAGCTTTTCAAGAGGTTTCCAGTGACCTGCCACACTCAGGGGCCAGGAAGCTCAGTGCTGGTCGGGAACACACAGAGGGTATCTGAGCCCACCGACAGAGCCCCTGGCGCAGCTTCGGGCATCGCTTCCTGCTCCTATAGAGGCAGTGCACAGCTTCCCCAGACCTGCCAACCTCTGGTCCTCAGCCCCAGTGGGTGACATTTATTTGGGTTAAAACTCTGAGGTCACATAATGTTACCAGAGGCAAGATGCTAAAAAAAAATTGCCTGACTCCTTCAGAGGGAGCATTTTAACCCAGTGCCCGTCTGAGAGTTAGAAAAGCCATTTGACTGGGATGTTCAGAGATGGTGGGGCTTGCATATGGAGACCACAGGGTGACAGACACAGGAAGGGGCTTGCCCTGAGCTGAGCAGGAGCTGGCTATGTTCTTTCACACACAGCACTGACAGCTGTGTGACCCTTGCCTTGGGTCTCTTCAGGCCGCTTGCTTCAGCCTTCTCTGGAGACAGGCAGGGGTGGGCCCTCTCCCCCTGAAGTCCAGCACAAAGAACGAGGCTTCACTTCACAGGTGTCCTTGAAGGTGGACCTGAGCTGTCTCAAGGGATCTCAAATAGAGTTCAATCACAGATGTCCTGGGGGTATTTCTTTTTTTCCCCTTCTTAATTTTTTTGACAGTTTCGTGTGTATAACCTATTTTGGCTATTTGAATGCCCAGCCCTCCCTCTGCCACTGACAGGCTTCTTTCCAACAAGGCCATCTCCTATTTTCTTGTGTATGTGACTCGCTGGCTTTAACCAGGGTTGCTCGCATGAGTTTGGGCGAGCGCTCACGTGAATACGGGAGAGTACTTATTCGCTAGAGTTTGGACAACTTGTCATTGGTTACACTGAGAGTTTGGACAACTTGTCATTGGCTACACTGAGAGTTTGGACAACTTGTCATTGGCTACACTGCTGACGAAAATGACTTTGTCCGTATCCCCACCCTCCACTTCTCCCCCACCAGCAACTGTCAACTGCTAAGAGTCCCCCTGGGAGAGGTAGGAGCCTCATCTCCTGCCCATGATGAAATGCTGACAGGCCCAGTCTGGAACAGGTCTTGTGCATGTAACATGTACCAACGGTTGCTAGAAGTCCATGAGGGCAGTGGTCACGCCGTGCCTAACAGAGGACATTTCACACTACTCCTCCCTATCCCGTTCTCAGACTCTCCTTTCCCTCTCCTCCATGATGGTCCAGAGCCAGGCTTGCAAATTTAAGTCACTTATTCTTAGCACTTATCTTTTTCGGTTTTTCGAGACAGGGTCTCACTGTATTGTTTTGGAGGCTGTCCTGGAACTCGCTCTGTAGACCAGGCTGGCCTCGAACTCACAGAGATCCGCCTGCCTCTGCCTCCCGAGTGCTGGGATTAAAGACGTGAGCCACCACCGCCCGGCAGCACTTTTTGTTTTAACAGTTACAAATCTCTGCATTTAACTGTCACCCATGGCAAACTTCTCTAGCCAAGGCTGAGGGCGGTACTCATCTATGGCTGCACACATAGTTAAGTAGAAAGCGTTTGGCAATGTGTCCAAATTTAGCAAAAACAGCAGTAGCATGGGCTTTCCTTGTGCCCTTGACCTCTTCTTGACTAAATTCATGGTACAAGATGATAGTTCCCTTCTGTGATGCAGGCCTCAAATCCAAGCTTGGAGTGGTTGGTTACCCCATAGCGGTGTGCCCCATTACGCCAGCACGTGCATTTTGCCTGGCAGGTCTTTATTGTAGCTCAAAGGGTTCACAGCTAACTACATGGTTGATGACTCCCCCCCCAGCAGCCTGCACAGCATACTCTAGTGCCCTGAAAGCTAACTAGCAGAGAGGAAACTTCTAACTCAATTTCATCTTGATTTCTCTGTGTCTGACAGCAAGAGAATGGGCGTGTATTTCAGTAATAGGGTCTTACCACTTAGTACTGGGCAGTCAAGAGCAATAGCAATGGCCTGTATTGTTTGGAGGGTATTTGAAGTCTCCCTGACCAACAGTGCTTAGGGAGGTGTCCTACAGCTGGCATTAGGGTTTTCATTTAATAACCTACGGCTTAGGTTTATTAATCCACCAGTGCTGGTGTCTCCATTTAAAACCTCTTTTCTAAGTTGTATTCCTAACAAGGTTATGAAATAGCAGGTTTTCATATGGCTTTTTCATGCATCCTCAGTTTTGGTTAAACCTTCCCTTGTTTACTCCTCTCATCTCCTACCCCCACTTACAACTTTCTGCACCTTGAGGGTGTTTTGCTGTTGCTGTTAACATTGCTCTTTGGGACTAAGGAGAAAGTCCAGCAGGAGAGACTGCTTGTCTGGCAGTCAGGAGGCCCAGGCTCTGAGCCATCTGCCATGCTACTTTCTTCATTAGGATGGCTCATGACTTTCCTCCGCTGAGCAAGGCAAGATCTGTAACCCAAGGAAGGCCACCGGGCATTTGTGGTGCTGGGCTAGAGCAGCAGGTTTCACTAAGGGAGGTGCAGAGGGTGTGGACAGGACGCAAAGAGGCCAGCTCTTCACGGAAGCCTAAAATGCACGACGCTGCCTCCCGTCTCCACCCTTGGCCTCCCTTCCCTTTTCCTGGCAGCTAGTTGGCACTGGCCCCAACTGGGTTTCTGTTTGTCACACTAACTCAGGTTTCTGTTAGGAAGACAGCATCAAGGGGAGTAGCAGAAACTTATCTAGCTCGAGATGGAACTTGGCTCGTTTTTCCAGATACATCACTGCTTGCCTTGGACTTACTACGGCACTGTTTCACACCCTCTTGTGGGAAAGCACACAGTCTTGCAGATAGATGTGGGATAGGTCAGCCATACCTGAGCAAAACCCTGACATAGGCCATCAAGACCAGCCAGGTACTGCACTGACCAGTATCTTATCATCCAGTCTACACCTGTTTTTGAACTGTATATGACCACTGCTCATTTTGTCTTTCTCTTTTCTTTCATTGCTGGGGATTGAACCCAGGTCCTCTTTCTTGCCATCCAAGTGATCTACCACAGCCTTACTCTCTCTTTCCTTTGGAAACATTTTAGGGAAAAGAGAAAGAAAGTACTGATTTTTTTTTTCAATGAATTTGTCCATATCCTAAAACCAAGGTTGGGAGGAAGCAGTATGGCTCCCTGAGGTCCTGCTCTGAGAGTCAGTTGTGGCCAAGACTAGGTTCATGAGATGGTGTCCACCATGTCAACATGCTGATTCTCTGAGCATCCGTGATGCACTCTGGGTCCCTGGAGATCCTAACCCCACTCCCTACCATACTGGGAACTCGGGCTGTGGAAGACACAGCTTGTCATTCTAGATCCTCCCAACAGGCTCTGGAAATAAGGAAGACTATTTATTTGTGTGGGGTACCACTGCAGTGGAGTGTCCGGAACTCGCGTTTTCAGAAAGCTTGAAGGTTTCAACTTCAGTGTTTTCTTCATGTTTCAGACAGCTAGGGCAGGGACAGCTGCCTCCACCAACTTGGCTGAAAGATCTGGCAGCTGCTCACTCTGAAAATAGTAGGTGCTTTGTGTGTAAATCTCATCACGAGCAGAGACTCACGTACACACCATGACATGCAAATGTGGTTCAAGGGTGCTTCCAGGTCCTGGGCCTGGGAGCCAAAGCTGGGGGTGTGCTCGGGAAGGATGGGCAGAGGAAACCCTGCCTTGTGAGCCTGTTATCTCAGACAGCAAGCAGCAGGGCAAGCAGCAGGGGAAGGGAGCTACCTGGGCCTCAGCAGCCAGGCATCATGGGACAGAAGGAAGATGAAAGAGGAGGTTTATTGTGTTTTTGTTTTAGTGCCAAACCTTTGCATTCCTCGCTTTGGATCCAAAAGCAAAAATTGAAAGGAAACTGTAGGAAAAGAGAAACCTGGTGGAAACACATTAATTGGATATTGGATGTTGGCAGGGAGGGGACCGAGCTCTCCTCTCCGTTTTTGGTGCATGTGGTATCTGTCTTCCTCCGGTTGTTCCCCTTGATTCTAGACCTTTGCTTCCCAGGGTCCCGTTTAAGACTTGGTTTGGTGCGCACCAGTATCGTGGGTCATGTAGGGAGTTCCCAACAGTACCTACAACATCTGTCCATCTACCCACTCGTCTCTATTTGTTTTTCTTTAAAAACAGAGTCTAAGCCGGGCAGTGGTGCCACCCATCTTTAATCCCAGCACTTGGGAGGCAGAGGCAGGTGGATCATCTCTGTGACTTTGTGGTCAGCCTGGTCTGTAGAGTGGGTTCCAGGACAGCCAGGGCTGTTACACAGAGAAACCCTGTCTTCAAAACAAAAAACAAAAAAGCAAAACTAACAACAAAAAAACTGAAAACTAAAACAAAACAAAATAAATAAAGCCCCCCAAACCCCTGAGTCTATCAGAAAGGCCATTTTGTGAAATCCACAGAGGATTTATCATGATTTGTTCCCATTTTCCCATCCTGCCCCTCAGCCAGGACTCTTATTGAAGCAGTCCAGAGTGCTCTGGCTTAAGAGAGGGGTGGGTTTAGCTTTGAAACTCAGATATGCTTTTTGTAGAACTGTGCCTAAGTTCTTTAGCCCCCAAGAACCAACAGAGAGTAACACTTAGTTTTTTCAGGACTCCTGTGAGGTTTCAGTGAGAGAGTATATCCAAACAGCCAGGACTATAGTAAAACCCTACAAAAGGTGCTCCCACCATTTGCTTGATGCTGTGGACTTTTGAGACTCCTAATGACAATCATGGATCAGGAGACACAGAGAAAGAATGGGTCCAACCACCGTATACACCACCCTCTCATCATGCCCCATACATTTACCTTTGAGTTACAAACAAAACATCTGCTCCGGAGTAAAACAGGGTACCTGTGGGGGGAGCTGGGCTGTGACACTCCCCTTTCCTGTATCAGTTTGAAGCCTTGGCTAGACAGAACTGGGAATAAAAAAGCAAACCTTAAAAGAGGCCAAAGTTGGAGCAGCCGTTGGTGAAACGGGGCAGGGGAGGTGGCTTAGCGGATAAAGTCCTTGCTGCCCAGGCCTGAGGACCTAAATGAGCTTGGATTCCTGGTCCATGGCAAGAGCATGACCCTGTGACGCCTGCCTGTGACCCCTGAGTTCTTACGGTGAGTTCGGAGACAGACAGGCGCTGTTTAGAAGCTTGTAGGCTGGTGAGCCTGGCTGTATGTCAAAACAGCAACCAAGAAAACAAAGGCAAACCCTGACCGAAACAAGGTAGACACTGTCCTCTGGTCTCTGCGTGGGCACTGTGGTACGCACACACCCTAACATGCAAGCGTATGCATACTCGGAGAAAAGTAATCAGACACATTTACAGACCACAATTCCCTGGCAAGCCCTTCGTCCACTCTGTCTGCAGGGAGTACCACTCACAATCTTTCCTTAAAAGCACAGATGGCGGCAAAGGCCGTCCCATAGCGAAGAAGAAAGAGCCTCACTCAGAGCCAGGGGACCTGCGTTCAAGTCTCCGCAGATGTCTGCAGAGTCTTAGTCCAGCCACGGGAGGTTGAACTGGGTCTGAGGAAAGGTAAGTATGCGCTGCTTGCCCATTTCCCCAGCCACCCAGAATCCGGGAGACACTCAGACGCAGCAGGGAGTCTAGTCAAGCAGGAACTTACTTACTGTCCCACAGTAAGCATCTTCTAAAGGAAAAAAATTACAGAGCAGGAAAACAGCCAGCCAATGGCTTTAAAGGTCAACCTGTCATGTGCCTAGGTGCGCTACACGTTATCCAGTGAACACCAGCCAATCATGCAGTGACCTCATCTGGTTTGATCTAGGCAACCAATCATCTTTTTTGTAAACAACTCAGGACTCGCCCATCTGGCTTCCCCTCAGCGCCATCTTTGACTGGCTCATGTGCCCTACAGATGATTGTGAGTCAGTCATGTGTGTTCTCTGCATTATAGTTTCCTTAGCTGTAAAATAAAGGTGCTGATGATGACGGTGACAGCAAGGCATGCTGTGTCCACACCACATGTTCTGACGGAAACCAGGAGAGGCTGTACACCGTCGGGCTTCTGTTGAGCTCTGAGCACAGTTCTTTTGCTTTGCAGGAAGGCCTCCAATCCATTAAGTGAACTTTTGTTTGCCTAGTAGATTCTGGAGGCTGACCCATGTGCTTGAGAAGGTGTAGAGAAGGGCTGTAGGCATGTTTGTATCCAAATTTTAATTTGAGAGAGAGAGAGAGAGACAGAGAGAGACAGAGAGACAGAGAGAGACAGAGAGACAGAGAAAGAGACAGAGAGAAAGGCAGGAGGCTTTCTCAAGGACAGATGATGTAATGTTGAGAAGGCCAAGGACTGTTATCAGTGGATAGACTCAAGATTCCTTTAGGCCTTGGTAGCTAGAATCTTCTGGTTCTGTGTCCCCTTCCCAACATGCCACATCTTCACAAACTCCCTCTCTTGGAACTCCAGAATTATGCTGACCCCGCCCACTGACAACAGCCGAGGCATACACAGTGGCATGGCACGTCATCTCTACCTCACTCATTACAGGACTCAGTGCGCATGCGCGAGCTTCCCCTTTTAGGCTCCACGCCATCCTCCCCCTCCTCTCCCCTCCATGCTCTCCATTCTCTTACACTCTCCAAGTTCTTCTCTCTACCCTCCTCTTCTCGTTTCTCATGTCTGTCTCCCCGCCTCTTGCTCTCCCGCTGCTGGAATAAACTTTGGTCAATGCACTCCATGGCTTGTCCTCTGTCCCACTGGCCAGGCTCCATCTTGCTTCTTTTTCTAATTTCTAATTTTTAAACATTTACAACAGAACAACACCCTCCTCCCTGCTCTCCTTCCCATTGTCCTGACCTCTTGAGGCAGAAGAATATATCTATTAATATGGTAAATGCCAACGCAGTCAAGTTAAAGAGAAAGGGTTTAGGGGCTGGGGGGGGGCGTATATGGCTTAGTTGAGAACCTGAGGTGGGATCTCCAGCAACATAAAACAGCTAGGCACGGAGAAACACACCTGTGAACCTCAGCACTGGTGGGTGGAGGGAAAAGTAGAGTCAGGAGGCCCTTTGGTGCTTGCTGGCCAGCTGGGTCAGCAAGCCCCAAGTTCAGTGAGAGACCTCAACTCAACAAAAAAGGTAGAGGGCATTAGAGACATCCACCATTGACTGCTAACTTCTGCATGTACACACACACACACACAAGAAATTCTTTTCTCTATCAAAGGTAGCTACCCTGCCAAGGGCCAAAATTCCATAAGTTTTCCCTATTTTATAAAAATCTTTTAATCTCCTCTAGCTGGTAAACTTTTTGTTTACACAAAGTGCTCCCGTGCCTACCCTCAAGTATTCTCAGAAACTGGTGGCTTGAAGCAGCCCACCCCTTCTTGCTTTCCTTCATTTCCTTTGCTTTGATTCTTTTAAAACTAGCCAGGCTCAAAAGACTTGAGGTCAGACCCCAGCCATGATCCCCACCTGTGTTATAATAAAACCCAAGTAAACTTCCTGCCCCGGTGTGTTTACTAGACAGGTTTGGGTTCTAGCACACCCTTTCTGCAAAAATCTAAATAAAAATTTCCTAATTTAAATATAACCTGTTTAAGCTTAAATAAAAATTTAACAGCAACAAAATTTGAATAAGGACAGGTTTATTTTGACTCACGGTCTGTGAGGTCCCATTCCTGGTTAGTCTTGGGCCTACAGAGAGGTAGAATCCCACAGGCATGTGTAGTAGAGTCTAGCTGTTCCCTTGATGGCTGGGCTGTAAAAGAAGAACAAAGGGGCCTCCCACCTACCCCTAAGCCCTCCTCTTAAAACCCTACCAACTTCCATAGTTCCTTCGTCTCTCCAGGACCAAAATGTTACCCACAAGGGCTTGTGGGGACTGCTTATGATTTAGATGGATGGTGAGCAGAAATTAAACGTGTGGCTGCCTCAATGAGGCAATAAAGATCCAAGTCTTATTCCTCTAACTTTCTTCTGCTTCTGCCGTACGCGAAGGATATTTGGTCTGTGCCATGTTTACACAAACAACAAATAAACCGCTGAGCTTTAGAGATCTACTCTTGGGTCCTGGTGCCATTAGTCTTGACTAATATGGCGGACGTGTTTTGCGAGCGTGCTTGCGAAGCTTTGCTCCCCCCACAACCCACCTGCTCTTCTGAGTTCTGTACCCCACATCCACCCTCACTAATAGGGGAAGCAGCTATGCCCAAGACCAACCCGTGACCGCTCACCTACTTACCCCTGAGCTGCTTCCTGCATTTGAAATTGAGCTTTCTCGTTCGAGCTTCATTTCATTGCTGCACATTGAATTAATTCACTTTAAGGAAGTCTCGCCACCCATTTCCTTCTGATCTGGCCGCTCTTTCTTTTACTTCTTCTAAAGGCAGACATTCCTCTTGGCTGTTTCCCTCACCCTGAAGCTCCAGGATTTCCAGATGCTCTCTGAATGTCAACCGGCAGCTTCAGCCAACCTTTGGAGACACAGTTGCCTAGCACTGGATCGACTCTTTTTCCTTTTTATCTGCTGCTGAGCTGAGTCTCCTACGTTATTCCTCTATCTAATCAGCTTCTGGGTCTAGTGGATTCTCTTAAGCTGGTCTGGCCTGTATCTCCACCACTGCTGCGTCCCTCAATATGCAGGAAATGTCGTTGAAAGAGGCTGTAAGTGCACCCCATGTAAAGTACATTATATGGCTTAACTTGTCATGTGCTGCTAAAGCTTATTGAGATGGCCATGAGGTGGGTTCTCTCGTCTCAGACCCCATCATCTTTATCTCAAGCATCCTCTCAGGCTCCTTGTCTAGGGGGTGAGATGGCCCTGGAGTTAAAAACGTTGTATCCTTGAGAAAAACTAAGCTAAACTATTTACAACCTGGCTTATTCTTGTTTATCCCATAATATAAAATGCCACGGTGTATAGAAGGGAAAGCTTGTCTGTGGAAAGAATGCTCGGCTCTGCTGGGAACTCTCAGCCTGGTACAGTGACGTCAGAAAGCTTTCCCAGTTGTTTTTGTTGGATGTTTGTAAGCCCCTGATTTGGCGATGTTGCCTTTTATTAGCTCTCTCAATTGGGATACTGAAGCTATCACTGCCAGGTGATATGAGCACCTGACCTGACGCTTGCCGTCTGTCTGACCCATCTCTGTACCTACTACTTGCTATTTTTTTTTTACTTTTGCTTAACAAACCCACTCATTCAAAATGGAAAACATGGCTATCGTGGATCATTTTCCAGACCATATAGAAACGCCTTGGTTAGTTCTGAGGAAATCCACGGAGTGGGAATGACTGTGGGATTTTTTTTAAAGGGCACTGTTCTGTACTCCTTATTTTCTGTAACAATGGATTATTATATTAACTAGGTAATACAGAAACAACTTTCAAACATAGGAAGAGGTCTACTGTGAAGCAGTGAAGGCTTCATAATGGGAGATGTCCATACAGAAGGGATCCCTGTACTGAGTGGTAGGCTCAATACTTTCTCGTCTGTGTGCTAGCATTAGCTTCAGCTCTATCTGACGGAATTGCGAAGTAGCACAGGCTTAAAGACCATGTTTATTTCTCTGTGTCCTCCTTTGCTTTCTGTTGCTGTGATAAAGCTCTCTGACCCAAAGCCACACCTGGGGAGAGTTCATTTGCCTTACACATCCTGATCATCTGCCATCATTGAGGGAAGTCAGGACCAGAACTCAAGCAGAAACCTGGAGGCAGGAACTAGAGCAGAGACCATGAAGGAATGTTGCTTGCTGGCTTGCCCTCTGTGCTCATGTGGCTACCTGTCTTACATCCCACAGGACCATCTGCCCAGAGGTGGCACTGTTTATAATGGCCAGAGCCCTCCCTCGTTAATCATTAATCAAGGAAACGTGTCCCACAGATGCTTCTAGCTCATGTCAAGTTGGCCAAAGGTATCTGAAGTAAGAGTTCAGAAGCCATCAACCCAGAGTCCATATGAGAATCTTGCCAACATGTTGGCCACAGCAAGGATTCTATGTTGTGGAATATTAATTTAAGTTGTGTTACAATCATTTATGCTGTGGAATATTTGTTTAATGATCCAAAGATCATTTATGATGGCTTTGTTTAACTCTGTGAACCTGTGTTACTTTGCCTGCCTAAAACACCTGATTGACCCAATAAAGAACTAAACGGTCAGTAGCTAGGCAGGAGAGAGAGAGGTGAGGCTGCCAGACAGAGAGAATAAATAGAAGAAGATCGAGAGGAAAAGGGAAGAAAGAGAAAAGAAGAAGGAGAGGAGGACACCAGGGAGCCACCCAGCCACACAGTCAGCTGTGGAGTAAGAAGTAAAGAAATGTTTACAGAATAGAGAAAGATAAAAGTCCAAGGCAAACAGTAGACGGGATAATTTATGTTAAGAAAAGCTGGCTAGAAATAAGCCAAGCTAAGGCCGAGCATTCATAAGAAAGAGTAAGTCTCTATGTATTTATTTGGGACCTGGGTAATGAACCCCCAAAGAGTAAAGAGTAGAAAAATCCAACTACCCTTCTACTACTTGGTTGAATAAGGCTGTTCAAGTTTCAGCCCTTACATGAGCATTTTGGTTAGAAAGGCAAATAGAATGTGCCAGTTTCTGCTGGACAGTCTGGAGGTTTCGCTTTTTCTTTTCCATGGCTCAGAACCTAACCACACAGGAACATATGACTCCAGGGAAGGCCTGGGTAAGCTTGACCTTCTATAGTCATATGTTCAGCTAAAATTTAGAGACTCTATGATCAAAGAAGAAAGACAATGAGTATTGACAGATAACCAACATTCTCTGTCAATGTCATAACCCTGTGATTTTTAAAAAATGAACTTGCCTCCTGACACACCAGCTCTAAGTTCAAAGCCTGTGTGTCTCTTTCTGGCTGGTGTGACCAGACAGCAGCCAGGGCTGTAGTTACAAAAGCAAAAGGAAAAGCCAACATCTGAGAAGGCAATCTTACTGCCACTAAAACTCATGAAGTGATTTAATTGTTTTTTCCTTGAGACAGGGTCTAATGTCTTCCAGGTTAGCCTTGAACTCACTATGTAGTCAAGGATAACCTTGAATTGTTTTTGCATGTGTATGTGTGTATGCATACATGTGCATGTGTGTGGAAGGAAGTACCTGTGTGCTGATGCACGTGTGTGCACATGTGTGTGCACACGTAAGCACATGTGTGTGGAGGACTGAACTTGAGATTGGGTGTCTCCCTCAGTCACTCTCCACTTTATGCATGGAGCCATGATCTTCACTGAAGCTGGACCTTGCTTTCTCTCTCCTGCGTGCTATAATCACAGGCAGACTGCATGGCCACCTGGGTTCTTTTGCCAGTCCTCTTGGGCAGGAACGCCCTACCTTTCCATGTTTGCTGTCAGGTCCCAGTGGGTGGACACTCCCAGCTCTGAAAGGCCCAAAAGTCTACAGGTGGAAGTCTGGTTGATACTTAGAATCTGGGATTGTCACTAACAGCTGAGTCAGAGGACCTGGATGTCTCCCACAGCTGTGTTGAAAATCAGAGGTGAGGGTAGATGGGGGATGTCCTTCTGTAGATATGTTTCTCTTATTGGTGGATGACTAAAACACTGATTGGCCAGTAGCCAGGAAGGAAGTATAGGTGGGGCTACCAGATGAGGAAAATGCTAGGGAGAGGGCACAGAGAGAGGCTGCCAGGAGATGCACTGTAGGCAAGGAAGGCCTAATGGGTCTGGACCCTTCTCCAGTAAGATAAGACGTCTTGGAAATACTTAGATGAATAGACATGGGTCAATAACTAAGACAGAGCTAACCAATAAGAAGCCTGAGCCATCAGCCAAAGAGTTTATAATTAATATGTCTCTGTGTGCTTATTTGGGACTAGTTGGCTATGGGACCAGGCTGGAAAGAAATTCCAGCTACAAGGGGTGGTCATGAAATGAGGCAGGGAGCATTTACTATGGTTATCTGTTTTGAGAAGCCGGTGAAATGATTAAGCAACAAAAACAGAAGAAAGCTTTATGAAGCAAAACCAAGTCAGATTTTTCTGGAGATGAGTTTTTGTTTTGTTTTCAATGAAACCCTGGTGTGCACCAAGTTAGCGTCCCCAGCAAACAGACTTGATGACAGACCTTGGGTGCAGGTAGACTGCTGAGGTGTGCCCTTAGGACCCATAGCTTTGGGAAACAGATCAGGCCTAAGGAACAGCTGGGCTGTTGTCAGCCCCAAAGGAAACTCAAGACAGATGGCTAAGGATGGTGCCTGTTAGCATACCAAAGTTCATGCTGGTCTCCAGACTCTCTGGCAAGCACTTTTACAGAGTCCATCCTGGCTCCTCTTTGCTTTTCTCCAGCCAGCCTCCTACTCCAACCTTCTTGAGTTCATGAACTTCCCTCCCCCAGCTTCTTATCCCTAAATGACCCCGCCATTGTGGCCATGGCTCTCTTGACTCTCTCTTGGTCTTCTTGGTCCCCTCTCTCTTGGCCTCCTACTCTTCTCTTGGCTCTCTCTCCCCTTCCCTCCCTTCCCTCTCCTCCTCCTCCTTCCTCTCCCCTCCCCTCTCTTTTCTTCCTCTTTCCATTTGTCCCTTTCCATGGCTTGGTATAGTCCGCTGGCCAAGTTCAGTCTACTACTTTCTCTCCCTGCTCTGGACTCTTCCTGATGCCTCTGGCCGTTCTCTCCCTCGTATCTACAATAAGAACCTTCCCCTCAACCACACCTTGGAGCAGTCATGTCCTCTATTTATACAGCCACGATGCATTTACACTACTTTAGCAAACACTAGGGGTGAAGTAATGAACCTGGGATTTTATATTCAAGCACTCCCCAGTCCCTGGACCCTAGGTGCTCCTGGGGGAGCTTACCCTGAGCAAGGCATCTGGGAGACAATTCTAGCAAGTTACTTAGAGTTGAGTCTGTCAAAGGAAGTAGTGGAGACCTGGATAATATGGTACAGTATCTGCTCTACATGACTTTTATAAATTTTCATGCTAATGCCTAGACCCATTGTGACTCTGAAAAATCTAAAACCCGTGTCAAAAGGCAAAGCTTAATGCAGGAAATCTCTCTCCTCCCCATGACAAACCAAACTGAAGACACATGAAACAAAACAAGGTGATTTTCTCACTTAGAACTGGGTCAGTGTTGCAGTAAGAAGGCGGATACATGTAGTTAGTATAACAAACGTTAGATTTTGTTATGTTGAGGATCATCACAAGTTCACATTCTAAATTCCTAACTACGGTCCTAAGCCTTGATCCCCAAAGGTGCTCACCTGTGTGTCGACTTACCTGGGGGTCAGATCCAGCTTCTAACAACAGTCTCTGATTCAAGGGTCAGGATCCTGGGGAGACTCTTCAGCTGCAGGGCTGATCAAGGTGGCATCTCTCCAGATATGCACAGCAGAGCATTGCCCTTGGTGTCTGCTTGTGTACTGTCCAGTAGTGCCTTGGGGTCTAGCACTCGGTCTGGTTATCTTGAGTGAGTGATGTCACTGGGTTCTGGTTATCAGGTCCCAAGTGGGGTTCCTGACTAAGCTATTCTTACATGTCTAAAAGATTTTTTTTTTGCTATGCTCATTACAATCAGGAATTATGAATTGGTGACCCACTGGCCAAATCTATCTGGAAAGTCTGTTTAGATTTCATGAATTACTTTAGAAGTACAGATTTCTGGCTTTTCTGGAAACTTTAGAGGAGTTTGTATGTTGAGTCCACATTGATTCACAGCAATTTCCAGATATAATAGAATGGTCTGGAAGGTGCATACCCTTTTGGGGTACATATCCTTTTCTGCTATCTTCACTAGGGTTTCTATTGCTGTGAAGAGACACCATGACACAGCAACTCTGGAAAACATTTAATTGAGTGGCTTACAGGTCAGAGGTGCAGTCAGAGGTGTCATATCATGGCTGGATATGACATTGTACAGACAGACATGGTGCTGGAGAGGTAGCTGAGATTCCTGCATCTAGTAGGCAACAGGAAGTGGTCTGTCTCACTGGGCTTGGCTTGAGCATGTTTGAGACTTCAAAGCCTGCTTCTACAGTGACACACTTCCTTGAACAAGGCCACACCTACTCCAACAAAGCCACACCTCCACATAGTGCCACTCCCTTTGGGGGTCATTTTCTTTCAAACCACCACATCTGCATTCCTAGCCTATTCAGGCCACTTGAACAATTAATTGGTGTTACTGTCCTAAATCCACTTGGCCTTCATCTCTGAGCAGTGAAGGAAGCCCAGGCTAGTTATCTATGAACCTCTGTAAATAGTCTGTGTACCACTGACATCGATTTTCTTCTTCCTAATAGTATCATGTAGCTGAAATCTTCGACTTCCTTAGCAACGCTGCAACTCTTCTTGCTGATTCTATTTGTGCAAGCCAGATATCTCTTTGCAGCCCACTCCTCTAGTTTTGGAAATACTAGGCTGTTTTCAACAGCCCCGATCTGGCCTCTGAGTATGAAGATGCAGGAAGGACAAAAGGGATTTCTGGCCATTGGAATACAGTTTAAGCCTCATCCAACCCTCTACCAGGCTGAATCTCAGAATTTCCTGTGCTATTTATAAAAATGGTTCTTCTGATTTAGGTATGTGGAGGTCAGAATCTATTATTATTGCTGTTTGGTCAAACTGAGGACAAATCCCAGGGCCTTGTGAATACTGTGGAAAAAGGTTTTGCCCCTGAGATATGTTACCTGCCCACGAGCCTTTCTTAATCAGTTTCTCAAATCACGTTTGTGTTCCACTAGGTTTAGGAGCTGTGCTGGTCCTGGCTGAGTGCTCTTTGTAGTTAGTGTCTGGTTGATGGGCTTATAAAATCCAAGGTCCCCATGTGTAGGGTCATTTCCTATTCATCCCTTCATCTGTCCGCATCCTTTAGTGCTGATACCTAGCTCCCTGCTCTGGAAGCCTCACACTTCCAAAGAATGCCTCATGAATGATGGCTGGAGACATAAATGAACATTTTTGGGCAGCTATCTTCTTTAGAACATGAAGGACACAAAGCTCTAAATCCACCCAGTGAAGCCCCTTTGGCTTAGGTAATTTATTTTATAAATATGATGTCAACTCTACCAGAGACAGGAAGAGTCCCAGCTTTACCTTGGGAGGTTCTGCCTTGGGGACATTAAGAAATAAATGAGTTCTTCCTAAGAGACCTTACACACTGTTCACCAAAAGCTGGATAGATTATTCACCCACCAGAAGCAGAGCACGGGAGTTATCTGTACAATATTTCAAATACAGAAAATTGACTCCTTAGAAAAGGCAGTGTTCTAAATTATGCTGAAATCTTGCCTTAAAAAATAAACCTTCGAAGAATGAGACCAGAAACTCCTTTCGTACTCAGAAGTAGATGCCATGATACAAATTTAATCCACCGTGTTATGGTTTATTTATCAGGTGCTCTGCCTCCAAAGATTGCAGAGAGTTCAGAACACATGTGCCTGTAGAGTGCCCAGGGAATGGGAATTCCGAGGGTAGGGGAAGATTCAGACAATTTCGGCTCAAAGAAAATCTTAGATTTTTTTTTCTATTTCCATAACCTGTCTTTCCTGCCTCCTAACTGGTGGGATCAGGATATATCAGACAGGCTGTGGGTTGGTGGCATGGAGACTCCAGGCTTGAACTTGACTGACTAAAGTTTATCCAGCCTGAGGTAAAAGCTTCAGGTGAGCTTGGAATTCTGTCTAGGATCTTGAGGTTTACAGGGCCCATCCTCCTTTAGGGCTCAGAGTCTGTACTCTGGAGTGCTCCGGGCTATGTTTCGGCACCCATGATGATTTCTGTCTTGAAATAGATTAAGACTATAAAGTCTTTCTCTCTCTCAGTCTCTCTCTCTCTCTCTCTCTCTCTCTCTCTCTCTCTCTCAGTCTCTCTCTCTCTGTCTCTCTCTCTCTCAGTCTCTCTCTCTCCCTCTCCCTCCCTCTCTCTCTCTCTCTCTCTCTCTCTCTCTCTCTCTCAGTCTCTCTCTCTCTCTCACTCTCTCTCTCTCCCTCTCCCTCTCTCTCTCTCTCTCTCTCTCTCTCTCTGTCTCTCCCTCCCTCCCTCCCTCCCTCCCTCCCTCCCTCCCTCTCTCTCTCTCTCTCTCTCTCTCTGCCTTGTTACTACTTTCTTCTAAAAAAAAAAGAACCCATAAGATTATAATGTAACAACTATTTAGTGCCCTACAAACGAAGAAGGGAGGAGGTACAGAGAGGAAGCCGTTGGTGGTGGTACACTGTAGGACCCTGCAGTAACTCTCAGTGTTGGCGCTCAGTTGCAAAGCCGGTGGTCTGAAAGCTGAGTGGTGATGTAGGAACTTGAAACGCGCATTGCACGAAGGAAGCAGTCACAGGAGTGAAGTTGGGCTATGAACTGAATGATTACAAGCAGCCACGGCTGCGTTGTCCTCTGTGGAGCTGGGAAGTGTAGCCGTTCACTTTCCTCCCTCTTCTGTATCTGGTGAAAAGCTACTGGGGCGGTGTCTACTCTATCACTACCGCTATCACTGCCCAGCCCACCCACACAAGGAATCTTGGGAGTCGGGGACCTAGAGAAACCCTTGAACTATGGCTGGATTTGAGCACAGCTGTGGGAGATTAGATCCGACCTTGATTGAATATCTGTGTAGTTGGTGGTGATAAGTATGCAGAAGGAAGTGGCTCTCCTCAGTCGGGGTTAGTAGAAGAGGGAGGACTTTTAAATCTTCGGAACAGAGAGAGGTCCGGGAGGTAGTATCAGTAGATCTTAGGCCTTCAATGGTGACCTCTTCTTTTTGCTGGCAGTGCCAAAGTATTTCTTAATCTCACCCAGGGTGTCCTTAGAGAGCTGTGGATGAGAAGGCAGTTGGTGTCCTGGCTAAGGGAGCAGTTTCACAAAGATTGACAGTTCCCTAAGGAAGCATCTTCAAAATTATTAGAGTAATTTCTAAAAAGTGTAATTCTGCAGACAGGTGATGTCTAAAATGGGAAAACATTTTCTAACGCTGAAAAGATGCAGAATTAACTATAGAACAACTATGTTTTTTTTTCCTTTCTGAAGTTTTGGAGATGGGGTTCCATGTTGACCAGGCTGGCATCAAACTTTATATGTAACTGAGGATGACCCGATGGCCTTTGAACTCCTGATAACTTGATTCCATTCCCAAGAGGTAGAATTACAGGTATGTACCACCATGCCCAACACTAGAATGGTTTTAAGAAATTGGAACTTACATTAAAACAATGTTTTCACTGTGAAGAGTCAAGGACATTGAATAGTTAATTTTTTTCTTCTTCAAAATGGTCAAGGTGTAGTCTTCATCCTGAAAGGGAGGCCAGGAAATCTGGTGCCATGATGACCAAGGTCTCACCAAGTATTTTTCTTTGGCCATTTTCTTGGTTATCACTAAGACAGATGAAATTCAAGACAAAGACTCATTTGTAAGACAAACTAATTATCCCTCACCCCATGCCTATAAATCTAGAAGCCTGTTTAGCTGGTAAAAAGAAAAGATTGGAGAATGATGTAATTTATAGTAGATGCTCAGTTGAAATAAGTTAACTAAGAGAGGTTTTGGAGAAAGCAGGCAAGGACATGCTTTGGCACACTGGAGATCTCTCTTGTTGGTCCCGGGTCAGTGAAGTCATTCTCTGACCATGGAATTCTACCTTCTTGGAGGAACAGGGACCCATAGGATGAAATGATGTACTGGACTTCAGGAGATGTCTATAAAACTGCGGCCTTTTCAGTTTGTATTCTATAAAGCTGTTGAATGGGATAAAGTTGAGATGATAGTAAAACGAGTTAAAATTTTCTTTGTTGTTGTTGTTGGACATTTGTAATCCAACATAAGAGTTCTCAAGCTTCACACTCTGGCTTTGGAAAGGCGCAGTGTTGTGAATATTATTAGATGTAGATAAGACACTGGTTCAAGTGACCATCTTTTTGTCTTGTCGTTCTTTGGGCATAAAGCCGTGCTAAGCAAAGCACCCTGGGAAATAAAAGAAGGAGCTGGAGGCCTTTCCTGAGATGTAAGCATGGAGTTGTCTCTGAACTTTTTCTCCAGGCTTGCTTCATCTTAGCACCTAGACTCTAAATTTCCCAGGAATGTGGGCCTTTCCCACTTGCCTTAGTTTGAGTTTCTATTGCTGTGATGAAACACCATGACCAAAACAACTTGGGGAGGAAAGGGTTTATTTGCCTTACACTTCCGTATCTCTATTCATCATTGAAGGAAGTCAGAGCAGGAACCCGGAGGCAGGAGCTGATGCAGAGGTCATGGAGGACAGCTGCCTACTGGCTTGCTTCAAATGTCTTGCTCAGTCATCTGCTTTCTTGTAGAACCCAGGACCACCAGCACAGGATGCCCCCCCATCAATCACTAATTAGAAAAATGCCCTGGAGGCCATATTGTATAGAGGCACTTTCTCAGTTGAGGCTCTTTTCCTTCAGATAACTCCAGCTTGCCTAACTTTGACATAAAACTAGCCAGCACACCCCTCCACCAGTACTCACCCTGAGCTGTGTGTGCCGCTTCTCCAGGGAGCAAAGCCATTCATTCCTCTTTGCCTCTTTGAGGGAGAGGCGTCAGATCCACTGGTCCCCATTTCGGTAGTGGCAAGAGGGATGCCAGGTGAACTGTAAAGGTCACTTTGGAGATCGCTCCTGATTATAAACTCTTCGGGCTTCACTGCAAGGACCGAATAGAAGAGTGTTATAAACAGCGGCCGCAGGCAGGGTTAAGAGCAAAAACTGCATTTGCAGAGGACCCAGGTTAGGGTCTCAGCACCTGCACTGTAGGTAAGCGTCATTAATTCCAGCTCCAGTGGATCCGATGAGTCTGGCCTCCTCAGGCAGTGCACTCACATGCATCCTCGTATTGCAGAAAAACAGTGAGTATTTGAAAAACAAGTATCAGGAAGGAGCTCTGCTGTGATTGATGCTTCCTAGGAGTGCTGGAGTTCGCACCACGGTGTCGCTACAGCTGGGAACTCAGTGAGCTGGTGGCATCTCCTGTGACAACTATGTCTCCTGACTTTTCAAAGTGAGTTTTGATACTGTGTACTGATTATCTCAAAAGCTATGGTACAAGAAAAAAAAAAGAGATTCCATCAGGAGACAGATGCATTTGGTGGCAGCCTTGAGAGGGAAGTAGCAATGTTATAGCTGAGAAAAAGAAGCAGTGCCGTTTAAGAAACAGTACCCTATCCTGGTGGAAGCCTCCTTCCCTCCAACATGAGGGGGGGGGGTTGCCTACAGGCATCTTTAGTCAAGTATGTCTGCTAATTTAAGCTGGGGTGATTAAGATCTTTTTTGGAAAATTGAGCAATGCAAGGACCAATGGCTACAGCCTTTGAAATGGTGCCAAACATTCAGAAACCCCCCTAGGGGTGGCATGTGACTGTGAGCTCTCAAAGAGAACACACACCCTTCTGGCAATTTGGTATTCAGGTTCATGGCCTGAGAAGGCAATGAAATCAGCCAGGTATTTACAAGGGGTATGCCATACCATAAAACCTCTCCTGATGAGTTTAGCTCAATTCATTTGGAGAGTGAAAGGAAGAGACCAAGAAAAAGGGGCCACTCAGTCTGACCTTTCCAGGAAATGATAAATGGGCTTATGGGGATGTCTCAGAACAATACTGTAACCAAGATCTTTAAAATAACTGAAAGCAAGATTTGGATAAAAGAAGAAAAATAAAATCCTATTTGTATTAATTTTTAGAACATATTTTGGCTCTTGGCTTCTTTTGCTGGCTTATCTTATTTTGAAAGGCAGCATGGGAAACGGTGGCTTTTGTCCTGCCCTCGAGTCTGCTCTCCCCCTGAGATGCTCACAGGAGTGGAGAAGAGAGCTTTCTGAGGCTTGCAGAGACAGCGCTGCAGAGCCTGGTCCCCGTCCCTGCTCCCCCCCCGCCCCTGCTCCTTCCCACCGCCCTAATGTTCTGGGTGGTAGCAAACACCAAAGTGCTCTGTGATCTTTTGGTGAGGTGTGTTTGAAGGCGCCACCGAGAAAGCCCATGTCTAGTCATAAGTCTGCCCAAGAGTCCAGCTGCTGCTTTTCTGGTGTCTCCAGTTTCTCGGCAGTGTGAAGACTTTGTGTGAGTTCTGAGGGTTTTAAGATTTTCTTTTAAACTTCCAGGAGTCACATTAGGTAGGCTGCTGGGCCTGATGCTATCGCTCACTATTATATCTCTGCAAATGGTTTGTTCAGTTAGATTTTCATTGCTTTGATAAAATAGTGACTGGCCAAAAGCAGTTTAGTGATGGTGACGCACACCTCTAATCCCAGCACTCAGGAGGTAGAGGCATGCAGATCTCTGAGTTTGAGGCCAGCCTGGCCTACAGAGAGAGTTCCAGGACAGCAAGGACTAGAAAATGAGACCTTGTTGCAACAACAAGAAGAAGGGAAGAAAGGGTTTATTTTATTTTACTTTATTGTTTGATTTTGAGGCAGGGTTTCTCTATGTAGTCCTGACTGTCCCAGTACTCCCCCTTGTAGACTAGACAGACTGGCCTTAAACTCAGAGATCCTCCTGCATTTGCCTGTTGAGTGCTGGGATTAAAGGTGTGTGTTACACACCTGGTTTATAAAGAGTTTATTTTAGATTACGGGGTACAACCCGTCATTGAGGGAAGCCAAGGCTGGAGCTCAAGGCAGGAGTTTGAAGAAGGAACCATGGAAGAATGCTGCTTACTGTCTTGGGCGGCTTGCTTTGTTATACGACCCAGGACCATATGTCCAGGCTGACACCACCACATCAATCATTAACCAAGAAAATGCCCCGTAGATACTCCCACAGACCAATCCAATGGAGACAATTTCTCAGTTAAGGGTCCCTCTTCCCAGGTGTCTCTAGTTAGTGGTAAGTTAAGAGAAACTAACCATCACTTGGATATGGAGGGTACAAGATCATTTGTGCGTCCTGAGAAGCCCAAAGGGTAGTTGGGAGGTGCTATCTGCAGCTGGCAAAGAGCTTGGATTCATACAGTGCTAAAGTCTGTACTCTTAAGCTCAAAGCCTGGCAAGATGCCCTTCACGTCGTAGAAGGAAGTGCTAAGACTAGAGGTGGCCAGAGAACCTGGAAGAAGCTCATAAATGTTGACGTTGGCTTTCTGCATCAGTCTCTCTCCATCCTTGGAAGTTCTGCTTTAGCATTTATGAAACCGGGCTAAGCCCAAATAATCCATCTTAGAGGCATGTGCTTCCTAACGATGTGCTTGGCGTTCATGTGAACCTGCTTGGGAGAACCTGTCCTGTGCATCTCTTTTCAACTCAGTTTAGTTAGTTACTTATTAACTTTTTTTTTATGAGTATAGGCGTTTGCCTGGTCGAAAGCCTGTGTACCACACATGTGCCTGGTGCTAACAGAGGCCAGAAGAGGGTGTCAGATGCCCCATGACTGGATACCGATGGTTGTGAGCCTCTGTTTGGGTGCTGGAACTTGAGCCTTGATCTTCTGGAAGAGCAGCAAGTACTCTTAACTGCTGGGCCTCTTTCCAGTCCCACCAACTCTGTTGGTATCATGCTGGTATGTTAATGCCAGGGGGAAATGTGGATGGCCACAGGCAGAGTCAGTTGTTAAACATTTACCCGAGCTCCCTTGAGCCCTGCCATTAGGGTGAGCGGGCTAGTCTGAGGGTTGGATCTTATTTTCATGTTAATTTTAACTTGACCCACCATAATTGCATGGAGATATGGGGTACAATGTGATTATTTAACATATATATATACATATATATATATATGCACACACACATACACACATATATATATGATGTAAACGAACAAATGAAGGTTAGTAGTTTATTTGTCACTTTGTATACTTACTGTCCCATTGTGGTTAGAGTATTCAAGATCCCCACAAGCGGTTTTGGAATACATAATAATAATTATTCTTACTAAAGCGACCCTACTCAAATCTTTGTTGGTCAATTTCCTCCTGTCTACCCTCCTCCCCTTTTTGTTCTGAAGTGGCTTTCCTACCTGTACTTTCTATGTTGGCAAATAGAGGCGGTCTATGAATGAGTCCTACATTATTACCTTTTTGTTTTCTGGCCTGTTTTGCTTAAGCGTGAAGTCTGTCTAGGTCCCTTTACGCTGTTGCAAAGACAACTGTGTGCTGTTTCATTGTATAGGAATGTCACATTTTCTTCAGCTCATCCTCCGTTAGACACTTGGGCTGATGTTAAATCTTGGCTATTCCGAAAGATGCTGCACAGACAGGATTAAGGATACTTTTTCAGGCATATTTTTTCCCTTTGGCTGGGTAGTTCTATTTTAGGTTTTTGAGGAAACGTTATACTGTTTTACATAATGACTACACTAATTTACATCCCATCAACTGTGTATAAGAGTTCCCTTCTCCATAGTCTTTCCAACACCTATTTCTTGTCTTGTGGATCCTAGTTTCCTAACTGGTATGAAATGGTGACTTGCAGTTGCTTTGATTTGCAATTCTTCGATTGTCGGTGACAGGCAACATATTTTCATATAACTGCTAGCCACTCGTATACATTCTAAGAAATGTCAGTTGGAATCCTTTCCTCATTTTCAGTGGATTATTTAATTTGGGGTATTGAGCTGGTGAGTGTCCTGTGTTTTCTGAACATTAACTCTTTGCCAAATGCATAGTTTGTCTGTTAGCTCCTTTTCTTTATGTCATGATGAAATACTCACCTCCACCAAACAAACTACCTTCGAATTCATTTCTGGGCCAATTCCTGATAGAGTCCTGTTCCCATCTGAAACCTTGTGAGCATGACTTCTTCCGTTTTCATTCTGTTGGTGTTCTGGTCCTCTAAACTCCCACCAGCATGTCCCTGAGCTCTACCGAACACCGCAGAGATTCCTTAGCCTGCATCTGATGACAGCCAGAGCAATACCAGGCTTTCTTGGAGGCCCGATAAAAGGCAAAAAGAACCTAGTCTGTGTCCATGCCTGGGAGCAGACTTGGCAAGGTCCAGCCTGGGATTGCATCCAGGGCCCCAGAAGGAGTTACCGTTTTGGTTCCTGAGAACTTGGCTTTTCCCCCAAGGAAACTGGAGTCATCAGTCCCAAGGCTGCTATGTGACGGGTCTGTAATTCTCTTGGGATCCCTGTGTGCTCTTAGTGTAGCATTGCTTGATTAGCTTCCTGCTGACTTTGTCCCATTGTGTATCTTTCTGTAGTTTCTGTAGCAAAGTTTCCCTCTTTGCTCTTTGGGGGCCACCACCCAGCTCCTAAGTAAACACAGAGACTTATTCTTACTTATGAATGTCCAGCCTTAGCTTGGTTTGTTGCTAGCCAGATTTTCTTAACTTGAATCATCCCATCTACCTTTTGGCTTTGGGCTTTTTCTATTTCTGTATACCTTTTCTTTCCATCTTGTTTCGTGTCTGGCTGTGTGGCTGGATGGCTGGCCCCTGGCATCCTCCTCTCCTTTCTTTCTTGCTCCTCCCTCTTGCTTCTCTTCCTTCTGTTTTCTCTCTCTGCCTGGCAGTCCCTCCTATTTCTATCTCCTGCCTAGCTATTGGCTGTTCAGCTCTTTACCACACCAATCAAGTGTGTGGTTAAACAGGCAAAGTAACACAGCTCCACAGAGTTAAACAAATGCAACATAAAAGAATGTAGCACGTTTTTGGATCATTAAACAAATATTCCGCAGCATAAACGAAGGTAACATTAAATTAATATTCCACATCTTTCCATCGAATCTGTCCCATTTCTCTCCCCCAAAATAGTATATAAGTTACTTAATTTCTTAATAAGCTTGCTTGGCATGACCTCCTGAGCCTACACGTTCTATTTCCATTATCTCTGAACCCCTGGGCCTTCTTTTTGGGGGAGGGGTTTCAAGGCAGGGTTTCTCTATGGCTTTGGAGGCTGTCCTGGAACTAGCTCTTGTAGACCAGGTTGGTCTTAAACTCACAGAGATCCACCTGCCTCTGTCTCCCGAGTGCTGGGATTAAAGGCTTGCACCACCACCCCTGGCGACATCTCCCTCTTCTAAAGTGGACAGATTGCTTTTGCTCTGTATGCACAGACTAGGCTGAACTGAGAAACTCATATACTCTTCTGATTCACAATCCTTGATACTCACCTCACTATCATGGCACTCCTATTCTACTTGCCTCTGGTCAAAGTTCTGGTTCCTCTCTGGATTCTTCTAGAACTTTCTGTCTCTGGTTTTCTGAACATTCATATTCCAGTGTAAGAATGGAATATGGGTTGTTTACATTGTGGGTTGTTATTGGTGTTTTCCCTGGACCCCCAAATAGAAGTTGAGGCTGGAGAGAGTGGGTAGTATTTAGAGGCATTATTATTGATGGTGACAACTCATTAGAGGTAAAAACAAAATGACTTGAAAGGCACATTAAAACGGTTTGAAGTGTGAGGGGCAACATCTATTTATTGTAAATGCCATGAGAGGGAGGACTTTGTGGGCTTCATTCTAACGGTGTTCAAATGTTCTACTGTGGCTTCCTTGGTTTGTGATTTTAAAAAGAAATCATAATTGATTTATGACAAAAGCTACTCAGTCCTTACCCATGTTCACTGACAGGAGAAGAGCTGGGTCAGGAGTAACCCAGAGCAGGGGACGCGTGTGCTGCATAGATTGGGAGATCAGGAACGTTCTGGAAGGAGACGCAGGAGAGAGAGCAATGGCTGATTCTAACAGTGTCTGCTGTTTATCTGTAGCGCATCCGTGGACAGGAAGCTGCCCTTACCACCCATCATAATCCCCTCTGCCCTTACCACCCATCATCAACCCCTCTCCCCCCAACGCCAGGCTTATGAGGGCTTTGCCCCTTGATGGCCAAAGAAGACCAGTGTCTTCTAACTTTCCATCTCTTATTTGCAGAGCGTTTTACTTTTCTGTCCCAGGAGGCCATGGTATTGAAGAGATTCCAGGTAAACATAACGTACCAGAAAATCCTCCGTCTAGTTTACGGGGCAGTGCTTAGGCAAGTACTGGGACGTGGGGTCACAACAGAGGAGGTCCTAATGATTGCAGCAAGGGAGACTTCTGCTTTGATTCACTCTTAAGACACTGTCAAAAAAAAAAAAAGACACTGTCAGCTGGGTTTGGGGGGGTGGATATGCACCTTTGGAGGTGCGAATTATCTTGATGGCTCCGTGAATGTGTCCATGGAACGGAGAGGGTGTGTGCAAAGACACGCAGTAAAGGAAGACCCAATACGGCTCTTTGAGCGCTGCCGTTCCTCTGGGGCTGTCAGTCTTTTCTAAGGACCCGGAAGAGTCCACTGTTTTTCTTCTTCCTGTCACACTGGTCAGATTCCCTAGAGACCGGCTGATTCTACTAGCAGTGGAGGATTGTCTGAGGATAAGATGATAAGCGAGAGAAGCCTGATGTTTATAGAGTGAGGAGAGGAAGCCGGTTATCTGAAGCACGTGGCTGCCCTGCACATGTGCCATTGGACAGGGATGTCTGCAGAAGCCCTGGGACTCTGGAACACAAGGATGTCTTGAGATGAGCCAGCCTTGGTTGGGCACCTTTTATTCCCACGGCTTCCACCTACATTTTTTTTCTTCAGTGCTAACAAACCCCTTCTGTGGTTCTGCGCCTCGACACCTGTCTTACCCACCTGGCATGACCCCTGGTCGCCTGGTCGATCTTGGCTGATTGCCTGCCTCATCAACACTGATGCCTTCAGTCTCCTTCTTGGGAAATCAGACAGACGCAGCCTCCCAGGACTGATGTAACAATTAACCCCGTGTTAACATGTGTAGAGTTCTGGCAGGCCTGAGCCCTGGATGGCACTAAGTGAGTGTCCGTCCTTCCTTTTGCCTTCTTTCTGCAAACCACTCCTGTAGCCATTTGCCTGTGGCTCTCAGATTGACACAAGTACCAGTTCCCCTTTGTGTCTGTCCGTGAACTGCTGAGGACAACAGCTCTCTCTTTATACCACTGAGCCGGATCCAAGGCCAGGGACAAGGGACATGATCGGAGGTTGATGCCAAATGAATGACTTTTAAAGGCAGGCAGACCTGTGTCCATGGACACTCAGTCTGGTTAAGTGGAGGGCTATTCTGGTGGTTGCCAAGGAAACTGAACTAAAATTAGAAATACGGTATCAATTAATTTAGAATTCTTACATATTGCTCCTGGTATCACTGGCAAAGTGCCAGTAAATCTTTCCTTTGGTAACTTTAATGTATTCTTTATGTAGAATTTGAACACTCCGTATAAAATAAGATGTTTTTTTCACTCTAGCTTCCCTGTGTCATCTAAAAAGTATGACTTCTGATTATTATTTTTTAATGGAATCGACACACAAAGGATTAAGAGAAAAGTACTCCTTGGGTGCCCAGAATTGGACCAGTTGCACTCCAAGATTCTTCACTGTCTCAGGCCTGATGCTCTTTCATTTGATATATTTATAACACAATAAGCACCTCTCAACCCTCTCAGTTTCAATATTCAGAACACTAACAGGCACATTCACCGTGCTGTCTTCCCTTTCCTGCCTGCTTGAATCCTGCAACCATTGCTTTAGAGTTTAGCATTCCTTTCACTCCTTTCCTTGGTAAACAAGTTTGGTCACATCTGTGATGTCTTTAAAAATACACTGTTTAGTTTACTTATTTTGTTCTTTGTTAGTAGACTGCCATGGGACTGGAGAGATGGCTCAGTTATTAAGAACAATGGCTACTTTTCCAGAGGGCTGGATTCAACTTCCAGCACCCCCGTGTGGCTCTGAACTATTGGTAACTCCAGTTCTGGGGATCTGATGCCCTCTTCTGGCTTACAGAGGCACTGCACACATTTGGTGCACGTATACATGCAGACAAAACACCCATACACATAAAATAAAAATAACAGAGAGAGAGAGCGAGCGAGAGAGAGAGAATGCTGCATATATGATCTTCTGGGACTCTCACCTTTGGAGATGAGAATATCAACCCAGGGTCTCATGTAAGCTGAGCCTGTACTCTACCACTGAGCCAAGACTTGCTTTGTCATTCTGCATTGTGCTACCATTGAGTCATTGACATTGTTGCCTAACTGAAGTCATTCATCCTAACTATTGTATACTAGTCTATACTGCGAATGTGTTGGAATATGTATCCCATTGATAGGCATTTGGCTTGTGTCCAGTTGACGCTTTTATAAGAAGCACTGATGTGACATTCTTATGCATGTCTGTTAATGCACTCATGCAGAAACAAAACTCTTCTTTGTCAATGATGGGCCCTTATACAGAATTCAAGAAAATGCTAAACAACAACAACAAAAACAAAACAAACTTTAAATATGGATAGGAATTATAGAAATGGGGTGAGGAGTTAGCAGGAAGTGAGAAAAATGAACACACAAAGAGATAGCCCATGTCTTAGTCACTGTTCTATTGCTGTGAAGATACACGTGACCAAGGCAACTTATGAAGAGAAGCATTTAATTGGAGCTGCCCTACACTTTCAGAGGTGAGTCCATGACCTTGGTGGGGGGAGTGTGGTGGCAGGCAGGCAGGCAGGCAGGCAGGCAGGCAGGCAGGGAGGCAGGCAGGGCTCTGGAGCAGTAGCTGAGAGCTTACATATGAGGAACACGATTGAAGTAGGGTGAGGCAGACTGGGCCTGGCATTGACTTTTGAAACATCCAAGCCCCCACCCCCACCCCAGTGACATACCTCCTCCAATAAGGTCCCATCTCCCAATCCTTCATAAACAGTATGTCACTCAGACTATCAGAAAAGGTTTAGAATTGCTGATTGGACAGAGAGACAAGTCTAATGGGCCATCTCATGCAAACACTGTCAGCGTAAGTGACTTTTGTCCTGGCCGTTTCGAACACCACCCTGCTCACAGACAAGGGGCAGTTTGCTCTGAGAACAGTCACGGAGGGAAAGAGGATGGAGGACATGTGAATTAGAACCAAAGACATTTTCATTTTCTTTCCCACCTCCACTAAGCGCGTGTCCAAGAAATAGTAAAGGAGAATGGGGATTTGTCTTAGTGTGTAGAGTGCTTGGCTTGCAGACATAGGTGCCTGAGTTTGAAAAGCTAGGTGTGGTCTGTGGTACATTTTTGTAATCCCAGCACTGGCGATGCAGACACCAGCAGATCCCTGGGCTTGCTGGCCCAACCGGCTCTAATCTAGTTGATAAACTCCAGGCCAGTGAGATACCATTTCAAAAACAGAAAAAAGAACATTGGACACGTGCCCGATGAATGACCCTCAAGGTTGTCTTCTGAACTTCACACACACACATGCACCTTCATATACGTGTGCACTTGTACACACATAAACACACACATGCAAGCGCATACACACAAGATCAAAGCCCCCGGGTAAACGTCTCCCTTCATAAGTTGCCTCAGTCATGGTGTTCCATCATAGCAACAGAACAGTGCTGTGTTCTTTTCTTTTTCTCACACCTGCTATCCTCACCCCATTGCTATAGTTCCTACCCACATATGAAGGATATTGGTGGAATAGATTTTGAGCCATCAGCCTATTCTGAGTGACTTGTTTTTGACCTGACCCTGTGAATTTTTGAATGAATAAATGAATGAATGAAAGAATGAATGAATGTCCTTGGAATAAAGGATCATTATCAGCTCTTTCAGCACCAGCCTTTGAGGGGGTGATATCTCTGGCCTCTGCATTAAAGAGATCAAGATGTGCTGTGAATATGCATGTGTATGCAAATGTGTGTGGATAATTGGCATTCAGGATATAGTGCTTCTCTTTGAAGAAACTCTAGAAGTTATTTAATCTTGATTTAGGTTAGTTCTTTGCACGTACCCGGCCTCAGATTACGTACCTATGGTGAGAGTCCTGAGATAAGTTAGCAGAGGCAAACTTTCCACAAATATGTTCTCCGGTTGCATTTTCCCTTTTGATATTTGGTAAATTGAGTGCTGTTTCAGGTGGTGTGGTCCTGGGGTCATGACAAAGGCACCTCTTTATCCAGGCGTCTGCTCCTGTGTCCTGTAAACTGAAGTGTGGCTAGTAGTCACACTTGGTGATGGGTGTGTGTGTGTGTGTGTGATCCTGTTCCTACATGTGCCACCTGCTTGGACTGCAAACAATGGTCTTCTTTACCACGCTCTGTTCTACTGTGGAAATCTGAGCATTGTACACTTCAAAGCTCTGAACTTGGCAATGATAAGGGGAGGGTGGCAACTTCTCCTCTAACTTCTATGAGGCAACACAACCAGTGGCCAGTTCTATTTAACAGGTACCATACAGTGACTGTTTCAGTTTTATTATTTTTACAGTTATGAACCAAAAAGATGGATCTGATTTGTTTAGTTGCCAAAGATAGTTTAAAAGTCTGAGCTCAAACTAAGAAAGGCTGTGTACTCATAAATATAATGACCATGGGAGTGATCTCCTGTTTGCCCTGTTGGGGGAAGGGAGATATTTCTTTTTACTTTAAATAACTGACACATTGGTGGGGGTGATGACACATGCCTATGATTGTAGTACTTGAGAGGCTGAAGCAGGAGAATTGCAAGTCTGAGGCCAGCTTGTGCTAGAAAAATCTGGGGAAAAATAAGACACGTAATAATTTACACATGTATAGGGTACCATGGGATGATTTGATGATGTGTACAATGTGTAACAAACAGACTGGAGCATCAAGCAGATCTATAGCCTTAGCAATTCAGCATGTCTTTATCCTGGGAACACAAACCCCTTTACTCCTACCTCTTTATGACATGCATAGCAATTATACATAATAGATGGCAAGGCAGAGCCACCCTGCTGTGCAGTAGAACATAGACCTTATCCCCATGTAAGGTTTTGAAAGAATGCGTTTACCAGGCAGCTCCTAATGGGCCACTTCAAAGAACTTTGGTGTCTGCCTTTGTTAACCCAGGGCTTACTGAAGCGCTCAAGGGTCCTGGAGAGGACTGTTCTACATGGCACACTCCTGTCCTGACCCTAAAACCCTTTCCAGGACAGCCTACACAATCTGGGGGTTCACTGCAGAAGGAACATGCAGAGTCCTTTGTTGACTATTCAATAGAGTTGAAAGATGCCTTAGTGGGTAGAGATGTTTCTACTAAGCCTGGCCCAAGACCCAGTCCTCAGGACCCAATGGCAGAAGAGAATAACCTTCTACACATGTCCCCCCCCCCTCAACAAATGTAATTAAAAAATAAAAATTTAGAATTGAAGATGGCAACAGCAGTCAGTATATTAAGGATGGGCCTTATTTGTGGATCCCTGTGTGACTCACAGGTTACACGCTGGTGCAACCCTCTGGGCTCTGACCTCATAAAGGAGATTGGGCAAGAAGGGAAATCTCCTTGTTTTTCTCTGAGATGATGCAGAGTATATAGCACGTACTCATGGGCAGGAGTCAGCGCCTTCTGAGAGGCAGGGAACCTCTCCATCAGGGCTTAGTGAGCAGGACAGCCAGGGGTCTGGAGTAAACAGCAGGACTAAACAGACCCCCTCAAATTCCTTCATTTGCTTTGTCTCCCACAGCAGAACTGTCTCTATCCTGAAGGGAGTCTGATTCTAATTCTTCTCTTCATTAATCTTCCCAAATGGAGAACTTACCTATTGTGACCCCCATGCTGGCCGTTTGTCACCATGGCTCCTCTGTTTCCTCATTTGTAGAAGGAGTCCTTACTTCATGGGATTAAACAAATGATGCATGTTAAGTAGAATCCAGGCACATTGTCAGCTCCCAGGGAACTGTGGCCATTATTGCTATTATTGTGGTAATCCCTTGCTTTTGGGAAAGTGTGTGAGAGAGAAAGGCTGCCTTTGTGCACCAAGCCACTTGGGCCCAGGGTGACAACTCAGTGAAAGGCCTATGCTGCCCCGGTAGACCTTCCAGCCTCCTCCAGCTTAACTCCTTTCAAATGTAGAACCTTTTGAATATGATGAAAGTCTACACACTAAAAAAGCCACATGGCTGCCAGCAAGGTCACCCAAGGAGAGGCAGTCATGTCCTCTGGGCGGGAAGAACTACATGCGAGGATTCAGACACAGGGAGGCTTGTATTGCTGCACTGAGCTGCGCCTGTGTGATGGTAGTCTGAGTCTGACAGACTGTCTTAGGGGCCCGGACAGCTGCTACCCTCTCAGCAGAGCTTTGCACAGATCCTCACTGCAGACAAGAGGCCCTAGCTGGCTCCCAGGAGAGGGTGGAGTTGCTGTCCATTCTTGTATGCTTCTCTTCCCACACAGAGCCTGGGGTAGGAGGGGGCCCCAGCATGTGTCCTTGTAGAACAGCATTCTAGTGTGTTTGTTCATTTCTTTATTTGGATTTTCATTTATTTATTTTGGTTTTTGGAGTCTGTCTTGACTGCCTTGACTGTCCTAGGACTTCTTCTGTAGACCAAGCTGGCCTCAGACTCACAAGAGATCTGTCTGCCTCCCTCCCAAGTGCTGGGATTAAAGTGTGTATGACCATGTCTGGCTATAACCTCTTTTAATGTCTGCACTTATGTTCTCAGAGCTGGAGGAGTCACTCAGACTTAGCAGGTCACCTCTACTCCTCGGACTTTCATTGCATGTGACAGTGGAAGTCAGGCTTTATCTCGGGGACTCCATGGTTTCAGCATCTCTGCCTCCAAAGGCTTCAGGATGAAGACCCAGTCTCCGGGGAAGGATGCCCTGCTTCAGCCAGTGGAATGAGCTACTGAAGTATCTGTACCCTTACTTTAGTTCTGGAGCAAATGACTGAGGGACTCTTTAGGCTTCCTGGCATTGTTGCTGTGTTCTTTATTTTGTCTCGGAAAGTGAGAATTACTGCTGTTGCTACTACTACTATCTGTAGATAGGAAACCAAATATACACAGCTGGTAAAGAGTGGAGGCAGCAATTGGGAAAAATCAACTAAGAGTAGATACTGGACAATGCCCAGAGACCTGGGGGGAGCCTACAGTAGGACCTGCAATGCACAGAAGGGTAGGAGCCTAAAATTAAGTTCTTCAAAAGCTCCCGTGAAAACAGCTAAGCTCCATGCTCCACTGCTATCTCCAGTAACTCTTGGGCATCACAGACTACAACTTCCCTGGTTATAGGAGGGCTCCTTGACTCATTGGAAAGCTGTCCAGGAACTGGTGGGGATGGTACAGTGTTGGCAGAGAGGAGGTCCAGTGATCATGCCACCAGGTAATAAGGTCCATAGTACTTTCAAAGCAGCATGTAACAAAATTCACTCCAACCATGCCCCACTGCCGGGGTTGGTGTTCCAGAGCTACTGGCAGGTGACAGAGCGAGTGGGCTAGCCTGGGGAACTGATTGGGCTACTGCAGATAGAGGGCTCCAGTACTAAGTTACCTAGGGATGCACATGGCAGAGGTCCATGCTCATTGCTTTTCTTGTCATTGTGATAAAATATCTGACAGGAACAACTAAGGCAAGAAAGGGTTTCTTCTGGCTGTCAGTCTGAAGGCATAGTACCTCTAGCAGGGAGGTAAAGGCTGCAGGACCTCGAGGCCATGCTGCTCTGCAGTCAAGAAGCAGAGAAGAGCTGGGTGGTAGTCCGGTGCTCAGATTGCTTCCTAAGGGACCCCAGCCCATGGCACTCTGTTGCCTAAACTGAGTATGGGTCTCTCCTGCCCTGTTATACCTTTCTGGAATCAGGGTCCTATGTTGTGCCTAAATTCTGAACCCCCAAATCACCAAGAGGCCCATTTCGATGCAAAAGCAAAGAGTTTTGTATTGTAGTTGTTTAACAAGTTAACCCATTAGCTCCGGCCCTTCATCTACTCACCATGGCGGATGGCTGGAGAAAGACCCCGAGAACTCGTGAGGTGGAGATCTTAAAGGGCAGCATAAGGGGAGTGTCTAGGGATATGAAACAGTCTCAGGGTTGGTGTGCTTCCAAGTTTGGAAGACCTGCCCTGTGTTGATTGGTCAACTGGTTGTTATGGCCCATAGGCCCTCCCAGGGCAGTTGCTATGCTCTGCACATCACTGTTGTGCACTTGTCTGTAAAGCACACCCAGAGCCGTAAAGCACAGCCCCGCCAGCTAACTTCTGATTGGCTCTTTGCCATGAGGAGTGCACCTGACCTCCTGGTGACCAGGACAGGAGCAGCAAGGTCATGCAAGCACATGTTAGCCTGTCATGGCTGCTAAAATGGGGAGGCTGGTCACTAGACACACCCAGAGGAATATTTCCATGGTGACTGTAAATCTTACCAAGTTAATGGCAAAAAATAGCTATCATAAACCCCAAGGCCTTTCACTTATGTTCCATCATGACTACTCCAAGCTGAGCTAGGCAGAGGACAGGAGTCTCAGTGGTATCCTGTGTCCTTGGCAACCAGATTATGGCAATCTGCTCTATTATAAATGATCATAGTGTTGGGGAACTCTTGTCACGATGTGTAACTTAATGTTTCATCGTACAGTGATCTGATGGGTGTCCAGCTCTGTTAATGTTGAGTTTTCTAGAACAGTGCCTGCCACATCCAGAAGATTTAAAATCTTTCAATGAATCAGGTCATAAAAAGAAGTTGGTGAAGTTCTTTCTAATGAAGGACCAAAACTTAAAATTAATAAAAGTTTAAAAACTTGGTCCCTAAATCTATATAGAGAAAGGGAACTTCTAATGGCAAAGGAAAATTTAACTCCTTAAATCAGGAGTGCTGTGGGCTGGAGAGATGGCTCAGAGGTTAAGAGCACTGACTGCTCTTCCAGAGGTCTTGAGTTCTGCTGTGTCGCTGCGCAGCCTGTTTCCGAGAATGCGGCGAGGGTATCGGAATTGATGACACAGAGACCTGTCGGTGGCTTCCAGAAGGCTCCTCAAGAAGGCTCTCTTTTATTCCTACCTTGACTGGTTATTATATACCCTGACACCAGAGGTGGCAGTGGTTGGGTCAGAAAGAGGCGGTTAGTCTTTGGAAAAGGTCGAGGTCAGTGCGTTCTGTGGGCGGGACCCTTTTCAGGAACTTATTGCCCCGGGCACTGTGTTGCTTTTAGTAAACATTGTCTTACAGCTGCCTGGTCCCAGGCTGATGGTCTCTGGCCAAGGTGTGTTGTCCCCACAGAGTTCAATTCCCAGCAATCACATGGTGGCTGACAACCATCTACAATGCAATCTGGTGTATATGCAATAAATAAATAAATCTTAAAAAAAAAAAACATCAGGAGTGCCTCGGCTGGCACCTGAGCCCCGCTCTCAGAGAAGGGGAGCTAATCCTCCACCATTTGGGTCAACACTCCCCAGCCCAGATAACTGACAGACCCTGTGACTCTGTAACCCTATGTCCTGTCTTATCTTACTCAATGTATCTTGCTTAAAATATATAGTTACTGCTTTACTCTGTACTTTGTATGGCCTTAAGTAACCATGGAAACTCTAAAATTTGTGGCCGTCAAACTTTGGTCTGCCCCTTCTCTTTTTGGCTGGTTTCTCTTTTTGGCTGGTTTCTCTTTTTGGCTGGTTGACTTCTCATTTCCCTGACATGGAGTGAGATCCAAGCTGCCCAGCCTGAACAATAAAAAGAAACCTTTTGATTTGCATCAGAGTGTCGACTCCTTGGGTTAGTCTCTGGGCTGGTAAACCTGGCACAACAGTAGGAGTCAAAGTGTCATAAGTCAGTTAACACTGCCGCCCCTGGCTCTGTGGATAAAATGTGTGGTGGATTCTACATATATCAGCCCTCCAGAGAAGGATCCAGAAAATGCTGTCTTTTGCAAATACAGCCTTTGATCCTCTTCACTTCCTAGAAATGCATCTTGTCTTTGGTTGAAATGCAGTATTGGGGCAATAAATATGCCCTTTTGCTCTGACCCTGGAGTTTTCAATGACTACTTCCCCCATTTAAGGCCAAAGGTCACTGGGAAAAGACAAAGTAAGGATCTTCAAGCTTCACAAGGAGATCTGAGGTCCAGGCATAAGTGTTGGGGACTTTGTGAGCCATTTTACAGCCTCCAAATAGTCTCCTCCCTCTCCCCCTCCCCTTCTCTCTCCCCCTCCCCTCCGTTTCCCTCACCCTTTCCCTCTCCCTCTCCTCCTCTCCCTCTCCCCTCACTCCCTCTCCATAACCCTGGCTATCCTGGAACTCACTCCGTCTATCAGGCTGACCTCAAACTCACAGAGATTCATCTGCCTGCCTCTGTTGGAATTAAAGGTGTGCATTACCACACCAGCCCAAACTATTTTTAAAACACATAAAGTGCCTCTTCATCCTCATTTTTTTTCTTTCCTTAAAAAAAAAAGTCTTTGGACAGGCTCTCATGTATCCTAGGCTAGCCCCCAAATCACTGTGTAGATAGATGGCCCTGAAACTTCTGATCCTCTCGCTCAATCTCCAGAGTGTGGAGCCTGGAAGGAGCCTAGGACTCCGTGCCTGCCAGGGAAGTGCTCTATTGGCTGTGACAGCTTCAGCATTCCATGGTATTATAATATATGTAGACACCGTGTTCTGTTTAAATCATCTTAATATGTCTGTTCCATTCAATACCTTTTGTAGATTTTAAAGATACAAAGATACGTAACTATCATCTATACTGCTTCTAACATTAGCCACTGTTAGTTCTCACCTGTCAGTCAATCATTCTGCGTGCCTCCTCCCCACTACTTTGATTGCACTCTGGTACCTAGCACCTTTCCATTTTCTAAGAGGTTAATCTTTTAAGTCCTACATGTGAATGACCAGGGCATTGCCTTTCTGTACTAAGTTTGCTTTACTTAACGTAATGGTCCCTAGTTCCATTCATATTGTCACAAATAATAGAATTTCGTTTTGTTTCTAGCTTAGTAATATTGCCTGTGTGTGTGTGTGTATGTGTGTGATATTCTTATCATGTATTATTGGCTATTGTGAATAGTGCTGCAGTAGACATGGGTGTGTAGATGTGTCTCTGGCAGGCTGACCTATTCCCTTTGGAGATGATATATATACTGTAAAGGGAAGCCTTCCCGCCCGCCTGGTTCCAGAGCCGCATCAGTCCCAAATAAACACACAGGAGGCTATATTCATTATGAAGCTGTTGGCCTTGCTTGTTTCTTATTGACTAGCTCTGACTTAAGTATTTAACCTGTCTAAGTATTTCTCTTACCAGAGAAAGGGGTCCGGACTTCTGACCCCCTATGGTAGCTACATCTTGACTTCCTGTGTTTCTCCTTCCCAGAGTCCTCCTGGACTCCTAGTCCCGCCTATCTTGGTTCCCTATTGGCCAACAGTGCTTTATTGACATATACACAGGACTTCCCCAACAATATACATATATTTATATGGGATTTATGGGTCACACAGGAGGTTTTTTTTTTTTTTTTGGTTACATTGACTCCCAAACCATCCTAATTCACATCCCCACCAACAGTGCACAAAAACCTCTTCTTCACACCTTCACCAACACTGGTTACTTTTTGCCTTTTTGATAATTACCATTAGACCAGAGTGAAGCGATCTTTTGCTGTGTTTTTTGAATTGCATTTCCCTGATAGAAATAGATTTTCTGTGTACCTGCCGATCATTTGCATGTCTTATTTTATTGCTTGGTCTTAATTGGGTTATCTCTTGTTCCGCTCCTCAGTGTTTAAAATATTTCTATTCTTCAAGAATTTTATATAATGTACTTTGACTATTTCCACTCCTAATTCTTCCCCTGACTTTCCTCTATTGTCTTACTCTCACGATTTAATATCTACTTGTTTCTTTTAGTCAGTAAGCCTCTGGTGTCAGTTGGTATGATCCAAATACTTCTGGGTGTGGGACCATCCACTGGAGTAGAGTCTATAGGAGCCCGCACCCTTAAGGAACACTGGAACTCACTCTCCCAGAATCCATCGATTGTCCACAGCTCCTCGGTTAGGGATGGGAGTCCGTGAGCTCCTTCCCCTACCATGCTAGAGTGTAGCCTGTACCCATCTTGTGCAGGTCTTGCGCAGGCAGCCACAGCTGTAGTTGAGTTCAGGAGAGCAGCAGTCCTGTTATGTCCAGAAGACACTGTTTCTCTCTGGCCCTCCCAGACCCTGGCTCTTAGAATCTTTCCGCCTCCTTTTCCACAAAGATCCCTAAGCCTCAGGGAAGAGTTTGAAAACAGATGTCTTGTTTGTGGTTGAGCACTGTGCAGTCCCTTATTCCTGGCATTTTGGCCAGTTGTGAGTGTTTCTGAGATTTTAAATTCCTTAACTATTATGGACATAATAGCTTCAGACACAGAGCTCACAAACATTCTTTCCCATTCTACAGAGATTTTCTTCATGTTGATGACTAGTGGCTTTGCTGTGCACTTTTTAGTATGTGATAGTTGAATTTCCCTCCTGTACCTTTAGAGTCTTGTGCATTCTAATGTCCTGAGCATTTCCTCCAATGGTTTCATTGTTCCAGGGCTTATGTTTAACTCTCTAATCCATTTGAGTTGATGTTTTTGCAGTTGGAAAGCAGCGCAGATCTAGTTCCATTCTTTTGCATATGGATACCAAATTTTCTCAGCACCATTTACTGAGATCTGTTGTTGTTGTTATGATGATGATGATGATGTGTGCCTGTCTGTCTGCCTGTATGTCTGTGTCTCTCTGTCTGTGTGAACACCTCTGTGCAGGTGCCCTCAAAGGTCTGGAGAAGGTGTTGGGTCCCCTGGAGCTGTAGTTACAGGTGATTATAAGCTGCCTCACATGGGCGTTGGGGACTGGACTCATGGTTCTCTCAAAGAACAGCAAGTTCTCTTAACCGCCCTCAGCTCCACTTATTGAAAAGACTGGCTTTACTGTGTCTCTGCCTCTCTCTAGCCATATAATCCTGTTTACTTTCCCTATGACTTCCTTGTCTCATCACTGGATGGGGATGATTATAGCACACATGTACAGGCTTCTGTGAAGGGTACCTCAGTTCATCTCACATGCTTCAGGAAATAGCAGCCTAGGTCGTGAAGAGCAAGAGGTTTGGAGCCCAACAGCCAGGGTCTGAAGGTACCCTGACTCTGCATTGCCCGGCATGGGGCCAGCTACTTTACTCCCTTGCCTGGTATCCTTTTTATGGAGATCATTTGGTTGTCATGAAAATGAGTAAGTTAATCTGTACAAAAGGATCAGGTGACACCTGTACTCAGCAAGTATTGTGGGCTGCAATTAGCATGATGGATGATACAGCAGCAGATTGAGTGCGGCTTACAACAGCCATGAAATAATATTTTCATTCCACCGGAAGCACAGATTAAAGACAGGAGCTCGAGGAGGGACTCCACCCGGTGCAGCTCAACGGATCTCGTGGTGTCTCTGTGGGTGGCTGAGCTACTTCTGCTCCCACAGGTGTGGTCACCGTGGCATCATGCCTTTTTGCTCAGTCACCATACCTTCGCTTCTGGAATATCCACCCAAGACATTGTTCCACCCTCACATACAGCCAGGCAGAGAAGCGGCTACCGCCCCCACCCCGTGTGGGGTAGCTGACAGCTTGCCGGAACCCTGGGACTTTCCTTTTGCCCTGGGCTCTGACTGTGAAACAAAGCACATGAAAAATAATTTCCTTAAGGAAGCTGTCCTGGTAGACAATGCCTCTTTGTTTGCAGGTAAATGATGCTGCTGAGGCCTGAGATTTTGTGGTCTGGAATCTGAACAGCTGGGCTGACTTTCTGGCGTCTGGGGCCTGCTGGGAACGTTGCTTCTCCCCGTGTCTCCAGTGTGCCCTTCCGCGAAACCCTGTCCTACTGGCTTTCGCGTGTGCTGTCGAAGCTTGGCTTGCACGGAGAGACAAAGGGCAGGTTGGGAGGTGGCTGAGAACCAAGGCCCCTGCAGGGGAGATCCCAGAGCACCAGGGCATTGGAGCTGCTTCCTAAGGTCTCCGAAGTCACACTCCTGTTTAACCCCTGTGCGCCTCTTCTCACAAAATGAAGGTGACATTAACTGACTTTGGCGAATAGCCCGAGACTAATTAAATCTTTGGGAAAGAGTTAAGGAAATAAAGGTGATGGTTTTGTAGACAAAGCAGTTCCACTTATCAGACCCCCAGGGTTTCAGGGCCCAAGGGCATGGGGAGTTGAGGAGAGTGCAGGTAGGAGGGCTGCATAATTCTCCCCATCATGCCGCCTCCATTTCCTCTGATTCTGCCTCCCCAGCGGCCTCCTCCAAAGACCTGGGAGGCTTTTGTGAGTGGCTGCTCCCTTGAGCAAGTCTGAGAAAGTCACACGTTAGCCTGCAAAATTTACCCTTCTCCTGGAACCTTTCCATTTCCTGTCAGCCCTTAGCCTCCCTGGGAGCCTTCATTGGCTTGACTTAACTGTCCTTCGGTTTTAAACAAAAAGGAGCCGGTGGTTGCTAGGTTCCATCACAGCTGCCACCCGGGAACCTGCTCTGCGTGTGTGTGTGTGTGTGTGTGTGTGTGTGTGTGTGTGTGTGTGTGTGTGTGTGTTTGCCTTTCCCTCTGGAAACTATGTCTGCTGAGAGCCCAGAGAAGGGTGCATTTCATCCTGTGTGCTCAGGCCGGTGTGTGTGTGTGTGTGTGTGTGTGTGTGTGTGTGTGTGTGTGTGTGTGTGTGTGTGTGTGTGTGTGTGCCTTTCCCTCTGGAAACTATGTCTGCTGAGAGCCCAGAGAAGGGTGCATTTCATCCTGTGTGCTCAGGCCGGTCTGGTAACACTGCAAACCATAGCCCTGCTGTTTCCTAGCTCTAACATTTCTCTACCAGGCATCATTTCTCCTCAGAGGGTTTTAAAGTGGCTGCTACACTCCCATCTCTCAGGCCTTGGGTGATGAACTAACTCAGCAAGTAAACTCACCGTGCCCAACGTAAAGCCAGACAGAGAGCAGGAGGACGAAATAAAGCCATCTCCTTCAAACTCGGATTTAAGCTAAAAATTCTAGTCAGCCACCAGAGGGTGCCCACAGAATTCTCTGAGAATGGCCGAAAACATGAAGAATTACAGGAGAAAAAAATTTCCATTGTGTATAAAACCAAGACAGAGTGTGCCCACCCCTGACTTAGGTGGGGAGTGGGATAGAAGCCGTGAAGAAGGCAGGAGTGGGGACCTTAGGATGGGAAGGGGCGCGTGATAGAAATTACCAGAATTTGAGCTGAACAAGTTGCTTCTGGATTTTAAATTGGCAATTGAAATAGCACTTTGTGTACTGGCCCAGGAAGCGTTTCTAAGCAAAACTCTCTACCCTACCCATCCCCCATCTCTGTGTACAAAGGAAATGCAAATACATGTAAATATTAGTCTAAACCGAAGGCTTCCTGGAAGGTAAGGCAGCTGGTACTGCTGCTGCGCAGAGAAAGAAAAGAAAGAAGTGAACTGTGATGGAAATGAAAGGTTAGATTTTTTTCTGAGCATGGGTCTTGTCCTAGGGTGGGATTTCAGAAGTAAGAAGTGTGGATCTTCTAAAATGGAGGTCTGGGTTGAACTGAGCCAGGCAGAGAGCAGACCCTACCCTCTTGAGCAGGGCCTGGCTTGTAGGCAGGGTCTGGCATCTCTGGCTCCAGGGTCTGGCAAGATGACCTACAAGTAGTGGGAGCCTGTGAATGTTTGCTGAAGGAGTCATGAGTGACTGGGAGGAGAGCTGGGGAAGATGGGACGGCCCATGCCGGCTGGGAGCCTGTGCCGGCTGGGAGCCTGTGCCGGCTGAGAGCACGTGCCGGCTGGGAGCACGCAGGGAAAAGAGTGGGCTGGGGTGGAAGGGTGGTTCCCCCATGGGAAGTTCTGCTGCTGATGACTTGGGGGTCACATTCTGCGCAGACAACAAGCCAGGCTCTGCCACCCATCCTGAATAAGCCGATTAAAGGAACCAAATTAATAGTGGAAAGCAGAAAGAGGAGACTCACTCAATGTGGCCATTTGGGGAAGGAGGGACAAAGAGTCCTAATGACTTCCCCGAGTCTGTCTTTGAGGGTTCTAACATGTTTAAATAGAAAGCAAGAGATATGAAGCATAATGAAACAGTCTCCAAGGAGCGGTCCCCTCCCCCCATTGCCTCAGCTTCAAGTGTCTCCCGCAGGTGAGTCTCTCCTACAAGGTCATCCAACAGGTGCATTTTCCTCCTGGAAGCAAGTTCTTCCCCCTGATGCCTTCCCCCCAGCATAGGCGACTTCTGAGGACACTGCAGTTACTTGGGGTCCATTCTTTCACCAGTCTGATAAAGAGGCTAAGGGCAAGGGTCTCTGTAGAATGGATTTGTTCCTGGTAGACAGACAAGTTACACCGTGCTGTGTTAAGTTTGAGTTACCATGACAAAATGACTAAGATACATAACATATACCTTTTGGCTCATGACTTCAGAGCATGACCAGGGGCCTCTAGTTGTCTCTGGGCTTGGGGTGACACAGACATCATGGTGGGGAGCACTTGGTGGAGCAAAGCCACTCACCTCAGTGTGGTGTGACTTTTCTTGGGGAGATGTTAAAGAAACACTATATTTGCCCCAGATATCTTGCCTACAGACCAGACACGGATTCCACCCGGGCCTAGGCTGCTGGACCAGAGAATTTTTTGGGCCACTTACCTTGCAAATGTACCATCTGGGAATCCCAACCTCTAGTATTGACACACAGGGTGCTGTACCCCAATAAGACTTGTACCTCCTACATATGCTAACACCCCAATTACCTGCCCCAATTCTGGGGCAGGATTGCATGCAATTGGGGAAGGGGCAGGAGGGAGTAATGACTGGAGTTTGCAAGGGAATGTTGACTTATTTGTTATTACTACAGACTACATTATTCTGTTTATTTCAATGCCATGACTATGGGCCAAAGTTTTCTATAGGTCACCACAGGACTTCTGCTTTGAGGTGGTCAAAGGCTGTCACATGTGTCGCATCTGCTGCGCGGCCTGTGTCCGAGAACGTGCGGAGGGTGTCGGGGATTGACAACACAGAGACTCGTTCAACGGTGTAAAGAAAACTTTAAGCAGGCTCCAAAAAGGTTCAAGAAAACTTCCTAAGAAAGGCTCCCACCAGAGAAGCTTCTGCTCTCTCCTCTCCCCTGGCTGGTTCTGCTCTGACCCCAGAAACTGATCTGGGCGTGGCAGAAGAGGCGGTTAGTCTTTGGACAAGGTCGAGCTCAGGGTGGTTTCTGTGGGCAGGCCTTTTCCAGGAACTTATTGCCCCCGGGCATTGTATTGTTTTTAGTAAACATGTTTTTACTAAACATTGTCTTACAGCTGCCTACTCCCAGGCAGAAGGGGAAGTGGGTTTCTGCTCAAGGTCTGGTGTTCCCACACACATGTTCATGGTTGTTAAGAAGAAATAAAAAGGAAGGAGAGGAGAAACAAGCAAACAGACCAGGTATAAGCACATCCTTTAAGGGCACATCTGTGACCCAATTCCTCTAACTAGATCTCACTCTCAAAAGTTTCCACTAACTCTCAATAGCCCATTAAGCCACGATCCTATCAATTGATTAACCTACTGATGAGGTTAGTAGAGCCTTCCTAGTCCAATCACCGTCCATATGCCTAGCTTCCAAACACTGCTGCACTGGGGATTCTGGGGACATGAGCTTTGGGGAAACATTTCAGATCCAAACTAACACATGCTCCTTCTAGGATTCCTCTACCTGCAGCCTTGGACGTTAGCAGCAAAGCTAACGTCCAAGGCTGCAGAACAGAAGTGTGACTGTATTGACTTTGTCCTTATGATAACACTTGTCCTGTTGAACACTCCGTTCATTCACATAGGTTTCTATTCATTCAGAGTTCTTGAGTTCTTGACTCTGGCCACGGCTTGTCCCAGACAAGGACCACAGTCTCTCTTAGCCACCCCACCCCCCCCACCCCCACCCCCCCACCACCCCCCGGGTAAACTAGGAAAGTAAATGTTGGAGGAAGTAGGCCCTTACCAGTATCCAGCAAGATCTCAAGTTCACTGGGAATCCAGCCAGTATGGAATGAGGCTGAGGAACTGGTTGCTGGGCAACTGGGCTGCCATTTATCTTTCTGGGTAAGTGAAAGCACTGTGTATACATGTGTTTTCTTTCTCTCTCTTTCTCTGTATGTATCTGTCTCTGTCTGTCTGTCTGTCTGTCTTTCTGTGTGTGTGTGTGTGTCCATGCAAGCTGGAGAGGGCTTAGTGATGCCTTGCTCTGACATGGGGTGTATCACTTACACAATGCTTTGGCAGGCTTTATTGTCTCTTTCTGGTATATGCAGGAAGAGTAAATATGATTCACGTTTAAATTTAGGAAGAACTGTAGAACTATAGTTTGGAGACATTGTTTCCCTTAGGTTTCTGTACTTCAGCACATCACAGAGGGAATTACAATGTTCACACCTTAGCCATGACATAACAAGGTAACTCTGCATGTTCTCCTTTCAATACTTCTCCCTTGAACTTATTTCTACAAAAGACAATAGTTTTAGGAGTTGTCCTGCTTCTCCCTCCCATGCCCATGGCTGTGTCTGTCCATCTGACTAGTCCTATAGTGACCATCTTTCACCAGACAGACTGGGGATGGCTTTCTGGCTTGGAAATCTTCACATTGATGAAGCCCTGATGATTCCTGGGTCCTGTCTGAGCCTGCTAGGGTCCATATTTTGAGAGGCATTTGAGAGTAGATTGTGTGTGCTTCAGTACATCTACAGCACTGTTTAGCCAGAGAAGGTCAGACTCAAGACATGTTTGCTCTCAAGAAGCTGCCGGACAGTGAGAGAAGCAGGCAAGAGAGCAGACAGTAGCAGAGGGACAAGCTCGTGACCACTGTGGGAATCTCCTGGTCCATTGCTGTAGAAGGAACCCAAGACTCACTCCTCAAGTGCTGGGTCAGAGATGGGCATCTAGTGATTGGCAGGAGTCAGCTTCCCTGGAAAAACAAACAAACAAACAAAACCACACCTGTAATGCTTAGATATAGGGACTATGCTTCAAGCTGAGAGACTTGGGGCTGAAGCTACCTTGGTGAGCCATGTACAGCCAAAAGAAATCCAGGAGAGAGATGAGACGGATTCATGGAGAGGGTCAACACCGGGGTGTGGGTAGAGGGTGACTTCCTTTCCCAACCCTCAGTTCTGCATTACAAGGCAGGAAGCTTTCATTCCTTATCTGTGTTCTGTGAAATGTGATCCCTCCCTCCCTCCCTCCCTCCCTCCCTCCCTCCCTCCCTCCCTCCCTCCCTCCCTCCCTCCCTCCCTTTCCTTTCTTTTCATATGTATTGGTGTTTTACCTGCATGTATGTCTGTGTGAGGGTGCTGGATCTCCTGGAACTGGAGTTACAGACAGTTTTGAGTTGCCATGTTGGTGCTGGGAATTGAATCTAGGTCCTTTGGAAGAACAGTCAGTGTTCTTAGCCATTGACTCTCTCTGGCCTGACTATAATCACTATAATTCTTTAATATAAAATTCCCTCTAGGTATGTAATCCTTTCTTTTTTTCTTTCTCCCTTCTTTCTTTCTTTTCTTCCTTCATTCCTTTCCTCCTCCTCCTCCTCCTTTTTCTTCTTCTTCTTCTCCTCCTTCTTGTCCAGTTGAATGTTCCTTGATTTTAATTTATAGTATTGTAAAACGAGATATTAGTCTTGTAGGGCTGTGACAATTGATGACTTAGTACAACAAAAGTGTACCCTCTCATACTTGTTGAGGCTAGAAGTTTGTTGGTTAGGTGTTTTGTTTTTGGTAAACTTGATATAATCTAGAGCCATCTCAGAAGACAGAACCTCAACTGAGAAATTGCCTGCATCAGATTGGCCTTTGGGCAAGCCTGTGGGTCATTTTCTTGATTGATGATTGGTGTGGAAGGACCCAGCTCACTGTGGTAAGTGCCATCCCTGGCAGTTGGTCCCAGGGTGTGTAAGAAAGTAAACTGAGCAAGACAGTAAGCAGCCTTCCTCCATGGCTTCTGCTTCAGGTTTGTCTTGAAGTCTTGCCTTGAGTTCCTGCCCAGACGTCTCTGGACGACAGACTCCAAGCTGTAAGATGAAATAAACCCTTTCCTCCCCAAGTTGGTTTTGGTCAGTGTTTTAACACAGCAATAGAAAGCAAATGGATAGAGAAACTGGCAATAGTATTGTGGGATCTTGTTATGACAGAACTGACTGTGTTGTTTTTGTGGGGATTGTGAAGTGTTTGGAATTTGGACTGGGGTCAAAGCCCTTTAGTGCTCAGAGCTTAATTGGACGTTCTGAGAGAACTTGCAAAAGAAGGATATTGAGAGAGGTGTAGTATGAAGTTTTAGAGGGAAATTTGAGAGTCTCTCAAAGGTTTTCGAGGCCATTTGTGGGATATTTTGAATTGAAAATATGTGTTTTCTGAAGGTCCTGCTAGGGATAAAGAATCAGCTGTGGATGAGAAGAGGCCATTGCTGCTGAAGTAAGACCCTCCTCTGTTGGAACAGCTGGTGCTGGCTATTAAGGGCTAAAAAATCAGCTTCGATTAACTTGTTAATCCAAAACTAGCCTCTTTCTTAGGATCATCAAAGAGAGCAGTGATCTAGAGGAGGCCAAGGCTGCATCTCGAGCTGGAAGTTAACTTGGTAGTGTGTGAGTCTTCTATATGTTATTGATTTTTGTGGCAAGCGTGTTGTAAGACTGAAGGAGCAGCTGTAGCTTAGCCTTGTGAGAGGCAAGGAGAGGCCATTGAGGAGGTACAGCCTCAGTGTCAGTAGACACGCTAGTATGTTGGAGATTCTAGGACTGAGAGATGGCTCCAAGGACAGAGGCAGATATGGAGTGGAGCTGACCTGAGCCTAGGAGACAAGCCATGTGTGTTGTTTTGCACAGCTAGAGAAGGGAAACTTCTCAAGCCCTCTGGAGCCCAGAATATCACGAGTGACTGAGCCCTGGCATTGCACACTGAATTGTTTATGCTCTTGGACTTTGGTTTTGCTCTGATTTGATTGTGATTGTGCTTGGTTATTTCTTTTTTTTTTTTTTTTTTTAGGAACCCATAGTTAAGATGCTTTGCATTTTTAGAGAGACTTAGGATTTGAAGAGAGACTGAATTTCCTAGAGTGTTAGGAATTTTAAAGATCACGGGACTTTTAAAGTTATACTATGTTTTATATTGGGACATTAATATTAACATGAAGTGTTGGAAACAAACAAGAAGGAAAATTTATGGTTTAATAGTGATGTGTCTCTGTGTTAAGTTAACAAAGGATTAGTTGTGTTGGTTAATTTTTTTGTTAAGTTGATACAAGATATTGTCATCTAGGAAGGAGCCTCAACTGAGAAAATGCCTTCATCACATCTGTAGACAAGCTTTGGGGCATGATCTTGATTAATGTGGCAGCATCCAGACCACTGTGAGTGGGCCCACTTCTGGGAAGGTGGTCCTGTGGCATATGAGAAACCAAGCTTCTAAGCCTGGAAGTGGCGTTCTTTCTTGGTCTCTGCTCTAGGTTCTTGCCTTGACTTCCCCAATGATGGACTGAGTTTGAGAGTTGTAAGATGAAATAATTTAGTCAATGTTTTATCACAACAATAGAAAGAAAACTAGGAGAGAAGTTTAATCTTTGGGTAACGGCAGAGTTGATGATTTCTGAGGGAGAAACCATTACAGGCATCTCACTATCCGTCCATGATATCCTTTGATTTCTGAACACAGTACTTCAATCTCTACCTTCATCTTCACCTGGCTTTCTCTCCACTGGGTCTCTGAATTATTATTCTTATTAGTTATTTTGTCTCAAGGATATTTGCCATTGGATTTAGGACCAACTTAATCCTGGATAATCTTGTCAAGAAATCCTTAATATAATTATGTCTTCCAAGATCCCAATTCCTAGACCCCAACTCCATTTTGATGATTGGAGTTGCCATACCTTTGATGGGTAGACATAACTGAGAACACTACCAATGGTGTGTGTTTATGGATAGATTACTCAGCTGGCAGCTTGATTATGAGATGCAAGAGACTTGCAAGTTTGTTCTTCTCCCCCAAGTACCCACCCTCTTCCAAACTGTCATGTTTGGAAGTCTCCCCCATCCTGGGTGGCTTGATTGATCTAAGAGACATCTCATTTACTTCCCAGTGATTGATTCAAGAGTGGACATGTCCAGTAATTGTGGCCCATGACACAGAAAACTTCTGAGAAATGTCTCTTGGTTCCCAAGGGTAATAGAAGAAGACACTTTCTCCTCTTCTACAGAGTCTCATCAGATCTGGGGAGGGCACCTGGAAAAATCCATCCCGTATTTCCATAGCCAGACACAGGATGAGGATCAAAGTCTGACTCTGGTGATGGCAGGACCCGGAGTCTATCTGTCTTTGCCTCCCCGCTAGAGGCTGCAGCTCTGCCAAACAATGCATTTCCTTGTGGCTGAAGGTTGTTCCCTCTGGGCTCTGCGACTAGAAACTGAAGGCAGTCTGACAGCAAGGCCTGCTCTTTAATAGCTTCTAGGCTTGATTTTAAAGTGTCAGGCATAGGGCTAAGAAGGTTATCTCTCTCAGGAGTCTGGTCATGCATGTACTAGGATTTGGGAATGGGAACTATGGTGTCCTCTGGTCTGGTCCTCAAGAGCTTGAACTGGCTTCACTTATTTGGCTGTACCCCTCGAAGGGCAGAGAGTAAAGCTCTTTTTCCAGACAACCGAGTAAAGCCTGGCTGTGAACCCTCTGAGGGAAAGCTACAAAGCCATGAGGGCTGAGCCAGAGAAAACTCGCTTCTGCCTAGCCACTGGCCAAAAGGAAAGCTTGGGAGACATGAAGGTTTTCTAAATTGAAATATAATTAGCTTGAATTTAGCTTTGGAGACTTGAAGCAGCATGTGGGGTACATGGATGGAGCAATAAAATAGGGCCGGGTAAATTGAGAAGGGAGCCATTCATGCTCACACGTGCTATGAGTAGAAAACTCTGAATCAAGAAAATTTCATCTGCACTGACCATGTGCAGATTCGCTCTTTCCATTGGTCTCTAAACAATGTAAGCAGATAATATGTTATATTATTTATGTGCCTGGTGTCTGCATGTAAGTTGCTCACTTTGTACCTTGCCAGACATTCTAGATGGATGGGTAGGAGATTAGACACACACACACAAAATTGTGAATGCTTTATTTTTAATTTAATTGTTAAAATTTAATTTTCATTTTATTCATGTGTATGCTTGTGTGTCTGCCGTGAACGTATGGGTGTCCTTAGGTGCCAGAAGAGGGTCTTGAGTCCCCTGGAGCTAGAGTTACAGGCGGTTGTGGGGGTTCTGGACCTCTGGGAAAGCAGTGAGTACTTATAATAGCTCAGCCATCTCTCCAGCCCACTAAAGCTTTTTAAACTAATTTATGGCTGAAAAAAATCCAAAGTACAACACAAATCACAGCAGTCATTAAATAAGAGATTAAAAATTTAGCTACATAAAAAACAATGCTCTCTGCATGCAGAAATGGCCATAAGCAGAGTCAAGAGTCAATACTGAACAGAGGAGCAGACTTACAGCGCATTGCTACACAGTCAGTACAGAAAAGGTCCAAACCCAGGATATTGTATCCTGAGTGGCAATTTGGCAGTCACTATCAGGATTACAAATAGCATTCTCTGGCTCAGCAACTTGATTTGTAGGCATTATTGATAAGATCTATCTCATATGTTAATGTCAGTTCTATTAAATTACTTGTACACATCTATAAGTAGAAATCACTTAGGTAGAAAGTGAATTATTATAGATTGTTGGAATGATCATTGATAGGGAGAATGGTTGAACAGAGGAAGCTGTGCTAAAGTAATAGCTTACCATCCATCATAAAAGATTGTATGCTGGTGTGGAATGATCTCTAAATTAGTGAGTGAAGACAATTGAGAGACAGAGCATAATGGCAAGCTACCATTTGTATAAGTAAAAGACAGTGGGTGGTACTTTTATACAGACTCACTTAAATACTTCCTCAAAGAAAAGTAATATGCCCTGGGTTGGGATGAGAGCTGGGGGCGTGGAGCTTCAGGGAGCAGGATGGCCCCACTGGATACAATTATGCGCCTGTTGAATTAAGAGTTACAGGAATGTGTTATCTACCCCAATGCATATGTTATAGTTCAAAAATATTTTGAAAGACAGTATAAGAAATAAACTCCAACACTTGAGAAAAACTCAATAGGCATAGTAGCAGATAGTTGGGAGGTTGAGGGAGGTAGATCATGAATTCCAGACCAGCTGGATAATACAGTGAGTCTCCACCTAAAAATGAGAAAAAAACAAAGAAAATGGAAAATAAAGAATTGTGAATCAGAGCCTGTAAAGCCAGTGTACTCATTCAACAGGAACAGGACCAAACACCCCCACCTGAATCTCCAAGTCTACCCACCTCGGGGCAGGCTGAGGCTTGATTAGCCAGCCCCTTTAGCCTCTTCCCATCCCTCCTGGTCAAAGATCAAGTCTGTCAACCAGAGATTTGCCTCTGTGCATCTATCTTCCATTTGTTCTGGGAGATCTGGGGCAGAGCACCCAAGCGAGGTCTCCTAGCTTTCTTGGCTGGGCACATACAGCTCATGAGTACACACAATTCTTTGTCTGAAGAAAAGAAAGAGGAGTGAAGATACTTAATTGTGGAAAATTTGACTATGACAAAAAGAAATCACTCCATTGTGCAGGAGGTCTGTACCTGCAGGATGGGGCAATGTGGCAGGACGGACCATCATGTAAATTCTAGAAGGCAGGGGAGCCTCCTGCTTACCACAGTTCCACTGAATCTGTCTCTCTTCAGAGCTCTGTGGTTGACGCTTTACGAACACTGGGGGAGATCTGATGGCTTGTTGCATCCTGCCCTGACTTCTGAAAAGGACGGAAAGCGGAAAGTATGGAAACCAAAAATCGATTGCGTTCTTTAGTTTTCACCATCCCTTCGCGGAGCCGTGGACTAGAACTTTGAGTGCCTTCGTTGTTCAGGTTATTAATAACAAAGAAGCCAAAGCATTTCAATTCCTAAAGAGTCTTTCATCTCAAAGGAGCCGATGTAATTCACTAATTCAGTTACCTGAGCTACATTTGGTAATTATTTGAGGATCACTTCACCCAGAGGTGAATTTCGACGAGTGGTGTGACACAGTCCATAGTCACTTCATTCTCCAGTCTGTGCCAAAGAGAACTGCATAGCTAATCGGGATGCCCTCCTGGAGGGTTTTCTCAGTGAAAACTTCAGGGAGATGGATGCTGAAAGAATGTAATTAACTGCCCGAAATTAATATCTCCAACCTTACTCAAGGTCTCCTGACCTCTTTACTAGTGTCAGGGTGGAGAGGTAGCTTGTTTCAGAATGGGCCTCTCTGGTGGCTGAGAGACCTGGGAGCTGCCGGCACTTCACTTCACTGCTGCTCCATTTCTGCCTGCATCTAGTGTGTGTGTGTGTGTGTGTGTGTGTGTGTGTGTCTGTGTCTGTGTCTGTGTCTGTGTCTGTGTCTGTGTGTGGTTGCAGATGGCACTGTGCTTACAACTATTTCCATACACTCACTTCCAGAACCTGAAAACAACTGATTTTGCAGGCTGTGTTTGTGACCTTGCTGGGTTCACTCACTGGTTTGAGGAATATTTTTGAGGAGTTCTAGAGATTTTTCTCCTCTAGCCATGGTAGTGTCTATGAATGGATACATTTTTGATTATTTGTCTATTGTTTATTTCCCTTTCTTGCCGTATTTACCTGGCTAGCTCACCACAGCTTGCAGACGGTTTTCTCTCTAAGAGCCTCCAGGCCGAGGAGAGAAGTGTTCAGCACTCTTCCATCATGTAGAGAGCTAGGATGCTACTTGCTAAGATTTTTGTTTGCTTTGGTTTGGGGTTTTGTTTTCCTATTTTTTTGTAGATTTTTTTTTAATTTAAACTTTCTCTTTAAAATTTACTTATGTTTCTATATGTCTGTGTGGGTTTATGTGCACTACATGCATATAGGCGTCTGTGGAGACCAAAAGAAGGCGTTGGATCCCCTTGAATCGGAGTTATAGGTGGTCATGAGCTGGGAATCAAACTAGGTCCTCTGTAAGAGCAGCAAATGTTCTTGTCTGCCAAATCACCCCGCCAACCCCAACTGTAGATGTTCTTTATCTCACTGGGGAAGTTGTTCACATTCATAGTTTCCGAGTCTTTAAAGATCATGAATGACTGTTAATTTTGTAGAATATCTGTGGTGTCTGGAGCTAGTGCCAAGATCAGTACTCAGAAGCAGCGGGGGAGGTGGACAGAGAGGCCTCCGGCTGAGTCATTGTACAGCAGCTGTCTGGGTGTTTTGAAGGGACCAGTCTTTATATGGGATGTAGGTAGGACTGCTCCTTCCCCACTACAGCAACTCTGCCAGCAAAGAAGGTGAGAGTCAATAGCAGCAGGGAACTGAGAGCCTGCCAAAATATGATGCGCGTGCCCTCTTAGTGAACACACGCCTGGATTGTAAGTGATCTGTCTATTATACCCACGAAACCAATTGTTCACTGTCTGACATTATGTTTTTCCTAGCCAGAGAGACTCAAAATTCCTTTATTAGACTCGTGACTTCAATTTTATTGTAGAAGATAAGGTTCATGAAAAACAAAACAAAACAAACCCTCGCTTATTATTTGTTCAAGTTGCTTGAGACGTGTAATTCTTTCTTAAGGCATAGTTTGAATCTCTTTAGGTCATAGTCCTATTCTGCAAGAGAGGTGGCAGGTGACAAGGTGTAGGTCAGCAATATGGTTAGTCTGTGACCCAAACAGGGAGTTAGATTGTGCTTCCAGGCACATTGATCCCCGCCCTTGACCTGTGTCACTCAGGATTCCCTCTTATTTCACCAGGAGGCGTCACCACCCACTCTGTTCTTTCCTGTCTAATACAGTTGTGATGGGCACCATTGGGATATAGTGAACTACCGATGCCCGGAGTCCACTGAAGATGAAAACTGGGTGTGGGTTAACTGATCTGTAAGCAGCTAAACTCTTTTCATGCTTTTTATAAACCTCATACCAGTGCCTTCGTTTTTTCCAGGCCTTGTTCCCTTTTCCATAACTGTGGGCTTAGACTAGATGTGCTCTGTGGACACGACATTCAGACATTCTGGGACCGTGTTTCCTGCTCCTGTCACCTCCCTTTGTCTTCCCTTGGAATGTGAGTCACAAGCAGGGCTTTATTGAAGCTCTCCACCTCCTTTCTTTCTTCAGGAAGAATGGTATTAAAAGCCATCCTGCTTCCTAAGTCTCACTGATGGAGACTTGAGATTTGTATTCCAGATAGTAGAAGGTTTTCCCAATGTAGCTCTTCAAGTTAAATGCCCACAGCTATGTTATAATACCTGTTTGTTCTTGTCCTGTTGATGATATGGTTGCTCATAGGAAAGGCTGAGACAAAAACAAAATAATGATAGGATGAAGAACATTTCCCAAAAGGAAGAAATGGCGTCTGGGTATCTCATTGTCTTCTTATGGCTTCACTTATTAGCTGATTCTGTCAATCAAGAACCTTTGGCTGCCTGCTATGCCCAAGTCACTCATGACATGGGGAACAACTGATTTACATGCTGATCTGATCTACACTGCCAATTACTACTATGACATCATTCTCTGCCCCACGCGTCACGTTTTTTTTTTTTTGTTTGTTTGTTTGTTTTTGTGATGGGCTTCTCTGTGTATGTAATAGCCCTGCTTGCCCTGGAACTCATTTTGTAGACCACCCTGGCCTCAATCTCACAGAGATTCACTTGCTTGCCTCTGCCTCCCAAGCGCTGGAATCAAAGGCATGTATCATCACCTTCTGGTACATTTTCTTTAATCCTTACACTTACACACACACACACACACACACCATATAACATGGTTTATAGAATTTTACTGCCTTTGTCTTCTCTGTTCTTGTAGCCCTTACATGCCAGCTGATGACACGTTCAACCTTTGAGTTGGTGAGATCTGTTTATACATTCCAAGGGGATTTACCTAATAATCAGAAGGATGTTAGACCTCAGAGGTGGGTAATAAATAAACGGCTATCTGTGGAGTCAAGATAGTCTAAGATCATTTGGGTCAGAACCTTGAACATTCCAACTCTCTACTATCATTGGAGTTCTAGTCAGATTCAGCCTTGAAGTGTGTTTAATGTGGGTGGGGCTCTTCTGCCCTGGGAACATCACCTAACAGGATATATATATAGCTAAGGCAGTCACAGTTTATCTGGCATGATTGTAAGGTTGTTAAATGTAGTATCCTACCCACTCTCCAGCACAGGATTCAGGCTGGCCAGTCATGAAACTTCACATGCTTCTTGACAGGGCTAGGGCCTGGGATTAGGAAAGTGATAAAAGCAGGACTAACTCTTATGAGCCATGGGATCAAATACTATTTGCTGGAAAAGAACAGGCATGCATGTCTTTATTCATCTGAGCCCTAGATCTATGTTATCTACCCCACAATTACACTTGTGTTTCCATAAAGCAGTAAGTCTCTACCTTTTATTGTTGTGTGGCTTAAACTGCTAGTTCAAATCATATAAAAGTGCCATTTTTGTGGGTTGGTTATCAAAATTTCACATATTCTAACCTACGCATGACTTCTGCTGCCTGCAAGTGAACCCTGACTGATAAGGTGGTGTCATCGTCTTTGGCTCAGATAAAGAAAACCAGACAAGAAGAATCTAGGATTTTCCAAATATGGGTAAGCAAGAGCTCATACCTGGTGATGTCAGGGTCCTTCTTCTTAATAACCCAAGACCAGTCCTACACAGGGTTAGGTTTGTTTTTTTAAATGGTAACTCTCTCGATGGAGACAGCCGTGAGCTGATTTAGACCCTGGAGTAAGATGCTTGCCTCCCCCTGGACTGGGATCAGTTTTATAGACTGGCAGTAGGTGGGGTTCTGCTGTGGAATATCCTTGAGACTGCTGCCCACCTGACAGCTCTCCCCAGTTGGGGGGATGTCAATGAAAGTCATGGGTATGCCATGTCACAGCTAAAAGCTTCAGGTCATTTGTTTGATCCAAGCTGATGTCTTGAAAAGGAAAATGGAATAGACATAAGCGAAATGAAAGATCTAAGAGGTGTTAATATTTTAGCAGCAGCAGCCATCAGCTCAAGCTGGTGACGATGTCGCTCAGTGGTTAGAGCTCTTGCCTATGCCGTGTAAGACCCTGGTACTGTCTCAGGCACTGTGTGTGTTGGGAGTTTGGTATAACAACCCACAAATACTTATTTCTATGTCTCTAGAATTGCTGCAGTCCCTGTACTTTTGAGGTATACCTATTCAGCTCTACTTTTTGTGAGATTACCAATTAGCTGTTGAAGTAAATTTCTCTTGTTCTAGGCCAGCTAAAGTTTGTTTCAATAGTACATTAGCTAATTTAAGACGAGATCGGGCACGTTCAGGGTGGTATGGCCATAGACACATTAGCTAATTTAAAATATGGGAACTACCATGTCTGTGACTCTGGATTACGTGTATAATCTCCAGTATTTGTTGGCCTGTAATGATCATTGCCTATAATTCCCTGTCCCAGTAAGAAAGGTTGCTGGCTCTGCCAGGGAAAGTCCCAGTATAAAGTTGGAATAAAGAATTTATGATGAATTTCCTATCACTGAAGACTTGAAGGAGGCAGCTAATGGGAAGTCTGAGATTAAACGATGCTCAGCAGCGAGTTGAGTGCAGCCTGGGGTGGCAACAGAAGGTGAGGAAGGCAGCATGTTACTCCCACTGTTCCTGAACTGGGGGGAGAAAACAGCAAAACAGATCAGAGCAGTGGTGTTAGGAGTCACTGGGTGAAACCTTCTAGTCTTGATGCTTCTGACATTATTTCAGAGGCTGCACAATTGTCACCTGCACATTTACCCTGGACCTCTATGATCTTAGCTGTGAACGGGTTAATCTGCTTTTAAAGGCTATCCAAATGCCACTAACCTAATCCTTACATCCCTTTGTTCTTTCTATTTAAAAAAGAAAAGTACTGGCAATAATAGACACACCTGAGAGGCATAGCCAAGAGAGCTAGCCCTATGAGTGCTGTCTGAATAGAACAAAAATTAAACGTGGCATTCAGATGTCTGTGCTTATAATTCTCCATATTTCGGGCCTCTTCTTGGACAGATTCTTCAAACTCTGATGATTAAGGTACACAGCTCCCTTTTAAAATTGTGTTGTTGGACATGTAGGGAGCATCATCTGTAAGACTCCCAACATAACATTATATAGCCAGTATTTTTATTGTTCTGAATTTCAGGGCTAATTTAAGTTTAAACTCTTTATCTTCGAAACCACTAACAGCAGCTAATTAGCACATCTCATTCTGGGTGTATTTGCCAACCAATTTCAGAGACTCATTTGCCTGTTAAGAGATTTTATTGAACACCAGCACCACAGTCTCTTCTTTCTTTCTAGTAAACAGCTCATGCTTATTATCTTATTACAGGAATGCCACTGGTTAAATCAGACTCTGAATATAAATAGCCATATTACTGCCATCAGGCATCAATGTTTATTTAGTGGCTGTGAGTCATGCATACCTCTTTGATCGGGTTTGGAATGAGCCATTGCAGTTTTTGTTCAAAAAGGCTATTTGCAAAGGCTACAGAAGTATCAGTTAGATTAAACATGAAATTAATCAGCGTGGGATTTTATCAGCCATTTCAGCCACTGAACACCAGGTATCAGAGCATGTGCAAATGAGGGCCAGGGCATAACGAAGTCGGGACAGCTAAGTTGGGAGGTGGGAAAAGATCTGTTGTGATTTGAGAACTGTGTCCCACAGGCTCATGTATTTGACACTTGGTCCCCAGTGCTGTTTGGGGAAGCCATGAAAACTTTAGAAGGTAGAGCTTTGTTGAAGGAAGTTCAGCAAACTGAGGTCCCAGCCCTCTTCCTGTTCTGTCTGCTTCCTGTGTGCGAATGAAATGTGATCTGCTAACTTCCTGCTCCTGCCTCAGCGTCACACCTTCTCTGGCATGATGGACACTATCCTTTGGAACTGTAAGCCAGAAATAACCTGGCGTTCCTTTTTGTCAGGGTGGTCTATTGTAAAAACAGAAAAGTAGCTAATACAATGGCTGCCATGGGGGTGGGAGGAAGGAAGACTGAGGGCCGGAGACAAGAAGGGAGGGAGAGAAGAAAAAGCCACAAAGGGGTCTTACTGAAGGTCTCACGTCCTCTGAACTGCTCGGCCATCGCACCCACTGTGTCCCATAGTACATGTCTTAATTACATTTCTCACCGTGACAGAAACAGCTGGAAAAAAAGGAGCTTAGGAAGGAATGGTTTGTATTGCCTTGTGATTGGAGGGACCACAGTCCTCCACGCTGGAAGGCTTGGCAATGGGAGGTGAGTAGTGGTTATGCTGCATCTGAAGTCAGGAAGCAGAGGAAAATGATGTCACTGCTCAGCTCGCTGTCTTCCCTCACTCAACCTAAGATCCCAGTCTATGGCGTATCATCCACATGGAACATGCATTTTTCCCTCCTGAGTTGAATTCCCCTGGAAATATCTTCAAAGACCACATGGAGGTGTGCCTTTGGCAATTCTAAGCCCAGTCAAGCTGACAGCGAAGACTGGCCATGACAGCAGCATGCCTGAAATGGGAGTTAGGTAACCTAAGAAGCCAAGCGCAGAGGTCTTTAGAAGAAAGCTTAGTGCCTTCTTGTATCATGGAAGCAGATATGTGTAACACATAATGAACCTATAGAAAAACAGGGAAAGTGTACAACATTGCGCCTGTGTGGTGTGTGTGTGTGTGTGTGTGTGTGTGTGTGTGTGTGTGTTGGTTGTACACGTGTGTGCATAGATGTCAGAGGTGAACATTGGGTGTCTTCTTCAATTAATCTCCACCTCTTTTTCGTTTGTGTTGTTTTTGAGACAGGATTTCTCTGTGGCTTTGGAGGCTGTCCTGGAACTCACTCTGAAGGCCAGCTTGGCCTCGAACTCACAGAGATCCACCTACCTCTGCCTCCCAAGTGCTGGGACTAAAGGTGTGCGCCACCACCGCCCAACCTCTACCTTCTTTTTTGAGACAGGGTTTCTCACTGGACATGGAACTCACTATTTCAGTCAGACTGACTGGCTGGTGAGCTCCAGGGATCCTCCATTGCTCTGTTCATGTCCCTAGCACTGGGGTTACAGTTATGTCACCACGCCTACTGATTTACATGGGATCTGAAATCGGATTCTTACGTTTGAGCTATCCTCTCAGCTCCCCAACTAAACTTTTCCCTTTCATTTGTTAAGACTAAAACTATCACAGAGGGCAAGACAGGTATATGTGGACTTCGGCTGGTGGAACTGTGGGAGTAGATAAGATGTGGGGGATATAAGATATGGCCCTTTAACTGGAGAACGCACTTAAGCTGGGGCGTTCATTCATTCAACATCAGCAGTGCTGAGACAGGCCATAAATAATGCAACACCCTGTGTTTAGTGCTGTGGAGATTCCCATCATAGATTCCTGCTGACCTCATTCCTAACCAAGCCTTCCTTACTGGTCAGCAATCCGGACACATCCCACGGGTGACTCCCTCGTCCTCGAGCTTATGTCTGATAGTCTGCACAAGCTTTTGCCTCCAATTCCTTTTACTCCGTGCAATGTAACCTCTGCCATGAAAATAAATTCATTCACACTCATCTTCCCCTGCTGCCAACCAGAGAGAAGACCTTTTCACTTCCTGCCTGTGAATGGGACCCCATTTCCTCCCAGAGTTCTTCTGCCCAGAACTTTCATCTTGTGCCTCGCAATAAAACCAAAAAAACCCAAATCAAAACAAAACAACAGCAGCAAACCCCTTAACAGTAGTCTCTTCCTTGCTGATGACAAGTTCTTGAAAGAATTGTCTGCTCATGACTCTCACGGCCTCAGGCTCTCGGGAAGACTGACATAGATACTGCATGCAGGTGGATTATTTGGGAGTGCTGTTAGGAGCAACTCCGGTACAGGGCTGGCAGAGGAGGAAGTAATACTGTAGCTGTAGTAGCGGCATCTCCCAGTTCCCAGGGACTTTCAGATGACCCGAGCTGAGACCAAGAGGACAGGCTTTCTAGCCCTGCATTAACCTAGCACTGGATACACAGAGCAGGTGTAGAAACATGGAGAAGGCGGGGCCATCAGGTCCGGGTCATTCCTCCAGAGGGATCAGCTGTGAGACACGGCCAGACAGCTGCGGAGACATGAGAGAAGGAGAGCTGAAGTCTCAGCGCGGACTGTGGGTGACAGCTTAGCACACACTCTGCCCAAGTGTCAACCTTTGGCTTCCTGGTGTTGCCTCTGCCCAATCTGTGTTCAGTGCAGAGAGCTGTTCCCGTTTGGATACCACACAGGAGTGGATGAGAAAAGTCCGCTGTGGGTGTCAGTTCCAGTGCCTGAGAGCTGAGGCAGGAGGACTGTGAGTCTGAGCTCAGCCTGGGTCACATATCAAGACCATGTCTCAACGACAACAAAGTGGCCATAAAGAAATTCAAGAGCAGTGCTCCTCGCCTTCCGCCCCTCTACTCTGTTCCCCAGGCTTTGTCTAAGGGAAGACTGGCGAGTGAAGTCTCCCTCCCGTGTTTACTTCAGGGAGTTTCTTGTCTTGCCTTTCTGGGGATTCTTGTGTGTAGGGCACATCCCAAGCGAAGCCCTGTGTTCCTGGGTGCTCAGGCAGGCAGGATGGCAGACTGGTTGGCTGCTGTGATTGTTCACAGCCTTCTCTGCTCATACTCTTCCCCTTGTCACCCCGGCTTGCCATTTCCATATAACTTCTTAGCTCTCTGACTTTGACTCGGGAGAAGATGCCACCTTTTTTCTTTTTTCTTTTTTCCAAATCTTCCACTTCAAGCAACTTCTAAGACATATCAACTCCAGTGTCTAGAGAGATCTAGATACCAGAGAGGGCATTGGGTCCCCTGGAGGCAGAGTTGCAGGTGGTTATGAGCCACCTGACAAGGGTGCTGGGAACCGAACTCAGGTCCTCTGAAAGGTCAACAGACGGCCTTAACCACTGGGCCACCCGTCCAGCTCCATAAATCTGTGCCTTCCTCAGTGATTGTATTACTGCCACTGAATCCCACTGTCATTACCACTGATCACAACCTCCTCCCCACTGGCCCCCCAACATCCCTGCTTGCTTTCCTACCAACTATTTGCCAGCTGGTAGCATGACGCACAGTGACAACTTAATGAATATTACTGGCGAGAGTAATGAATGAGTTTATCCCAGGGTTATAACTGGAGTATGTTACAAAACATTGCACTGCAAAAAAAAAAAATGCCTTGGGTGTAGTAATTACTCAACACCTTATCTTTTCTTCTTTTCTCTTTGTCTATTTCTAAAGTCTCACCAGGTTCCTAGGAGTTTTAAATGCTTAGGACAGATAGGTATAGCAGGGAGCAGTGCCGGGCACACACTGAGCATAGAGCCTTGTGTAGTTATTGAATCATCATCTCATGGATTCTTACCCTACTCCTTCCTCCCATCTCCTGAGAGGTAAAATCATCTTAAAACATTCAACTCAAAATTGAATAAGTTCTAGGCAGGTGTGGTGCTACCCACCCATAGTCCTAGCTCTCAGAAGAGCCCTAAGTTTGGAGATAGTGTGGGCTACTTACCGTGTTCCATATATACAGATAGAGTTAATGTACATAAGAAATTCTAGGCTGTATCCTTTAAATTATATTCATATATGATATAAATATACATATCAGAGAGAGAGGGAGAGAGAGAGATTAAAGATTAAACTGTTTCCTACAGCTAACAGTCCCAGCAACACAATATAACAGAGAGGGCAGAGTTCAGTGGCAGAGCTGGGACTCCTACACCTCCAATACCTGGCAAAGTGATGCCTGCAGAAGGACATTGGTGCCAGCAAAACTGTAGAATGGGGACTCTTCTGCTCCCGACCCCACTGGCTTTCGTAGGAATGAGCTCTTATTGCTTCCTAGTCTATTATTCCTGCTTATGGTTTTCCCTTTATTTATTGTGGTTTTATATATGTGCTTGACAGGCTGAGGCAGGAGAATTATAAGTTTGAGGCCAGTCTAGACTACATAGCAGACCCTGTTTCAATAGCAACAAGGAGTCAATGATTCAGTTCAAAGCCCTTTGCCTCTGCTCTGTAAGCAGAGGAACTGGGTAACTCAGTAGCACCCCTCATGTCTCCCTTGTGGTTTAGTCAGTGTGTGTTTACTTTCTGGGGAGTCTTATGTGTAAGGCTCTGATCCCCTAGTGCTGCAAAAAAAATGTGATAGGAACCTAAGCCATCATCAAACAGGTATCAGAGTTATTGATGTGTCTGCAACATATTTTTGTGGATAAAAAGAGCAATTTAAACTCATGACTTGAGGCTGGAGAGATGGCTCAGGGGTTAAGAGCACTGGCTGCTCTTCCAGAGGACTCGGGTTCAATTCCCAGCACCCATGTGGCAGCTGACAACATAGCTTACAACTGCCTGTAACTCCAACTCCAGAGGACCTGACACACACGCAGACATGGATGCAGGCAAAACACCAATACACATAAACTAAAAAACAAACCTCGTAACTTCAAACTTATATTCAATTAGAAAGTAAAATATAAATTCAATTTTCTTTAAGCTTTTTATTACAAGTTAGTCTTATTTTATGAATAAACATAATAAATATTGGATTATAGTTTAGACCAAGTATCTTCAAACAATTTTGTCCCATTTATATCTTAATTACAAAATTCTTTCAAATATTTAGATTGCATTTCAAAGTGGAATATATTTTATATTTTAATTTTATCAATATATGTTAATTGTATAGAACAGGTTTTATAGTGACGTTTTTATTTTTTAAAGACATCTCTGCTCACCTTACCTGTTAAAGCCTTCTCACATTAATAAATTTCTAAAGTTTTAAAATAGTTAAATGAATGAGGTCCATATTGATTTAATTATATAGTTTCCAATTTTATTTATAAGCTACGATGGTTAACAGCATCTGTCAGGTCCAAAAGAAACCTAGGACATATGGCTAGCTGTGGTGCCTATCAGCATACCAAAGCCCATGCTGGCCTCTAGGTTCTCTGCTCCGGCACCGTTGTGGAATCCATGATGGCACCCTGGCTCCTCTCAGCTCTTCTGGGCTCAGCCCCTACCCTAAACTTCTCCAGCGCACAGGCAGCGCTTCCCCGGGCTTCTCATTCCTGTGTAAGCCTGTCATTCTGGCCATGCTTCCCCTTCGCCCTCCGCGCTCTCGGTTCCGGTTCCCTCTCTTTGTTCTCTCTTCGCCTCCTCTCTAGCTCTCTTTCTCTCTCCCCTCATAGCTTGGTTCACTCTACTGGCCACGTTACGTCTGCTGCTTTCTTTCCCTGTTCTGAACCCTCCCAGATGCCTCTGACGGTTCTCTCTCTCTCGTAGGCACCATAACAACCTTCTCCCCAAACACATCTTGGAGTTGCAGTGTCCTCATTTCATTCAGTATTGATTTCACAGGATCTAGGACCACCTAGGAGACGATTAGGGCTTGCTGATTAGGCCAGCATGGCTACCCAGGGAGCCTCTTGACTTTCTGTGTGACTACTGGGGGTCAAACTCAGTTTCTCATGCATGTGTCACAAGCACTTTCCCAACTGAGCATCTCCCTGGCCCCTGAATTCTTATTTTTATTCAATGAGTCATTACCCATTATTACAATACTACTCTTGATGCTCAGACTACCTCAGATTTGACCAGTGACTGCACCTCCCAGTAGGGTCTTGTGTTCTTTTGAAATAATCTGTTAAGGCCTTGTTTCCTTTCTGATATAAGATAGCTCAGGTTCATCCCATACTTTCTCTGGCCTCTCTCTGCTGGGGAATGATATTTCAAATTCACAATTTGCTATATTCTCATTGTTGCTAGAGCATTGAAGACTTTAGATCCTTCAGCACACAGAGCTAAGAAGCACATGAACACACATGCACACATATGCACATACACAAACACCTGTTTCCATGTCTATACGATATGCCAAAAACCCATAAAGCTATATATTGTAGTCAACTTTAATGCGATAACCAGGACCTTAGTCTTCCTTTTCATGTCGGTAGCTCCTTCCCCAACAAAAACACACATGGTTCCTACCATCCACAAAGTGTTTTCTTTCACAGTTCTTGGGATATAATCTCAGAATTGTCCATCCCTATAACCAAAGACATGTCTATACTATTGCTTAATACTTGCTTGTAGTTCGTTATGACGTTAGATTGAGATTAAACAGGCAGAATGTTACACTTATTTGGCTTTTGTTTCTTTAGTATATTTAACAGCATTCATTTAAATTTACAATAAAAGTTGTTTCTGTTCAAATTTTACTCCAGGTTTCTCATCCACATCCATCTTTATTGGTTCAAATTCATGGCTCATGGTTTTTGATTAAATGAAACAGTAACCTGCTTCAAAAAGTTAAAGATATACCAAAAAAAAAAGCCCTCCCAAATTCTTACTTTTTTCTCTATATCTGTTATTATTTAGAGTTTTTGTCCACACCAATAGATAACCAAAGTTTTACAAAAATAAGCAGATACATGCAGATTTTCCTATCATTTATCCGTACACAAATATAGCATGCCGGCTCCATTCTTTCAGAATTAATCTTACTACACATTCTGTAAACCCCCACTGCCGTCTCCATATCTTCTTTCTTGTTCTTTTGGTTATCCTTGCTTCAGTGTGGACTGCAGCTTATCCAAATACTCCCCTACACATGAGAATTTAAAATGCCATCAAAGCTTGGCAAAGTGTAGCTACTTGTTATATCCATATGTCTTTCTGAACTGCAAAGGCAAAATTTGAGGATAAAAATCATATATGGGGCATTGCTAGCCAAAAGGTAATATGTGTGTACAGCCATTTTATACCATCAAAACTCCCCACTGTTAGTGCGCATTGTTTTTGCATTTCAAACAGAAACGTAGGAGGTGACTAATTCCCCCATAGCCTTGCTAACAGAATGTCTTGTGAAGGTTTTTAATTATTGACAACTTGATAAAAAATACTGTGTCAATTGACTAACATATTTGTTATTGTTTTAGTGTTGAACACATTTCTTCATCTTTATAAGCTGTTTCTATGCATTTTTATTTACATTATTTGCCATCTGATTTTTAGTAATTCCTGCCCCCCCATGCAATCTCTTTAGATTTCTTTTTTACTAAATTCTTTCACACTGTGCATTTTGATCGTATTTCTTCCTCTCTCCAAACCAAAACAAGCAATCAAAAAACAAAGTATGACGAATAAACAAAACAAAGTACACACACACACACACACACAAACAACCCAGGGAGTCCATTTTCTGCTGGCCAGTTACTCCTAAGTGCACACTGTGGATTTCTATGCTAGTTCCCATCTAATGCAAAAAGGACTTTCTGTGAGGAGAGTTCTGTAAGAAAGCAGGCTGAACAAGTCATGGGGAACAAGCCAGTAAGCAGCACCCCTCCATGGCCTTTGCATCAGCTCCTGCCTCCAGAACCCTGCCCTGTTTGAGTTTCCATCCCTACTTCCTTCGATGACAGAGGAAGTGTAAATAAAAAAAAATAAACCCTTTCCTCCCCAGCTTGCTTTTGGGCCAGCAATAGATACCCTAACTCAGACACTTCCTTAAGTTGCTTTTGTGGTGTAGCAGCAGTGAGAAAAGTAACCAATGCATTTAGTCACACTGTTTTAAAGACTTGATGACAAGTATCCTTGGGAGGCTAATTGTTGGTGTGCAGACACCTTTGAGAAATGGCAGCAGAAACGCCCATTCACCTTCACCCCTGGGGATGTTGCAAAGTGACACAAACTGGTCCAGCAGACAGCCAAGGGACCCTGCCCCGTGGGAAGGAAGGGATACTTTAAAAGCAAAGCAGGCAGCAGGCACAGCGTGAGGTCTGCCATGCTGTTCAGTTCCGCTTGTGTTCTGGTTGGCTCACAGGGTTGTCTTAGGGCTGAACCAAAAGAAGTGAGGCTGCCACATTCCAGGCCAATGGCAGCAGTCGGGGTGTGTGCAGTAGGTAAAGCCAAAGGATTTAAGATTTCTGGGAAAGCTGGCATTTCCTGGATGCAGATTCAACCTCGTCTACCCATTTTCCAAGTGGGAAACAGAGGCCTCAGGGGGTGAGCAGCTCCCTCAAAGTCACAAATGCATTTTCATCCAAAACTCTTTAAGTCTGAAAATTAATACTTAAATATGTAGATAATCTGTAAAACTAATAAGCTCTTTCCACATAATCCATATTAGAAATCTGCATTTAGATAAATTTTATATTTTAAAGTCATTTTGGGTCAACTATAGTTTTAATTTTAAGTGATGTGGTCAGAACTTTTCTGAATTTCCCTTATCAAAGGGGCCAGCCTCTGCCTTTTTTCATTCATTTACTTAAAGAATACATTTTTTTTCTGAATTTTGGGGGGAGTTGCTCTTTTATTAGACATCAGTCAGACACATACAGGTTTTTGTTGTTTATGTCTGTTTAATAAAAAATAAATCTCACTATAATTAGGTTTGCTTTCTTTAGTTACGTTCTACTTTTCAGAATATCCTTAAATTAACTTAATTGGACTCTTGTGTTCCTTAAGTCTTCTAGACAAGCCATTTCTACCTAGATTAATCTAGTCTATTATGCTCAAGTTTCCCAAAGTGATGATAATCACAGGGGTGCTCGTTAGACATACAGACTTCCGCCCTCCCCAGACCATCCACATCAGAGGCTTCTCAGGACTAGAAATGCATAATTTTAACACAGATGCACATTTGAGAAAATGATTTTTGTATTAGTTTGAGGAGTTTAACTCTCAGCTGGCAGCTTCCCCCAAATCCTCTTACGTGTGGATTATCCCCAGGCTCTGAGGGCAATGCCAATAAAACTTTTGGCCTGTGGCAGAAACACTGGAGAAGGTACCACCTCTCTCAACTCTGTCAGTTCATTCTCAGCTTGCTGGAGCCTTGAAAGGGAGAGAGCTCGTCAGAATGTGTAGGTATGTGCCTGTCAGATCAGTCACAGTACTTTAGACAGCGGTGGGTACAAACGAAGCAATCTTGGTTAGCCCGCAAGTCTACCTTTGCGGAGGGAGGCAACCGAGGCAGACATTCCTCTGGAATGTGATCTGATGGCCAGAACACCTGATGAGTCAGGAAATGACATCTCAGTCAGACCCACTCATTATCCCATTTCCTTTCTTCTCTCTCTCTCTCTCAAATTAACATTTTAAATTGAAAATAGATTTTTAAAATTCAATGTAGTCTGATTACAGGTTTCCCTCTTCCAACTCCTCGCAGATCTTTCCCACTTCCCCACGAACTCTCTCTTCTTCTCACTCCCCCATTAGGGTACAGTCATCTAAAAAATAATAATGGTATTAAAATAAAATTAGGGCTGGGTGGTGGGTATTGGTGGCACATGCCTTTAATCCCAGAACTCAGGAGGCAGAGGCAGATGGGTCTCTGTGAGTTCGAGACCAGCCTGGTCTACAAAGGCGAGTTCCAGGACAGCCTCCAAAGCCACAGAGAAACTCTGTCTTGAACCGCCCCCCCATAAATAAATAAATAAAAATTAGATAAAATGAAAACAAACATAGCAGACTGCATAAAACAGACAAACAGAAGAGAAAGAGTGTCTGGGCCACACATTGAGGCCATCTGTCTGGACTGCCAGCTAACCCAGGTTTGTACCTGGGAAGGGGCATGCAAATTAAGGAAAGAAGCAGACAAGAGACAAGAGACAGAGTTTACTGTTCAGTCTTTTTATACACCCGTCAAAGGAAGGGGAGAAGGCAAAAGACTTCCTTTCCAATGATACCAGGAACAGAGCAATTGCCCCTTCAATACCCGAAACATCAAGTAACCATATCCTGAGCTAAGTACTCTGTTGTTTAGACCTTAGGCCATGCATCCTGTTGCATCCACATCTTAGAGCAGACATCTTTGTTGTTTCACCTTAGAGGAGCAAGGGCAGGTAAACACTCTGACCTTAAGTCAAAATGGAATGGAGTCGATTCTGTGGGTCCCACACAAGAGCCAAAGAAAAAGCTCAATACACACACACACACACACACACACACACACACACACACACACACACACACACAGAGAGAGAGAGAGAGAGAGAGAGAGTTGCACACACAATCCCATAAAAACACAAAACTACAAACAAAACTATAACATATATGAAAAGGACTTGTAAGGAAAGAAAAATCTAAGACAAGGAACCTCCAGAAATTCCATTGAGTCTGTTTTGTCTTGGCAATCTAAGGCTGGGCCTGGGGCCTGCCCTCAAGAGTGATTAGTGTACCCAGTGAAACACAATCGGAGAAAACTATTCTTTTGCTTGTGAGCAGTTAACCATTGGAGATAGATACGGGCTGATGTTCACTTCCTCTCTCAGCTCTCGGACCCGTCAGGCCCAGATCTCCGCGACCCTGTGCATGCTGGTTCAACGATCTTTGTGAGTTCATGTATGTATCGGGCCTGCTGTGTTTAGAAGGACTGATTTCCTAGGTGTCCTCCATCCCCTCTGGCTCTTCCGGTCTCCCCACGTCTCCTCTACAGGATTCTCAGACCCCCCCAGGGGAAGGAATTGCCAGAGACATCCCACTGAGGACCGAGTGTCTCCCCACCTCTCCTCTACAGGATTCTCAGACCCCCGAGGGGAAGGAATTGCCAGAGACATCCGACTGAGGACTAAGTGTTCCGAGGTCTCTCAGTCTCTGTGCTCTGTCCAGCTGTGGGTCTTCATATTTACTCCCATTTATTGCAGCAGGATGCCTCCTCAATGACGGTGAGCATGACTAATCTATGAGTAGAGCAAAATGCCATTAGGAGTCATCTTATTGCTGTGTTCTTTTAGCCGAACAGTAGTATTTGGTTTTCTTTCTTTCTTTTTAAATTTAACTTAGAAGCAAGCTTGCTTCACGTGTCAATCCCAGTTCCCTCTCACTCCCCTCCTCCCCCATTCCCAACAACCCCCCAACCCCCCACCCTCTTCCCCTCCACTCCCCAGGGAGGATGAGGCCCTCCATGGGGGATCTCCAGAGTCTGTCATATCATCTGGGGCAGCGCCTAGGCCCTCCCCCATGTGTCCAGGCTGAGAGAGCATCCCTCCATGTGTCCAGGGCCCCCAAAGTCCCATAATAGGGATAAATGCTGATCTACTACACGAGGCCCCGTAGATTGCGGAGGCCTCAGTATTTGGTTTTCTCCTAGGTCACCGGTCTATCTGGTCTCAGGTTCTTGGCCACCTGAGCAGTGTCGGGGATGAGTTCCATCTCATGGAGTTGGCCTTAAATCCGATCAGATATTGGTTGGTTTCTCCTACAGGCTTTGTGCCACTATTACACTAGCGAATCTTGCAGGCTGGTTACGTCATCCTGGTTCCCTTTCATTACAGCATAAGGCTGTCAGTTTGAGCCTTCCCTATAGAAATGCTGTTACAGACCCTGACATCAGAGGAGTGTGAAGGCCTGTGCTGACAGCTGGTGTCCTCTTGTGGCTGGGGCCAGTCCCATGTGTGCCAGCCTGCAATTCCAGAACCTTCCAAACTCATTAGCAAGGTCTTGGGAAACGCTGCTCTACAGTCTCTGGTCTTGGGAAGCGCTTGGAAATCCTGGGAGTTGGTGGTCTCAGAGTGAGGATGGCAGGGCTGCCCCTCCCCCTCCTCTTCTCACCTGTGACTTCAAGACCTCTGGTTTGAATGATAAATGTCTCCCCTAGTTTTGGGCGTTTGAATACTTGGTTTCCGGTTGGTGACATGTTTGGCTGGTTTGGGAGGGAGGCATAGCCTTGCTGGAGGAAGCGTATTGCTGGGATCTTTGAGATATAAGGCTTTGCGCTTTCCCAGTTCATTCTCTCTCACCTTTCATGTTTGTGGTTCAAGATGTGAGTGCTTTCTGGCAGTTTTCTGTGTCAGCTACCATGCCTGCCTGCTCCTCCCACCCTCCCCCATGATAGGGATGGACTGTTGTCCCTCCGGTACCTAAACCCAGATAAACCCTTCCCCCTGCAAGTTGTCTTGGGTATGGCATTTTATTACAGCAGCAGCAAGGTAACACAGTCCTCTTGGAGCTGGCTTTTGCTGCATTCAAGGAAGCGCACTCGAGCCCCTTTGTGTTTGGTCATCACTCCACAGGCTGTGTGGGAGCGCGGAGTGCTGGAGTCTAACCCTGAAGGTCTGCGGATGACTGGATCTCATGTGCAGTATGCCTCTCTGTGTTCTGCAGTGTGATGCTGGTCCCTTTCTTAATCTCACTTGCCAGCTTTTGGAGGCTGTCCTTGGTTTTTGGCTCTGGGACTGATGCAGAAAACAATGACTCTGTAGTTTCTTAGTGTCCTCCGTGTAATCTGAGGGTTTTTCCACTTGATCCATGTCTCCCCAACTTCAAAGTGGACCTCATCTGTGAAATCTGCTCTCAGCCTTATCACATTGTCGATAGCTGCTCGGGTGTGGACTGTGCTAGCTGGTTGGTCCTTAATCCTGGCTCTCATGTGCCCAGAGACAATTGCATCACAGGTGAGCATGTCCCCAGTCAGATAGACACTGCTACCAGTAATGGTTGGAGCAGGGAGCTCAAAGTTCAGGCAGAGGTGGGCGGCAGCAGTTGGCTAGGAGGGTGGTACAAATACCACCTCCATACTGCCCCCTTGATCCAGAAATTCTATTTATCGAATTAAAGGTGTACTCAAATAACCGTACAAAGGTGGATGTGCAAGGTCATTTATTGTAGTGGTATTAGTTTTGTGAAAGACGGGCTGCAATCAGTAATGCTAAGTACCTCTTAATATAGCCCTGATGATGGCTTAATTAAAGCCCCCTGATCTTATGAGAACTGCATAAGAGAAATTTTTGCTAAATGAGGAATCATAAAATATGATATACTTGAGGCAGAATATTTGACCTAAACTGTCTAAATGTAGAGATTCATCACTCTTTCCATGTTGAGACACACCCTTCTCTCAGTATGGGTTTGCATTTGGTATTGAACCCACAGCAGGGAGCACAAGCCACCAAAGCAGAGCTTTGCCTCTTCAGAGGCGATCTGACCTTTTATACTCACATGTTAGTTAGGTGAGGTAGCCCCATCAGCAGGAACCATTCACTGGAGGAGTGGAATGTCGCACCTGCTGAGCAGCCTGCATCCCAGAATGTAGCGAGGTGGTCGGGATAGATGACACAGAGACCGGTCGGTTGCTTTAAGAAAACTTTATGCTCCCCAAGTCGGCTTAGGAGAGCTCCCCAAGAAAAAAAACGCTTCCCTTTTTAAGGACTTCTGCCATCCATACACACACAATTCTCCAACCGAGCTCTCACACACCTCTCACAGCTCTCACAGACTTCTCACCCTCTTGGCTGGTCTTTAAAATCTCTGGCACCGGGAGAAACAGCAGGGAGCAGGAAGAAGCATCTAGCCGTAGGGGGTGTCAAAGTCATGGTGTTTCAGTGGGGGGGGCCCTTATCTGAGCCCTATCAAGAGCTTTATGGCACTGAATTGTTTTCAGTAAACATTATCTCACAGCTGCCTGCTCCCAGGTTGAAGGGGAAGTGGGTCTCTGTTCAAGGTCTGGTGTCCCCACAGTGGAACAGATAGGAGACCTTGGTACCACCTGGGGGACTCTCCAGTAAAGGTTGTCAGTGTTGTGGGATGTATGATCACACTGAGATTGCATTATTTAAATAAAGTCAACCATGGGTCAAGAGGTAGGTGGAGCCAGCAACCAGTTGACCCGGCAGCAACCACAGAGAGTGAGGTAAAGTTAGGGGGTCACAGGGAGATGTACAGGAAGTAGAGGGGAGGGGCATCTGGTTTTGTTTCAGAGGGGAAAGGTCAGCTGGGTGCTTTCCCTGCCTCTCTGAGCTAGCAGGTTTTCACCCCAGCATCTGGCTCCTGAGTCTTTATTGGTGAAATGGGATGATAGAGACTTAGTTAAAAATAAATAAATAAACAAAGGCTCCCAAAGTGAAGGCAGCTGAGGCAATAGCAGAGGGAGCAGTGGAGGGATGTGAGGCGCCTCCTCACCCCCTGGCCTGCATTCTTGGACGTGACTGCTGCTGGAGGTGCAGCCATCGGCTGAGGCAGTGATAGGACCAGGCTCCGCTCATGTGCCGCAGATAAAACGACATATCGGAGCTTTGGGTTCTGTTTCGTTTTGTTTTCCTGAGGGAAAGTCTCACTATGTAGCCCAAGCTGGCATCGAACCTGCAACCCTTTGCCTCTGCCTCCCTGCGCTGGCTGTTTAAAAGGCACTCTACATGCACTCTGCAGAGGGTAGAAAGATTGCTGCATAATGGGCCGATGGGAGATGGGGCTAGCCTTTAGAGTTATTGGTTGCAACATGGTCCTCTGACAGCTGTGAGGGTTCCCTCCTTATAAGCCGTATAAGCTCAGGGAGCTTCCATGCCCTCTGCACTGGGAGAGTGTGGCGAGAAGGTACCACCTAAGAGTCCCTCATGACACACTAGTGAGTTGATGACGGATGTCTCGGCCATCAGAACTGATGTTTTTCTGTCGGCTTAGTGGCTGCACATGGATCTACTAATATTTTAATTATCATTTATGGCCCCAGGGCCCTGCAGTCAGTGTCCCACTGGCCACTCAGGCCTTCCAGAAAGCCAGGGCTGTGACATGTAGGTTTAAAATTAAGTCTCTATCATCTTATTTGCAAGTAAGACTCAAGATTCAAAGGCTGGGGTGAAAACCTGTTAGCTCAGAGAGGTTGAGTAGCAACTAGCTGACCTTACATCTCTTTCTTGTTCCTAGAACCAAAAGGAAGCTCAAACTCTAGTCCTGCCCTTTCCTTTCTGTGTGTCTTCTCTATCCAGATTGCTGGCTTCTCTAGGGCTAATTCTGGTCTGCTAGTCCCTGGCTCTACTGCCACCCCTCCTCCCCCATTCAAGGCAAACTTTATTTAACTGTTATTTATTTAACAGTCCTGGAGTGCCACAGTGTGATCAAAATATCCCACAACACAGAACTGTTAATCAGGGGGTTCTGTTGTTTATGAAGTATTGAGTGTCAGGTATTTTATCTAAGCATTCCTGCATGAAGTAATTCAAGTAGGCTCCATTTCACCAGCCAGCATTGCTAGGAAATTCAACGATAATATAAAATGGTAATATAAAAACAGAGAATGGGGTGAATATCTGGTGGCCAGGTACACAAGGAGTCTCCATACCCCTGCCCTTAGCTACGTTTATGTGTTCTTCTCTTATCCCCTGAGAGTACTCGGTGTGGCCTGCGATTCACTGGTTTATTATTCTCTCATGACTAAAATGTAAGTGCTATGAGCATAGGAGCCTTACTGCTTATGCTCATTGCTGAAACCGACGAGCCTAATGCTATGTGACTATGACCCCAATAAATGCTGACTACACTTCAGATGGTCTTCTAAAGGTACAGAGACACACAAAGAAGAAGGAAAAATAATCACGAAAGGGATTTTCAAATTATGCTCCCTGGACTGCAACCAGCAGCAGAAACTCGGGACTAGTTACAGATGCAAATTCCCAGGCCTTGCTCCAGGCCTCGTGAATCAGAAAGCCTTGAGCTGGGTCCCAACAGGTTTTAAACAGCCTGGCCGTGTAGCTTTGATACACAGCAGTTTATCATTACCACTGTAGACCGGACAGGGTTTATGCTGAGCATGCAGTGGGAAAGAAAACTTGGGGGTTGGAGAGATAGAGATGTGGTTAAGAGTGCCTACTACTTTTGAAGAGGATCTGTGCTCAGTTCCTAACGCTCCATGTCAGGCTGCTCACATCTGCCTGTAACCCCAGCTACAGGGGATCTGATACCTCTGGCCGCCTTAGCCGCCGGAATCACATGTACATACACACATACATAATTAATAAATCTTTAAAAATCCAAACAACTTGGGACCACAGTACTGTGACAGGGCAATGTTGAAATTTAGGGCTCAGAGGCAGTTCAACGGTAGAGTACTTGCTTAGGATGCGGGAGGATGGGTTCTTTCCCGGAACTCATGCACAAGATTAATGTAACAATTGCTCTATGCACTGTGGGTTTATTTTCACATCTCTGGAACACAGGGGAAAGAAGAAAATGGAATCTGTCCTCGGTTATCAAAAGAGTGGCTAGCTCTTTGAATTCTAGTGTTTAGGAAACTGGAGTAGGTGGACTTAATGGTATTTTCGTTGTTTAGGGGGGAAGAGGCCACCCTATAGATATGGCCATGCCTAATTACTCCATCTTCATACTCATTTACAATTGTATGATTCCTAAGCATTAGCTTAATTTTTAAGGTAGTTTTTTCATTTACATAAAAATTGCCCAGATGGTATGGAAATTTCCCTGTCCCCTACATGCAATTTCTATTATTAAATCTTAATATGGTACATTTTTCGTAACTCATACACTAGTATTGAGGCATAATTGCTAAAGTCTCAGCTGTACTCAGGTGCCCTTGATTTCTACCAAATATTCTTTTTCTGTCCTGGGGTCCTTTAAGGATTCTGCATTTTGTTAAATCGTCATGTCTGCTTTGGACTTCTTTGACTACAGCAGTGTCTAAAACAGGCTTTGGAGCAGTTTAAGCAATGTGGGATGAATGGTTTGCAGACGGACCCTCCACTTGACCTTGCCTGGTGTTTTCCTTCTGATTAAACTGGGATCGTGGTTTGAGAAGTCAGACCACAGAGGCAAGATGCTATCCTTATCACATGGCATCTCAGACACTCATGATTACATGATGTGTCACTATTCATCTTGACCTTGACCCGGTCAGCCCTAAACCAGGATGGAAGATGGATTTGTGGGAATGTTACAAGGAAGAATCTTAAGAACTTGGCTTTGCTGGGTGGTGGCGCACACTTTTAATCCCAGCACTCAGGAGGCAGAGGCGGGAGGATCTCTGTGAGTTTGAGGCCAGCCTGGTCTACAGAGCTAGTTCCACTAGTCCAGTTAGGACTACTCACAAAAATCCTGTCTCAAATAAATATAAATAAATAAATAAAAATCAAAACAACTTTGCATTAGTTGGTTTGCAGAATGGTTTGGGGGAAGGACAAAAACAAAAACAAAACAAACAAAACACAGAGAAAGAACCCAAACCTTTGTTTGCCAAGATTTCAAACATGGGTAGTTACATGCATCCTTCGCTAGCAAGTGCCAACATGGCTGGGGTGCCAATGATCTACTGGGTGTGGAGACAGTGTTCTCTTCAGAGCTTGGGAAGCCTGTGGAGGGAGAGTGTCTGGCTGAGGCTCTTCTGCTGCCTGGAACACAGAGCCTGAGAGGTGTGATCGGCACACAGTCCCTTGCTGGCTGTACCTGCCGCTCAGACCACCTGGCAGAGTGGCTTCTGCATGTACCTGGCAATGACAAGGTCTCTCCGAGAATGTAGATGTAATGGCAGGAGCTGGGGGCATTTCAGCAATCCCCCAGCTATTTAATCATTTGGAAAGTCAGTGCAGTGGCTGCCTCAGGTCAGTCCAGGGAGCTGTGGCTGAAATCTCCTCAGAGGAAGTGGACCACACATCCATCCCATAGACATGTGTGGCTGTAGGAAGAGCTGAAGGACAGCAAAGAGCATGCTAACAGCGCCTCGCCGTGTGTCGGAGGCCAAGGCTCTATTGGTTTCCTGGGGGAGGGAGTGTGGTTTTCTTCTAAACAACAGAAATTTGCTGTCTTGGAGCAGGTATGGAAGGGCACATTGTAATTCTAGCACAGAACCCTGCCTCAGAAAAACAAAAAGACACTGGCTGCCTCATGTACTGGAGAAGTTTGCAATTGTAGTCCTGGGCTTATTCTTCTTGAATATTGGAGGGGCAGGTTCTGTCCAGCTTGGTGGTTTGCAACAGATCTTGGTGCTGCATAGGTTGCCACTTCCAGTGTTTGTCTCTGAAATCACGTGATATTCTGCTTATATGTCTGTATTCAAATTTCCCCATTCTTATAAGGCTACTAATCATGTCACACTTAGGGCTTGTTCTTTCTATTCTAGTCGGGCTTCACCTTAAGTTGGTTACCCCTGTAACGGCTCTAACTCTAGTTTTTTTTCATAGGTTCTGGGTGGACATGGATTTTTGAACAAATACTCCTCCACGCTAAAAAGGGAAGATATTTCTTTTTTTATGCATATGTGTTATCTGTTTCTTTTTGTAACCCACACATTACTTCTACACTAGCAAAAGAGCAAACAAAAGTTGCAACCCCCTCCCAACCGATAATCTTTATTCGAGTTTGAACAATGCAACAAATTACATTTAGCCAACAGTCAGTACTGCAAAGGTTACTGGTGCCAACTACAGTGCCTTGGGCTAGGAATCTCCCTGCAAACCATGCCAAAATCACATTGGAAATACCGGAAGGAGTGTTAGCTGTCGAGCCTGGGGAAGGGTTTCAGCATTTCTTCCCAGGACAGAGTAGAGGGAGGTGTGCCCTGTCTGCTCCAGGGTGAGCTGCTGGCTTCCTGTGTATGGGACTTCCCCTGGGATGGCTTAGATGCTGCAGCAGTACCCTGTCCTGAACAAACATGCTGGGAGCCCGGCAGCTTGGAAAGTGTGAAGGAGATAGCTGCAGCCATGTTCCCCTATAGCTGGATAAACACTCCCCGCGAAGCCGACTGTTTTCTCAGACTCTGTCAGGTACTGGAGGCCCATAGGGTGATTACTTTCATGGCGGCCACACCCCACCCTGGCTTTGATTAGTCACAGCACGTGCTTAGCTCTGCCTCCTTCTGTTCCCCTGATACTCGGCACGTCTCACCATCCAGCGGTGCGTGCTTACCCCTCCCTGGAGCAGTTTGGGTGGAACAAGACGCCTGCACCACGTTCCTTTGGAGCAGCTGGGAGACAGGTTTAAATCTTGGATTTTCAGCACAACCGAGTTAAAAGTCCCTTAGGTGGGTTTTGCTTACGGGTGCCCAAGACAGGAGAGAAGGAAGCCTCGGTGTGCTAAACTTATTAAAAATGCCCTCAGCTTCTTTCAGAAGGCCCTCCTGCCACAGTGGGGTTTGAGGCAACTGTGTGGCGACTAAGATTTTCAGGGGACATTTTGGCCATTAAGAAACAAAAACACAAATGGCAAAGGATGTGATAGTAAGAGGGGGGTGTCTGGGGGTGAAGGGGTCCTAAAGGGAAGGAAGAGGGGGGGGCAAGAGAGGGCAGTGGGGGAAAGGCCTTGCTTCGTATTCTGAAAGTAGATTTAAACAGACACACATGCACACACCACATGGTGCGGAAGCAAAAAGGGCACTGTTTGTAGGGAGAGAAGATCCCAGCATGGGGGGAGAAGGGCAGTTATGGAGGCAAACATGAGCAAGTTCAAAGATGTATGTCTATGAAAATGTGAAACCCAACATGAAGGAAGAGATAAGCCCACACCTGGATCTTTGGGGGGGAGGCGGTGTTGATACTTCTTAAACTGTTTCTAGACCTAAAACTCTTGAAGAGTGTCGGTATCAAGTAGTCTTTCCTGCAACTGAGGGCCAGCTTCCATCCTTCCCCACACAGCTGTGTAGCTCTTCAGCAGAGCAAAGACCAACCCAAGGAGAAGTGAAAGTCTCCCCCAGACAGGCTTGGTCCAAAGACACAGGTCCCTGGTCTACAGGCAGGCCCCGGTTCCCAGGACTTCCTGTGGCTACTTTCGGATGCTTTGCTTCATCATCCCGTTCTGTCCCCTCGACACCACTTTTATTCCCACTTCAGAGACGGGAGCAGAAACTCATTACACAACATGCCCTGCCTCTTGGTCATCGGCACCCTGAGTCTAGCCGTGAGTGACTTCGGAGCTGGGATTTTGTTCCGTCGACTGACTCTCAGAGGAGACAACACCCAGAGAAGTGTTTTCAGCCTCTGCTGGGAATCACGGGCATACTGGCTTTTCATCTCCCTCATCACCGCGTTATCAGCGAGACGATTCAGTGCTGTGTGTGCCTGCAGAGCAAGTGCTGTCTCCTAGCTCAGTGGCTCTATGGCCACATGGTATTTTCCCAGCAGGTACCAAGAAGAATGCTGTATTCTAGAGATACCAAGGACTGAAATGTGCTGCAAAGCATAGCAGTCAATCAGCAGCGCCCCAATCAGCAGACGCTGTGGCCAGTCTCCACCCCAGGGTGGAGTGAGACGGGATGGGGCACCATTCTCTGTCTTCTGCTGCGACTAAAGGCCATGGGTGTGAAAGTCTGGTTTTGCCCAAGATGTGTGCATTTATTTGTCAAAGCACTGACCCTTGCAAGCATAATTGTTTTTAACTTGAATACACTGAAAAGTCCAAATGAAAAAAAACAAAAAAACAATGACCACCCATAGTCCTGCAACCCACAGTTAGCCAATGTTGACATACTTGCTTCTAGGATTGGCTTGTGCCTTAAAACAAAATAAGCTTCCTCATATTCAAGTATATCCTTTGAAGTAATCATTGCAGCAAGGAAAAAGCCGAATTGCTATGATATCATGACAAATGCAATCTTTCTTTCTCTATTCAGAAATGGCTATAAATTAAATGTGCAGTTCTTTCAGTATTAAAAATATTTGCATACCCAAATTATATTAGCTCGTACTGTGTATATCTTCTTTCCTTACATAGTATCACGTTACAAACGTCATTTTGCATCTTGCTGTTTTATTCAATGTATTTTTGAGACACAACTACTTTGATGCACATATATACAGATTACTTCTTATAAAAGCTGTAATGGTATGGTACTGTGCAAATGCCCCATTTACAGCTTGAATGTATATTTTTTTGCTATTATGAACAGTACTAAAACGGTCACACTTGTCCTCGGGATTTCCACCCTGAACAGCCCAGGAAAGCTGTACCCACATCTATGTGACTGAGCCTTCTGGAGTTGTGCGGCACTCAACAGCTTGTTCTCCTGTGTCCAAGGACTTTTGCTCTCATCTCCTGTATCCACATTTGTAGCAATATTTATTGAGTACCTACTAAACATAGGACATTGCTCTGGTGGTTTCCTTGTCTTACTATATTTACTTCTCTGAAAAGTCCTAAGAGGTAAGTCCTGATTTCACTGTTCTCCTATTTTGAAGGAGGAAAACGAAGAACAATGGTGGCCATCAGTTGGCTAAGGTCACACAGCCTGCAAGCGACAGAACCACCACAGAATCTAGACGGTCCAGCCACTGTCTGGGTGCTGAGCCATTCTTTTAAGCCTCCCTTATGTCTAACTCTACTTGGTTAGCAGCTCCCCTCAGCCATGAACCCTGAAGCAGGGTCCTTGGGGTAGTGCTTATTTTTCCACTCTGAGTCCAAACAGGGGCTTTCATTCTGGGGTCCATATTGCTCTGTTAATCATTTTTTTTCTGTGTCCCCTTCACTCCCTCCCCCACCCCCGTATATTCCTTTCCCTTCGAAAGCACCCCTCTGTCTTCCCACGAGTTTTGAAAAAGTAGCATTTTGGGGCTGGTGAAATGGTTCACCTGGTAGACTGATGATCTGAGTTCAATACCAGGGGTCCATAGAGGGAGACAGCAGTCCACAAGACAGCGGTGCCCTGTGAACACAAGAACACTCATACAGGTGTATATACAAATAAATAGATGTAGAAAAGAAAAAAAGGGACATTGGGCCAGGTGTGGTAGTGTATATCTTTGATTTCAGCGCTAGGGAGGCAACTGCAAATGTATCTCTGTGAATTTGAGGCCAGGCTGGTCTATATAATGAGTTCCAGAACAGCCAGGGCTATGTAGAGAGGTCCTGTCTAAAAAAACAAAACAAAACAAACAAAGCAAAACCAAAAAAAGGAAAGGAAAGGAAAAAAGAAAGAAAGAAAGGAGGAAAGAAAGAAAGGGGGAGTGATCTTTGCATATTACAAACATGAAAAAAAAAGCGTTATAATGTACCCTAACTTGAGGAAAATAACCTGGGGAAAGAGTAAAGGAGGTTGAAATTCTTTGTGCCCTCAGGAGGCCCAGGCTAGCAACTCTGCAGGTCCAGAACTTAACAGGAGGTCCTGCTGCGCTCACACTTTCAGCAGAGTACTTCTAATTCTGTCCTTCAGCTGTCAGGCACGTAGGCAATTTCCTTTTATAAAGTCAGTGGTTAGAACTAAACAGGTGCAGGTTTCAGGAAACACAAGCCAGCCCTACACCAAGAGATGTGGTTGATAAGGGGCTCCCCGCCCCTTTCAAAGCTTTCCCAGCTCAACTCCCAGTCCGTCCGGATCGTGACCCCTACAGAACCATTCTCCCTCTCCCCCTCTCCCCGTCTCTCTGTGTGAGCCCGCCAGCCAAGCCTGCGTGCTGCACAAAGGAAACACTGGGGACCAGGAGAAGGTCAAGATTGTGCTGAGGAAGGACCACCCTCGGGCCGATCTCAGCCGGCATCTTGGCGCTGGGGATGCCTCTGGTCGTGTGAAAGCCGCGGGCAGGCTAAGCGGGGCGTCCCCGTCCCAGGAGGCGGGCGGGCTGAACGATGAGGATGGCTCTGACTCACCCTCCTGCTACGTGAGCCTCGGGTGGCAGGCAGGGCCAGGCTGGGCCGGCCGGGCGGGACCCTGGACTGAGTCCTGCCTTGCGTCTGGCCACCTGCCCAAGGCACACCCGGAGGGACTTCACCCGGGCCGGGCCTGGCTGCAGCCCCGTGGCCCGCCCTGCTGGCCCTACGGGTGGCTTTACAGTGGGGGCTGATCTTTGGTCTCAGGTGATTGCTAGGCTGGAGCTGTCCGGGTTTCTGTACATTGCGCTAGCTTGCGGTGAGCCTCTCCTTGGCCTTCGGGAAGTTCACAGAAACCCCAGATCTGGCCCCGAGCTTCTTTCTTTCATAGCCTCTTATCTAAGTGAAGACACTGGAGAGTTACTGCAGGTTTTGTTGCTTTTAAAATCTCTTGGTTTCTAAGCAATCTGAGGAGAGGCTCCCTTCATCCATTGGCAGTGAGGAGCTCAAGACTGACTGCTGTTGAATCGGTTGACAGCTAAGAGCTTTTTATACATAGGACTGAGATCTTGCCATTAGCATAACCTGTTTTGGTTCCATTTTCATGTTTCCCTGGAGAGTCAAGTGAGGAGAAAGGGGGAGCCAGGCATATTGGTGTATGCCTGGGTCAGGAGGATCAGAAGTTCAAGGTCATTCCCAGTTCAAGGCCAGTATGGGCTGGGACGGGAGTCTTTGTCTCAACGCCCACTCGACCAAAATTGAGTGGCAGTTCTGATTAACAGGTGTGAAATCACCCTGCTCTTTAGTTAAATCTCGGCTGCCCTTTCTGGTAAAGTTAAAGGGCACAGTAGTGCTTGCAAGGGGACTAGGTGGGCCTTTGGGTGTGGTGGGTGAAGCTGACTTTCAGTTCCAGGGTGCCTGTGATCCCTGGGCTGGTAATTCCAACAATAGCCCTTGCGGCCTGAGTGTCACACTGTGCGCACTGAACTTGCCTCGGGGCTGCAGTAAAGTAAAGCACTAGCTGCCAGTGGGGTTTCCTTAGAGATCGTGGCCATGGAAATGAGACCGGACACTCTTTTCCTTGTCTAGGATACCTGGATGGGGGAAATGCCACTCATCGCCTACTTCAGAAATGCCTGCCATTGCTCTCGTTTGCTCCTCTTGGGGCAAACCATGGAGAGTGCAGTTTGTAGGAAGCCAGTAGGAACAAAAAAGGAAATGATTTAGGCAGAGTTCTGGGCTACAGGCTCCTGATCATGTGCATGGAACTAAGCCATTTGTAGAGTACCTTTCAGTTTTGCTTATTGTGTATTCTGGTTTGTTTTAAGGTTTGGGGAAGGGGGATTTTTTTCCGAATGTTTCCTAGAGGATAAGATTAGTAATACTCTAATAAAAGAATAAAGTGAAATACCCAGAATGAGAAGCCTTTGCTTCATTAAATCCCTCACTAACACACAACATAATGCTACTATTTCTGGCATACTTCGTTCCGGGTATTTAATAAATTAATTTAACATAATGGAGAAAGCACTATGTAAGGTACCGAAAGCACCCACATTGATAAACCTTTTGCTGCAACTTTTAGTTGTTTTCAATAGTTCTGCTATTGTTGGACATTAGGTCGTTTCTCCTTTTTGGCTAAGTAATATTCTCTTAAGTGTTTTTACATGTAAATATTTGACCACTTGGTTAATGATTTGCTTAGCTGGAATTTTCAGATCAAACAACGTAAATGATTTTGTGACAAGATCACATTGCTAGGCACAGTCTCTGTCCCAGGGATACCTTCTCCTTCTGGTTTCCAGCACTCCGCACCTGCTTTTTATTGAATGTTGCTGAGTGGGTAAAGGATGGAAGGATTTTTTTTACCCTTTAGGCAGAAATTACTCAGGAAATGTTAAAACTAAAGATGGTATTTAATTATAGCTAGTTCTAACCACCTGAAATTGATGAAGGACCATGAATTACAAGGATCCCCATGTGACCTGTTTGAAGACATTTTATTGGCCAATGGTCATAGGATTTATTAAAAAATAACTGTCTAGAATGCTGGTTTACAATGCTTAATTAGAATAATCAACAGATCCCAGCCCACCTTGTAGAATTTGAAAAAAATTTTTAAAAACCCTAAACTCTGGACTTTAAACCTTTAACATTCAAACTTTATGATTCTATAACTTGCCTAAATATATAAAGGCTAATAAGGAGTTTTCTATTACTCTGTGAAATCAACAGATTCCTGTAGGAGTCTAATGATTAGTGTTAATCCCAAAGATTTGAGAAGAAATACCACCCACCCAAGTCATCATGGCCAAATTAATTAAAGTAAACTTTTTTATTTATGTGTACAGGCTGCTTCCCCCATGGGCAAGACAAGGGTTTTTATAGCTCAGGGGCAGGGGATTTACAAATGGATTTGGCAGGCAAATAGGCAGGTTATAGAAGCAGACCATGACAAGGTAGTCATAACAACGGGCGATTATAATAGCCATTTGAAACAAAGGCATGGTTGCCATTTCCTAGAACAGGCAGTTAGTTAAGGTATTAAGGTTATAGGTGGGGCATAGCCCAGTCTTGAGGAACAGACTTAATCATAAACAGGAATGAACCTAGTTTGCCTTTACTAAGAGATGGCTTTCAAGCCTAAGATGGAGGCAGGCAGGTTTATCAAGGGCACAAAAGGATAATTCCCAGAAGCTGTGGCTTTTATTTATGCTTTAAAAAAAGTCCACAGTGGTCGAAGAGTGTGAATGCACTTTGCATTGCAACTCTATCCTGGCCCTTTAGAATTTGTGAGCAGGAAATAAGTATGAAATTCCATGTAATGCTTTTACATGGACAATACTGATTTATAGTCCCCCCCCATCAACTTTTGATCTGTGCAATCAACCTGTAAACTTGTATTTTGCATATTTATTTTTCACATTTTTTTGGTTATTGCATTTGTATGTACATGTAACAATCTACAGTTCTATGTCAGGGTCTTGCTGTGTATGTAGCCTAGGCTAGTCTTGAACTAATAATTATACTGCTTCAGCCTCCCAAGTGCTAGTATCACAGGGCTGTGCCATCGCAACTGGGTTATGGGCAGTTTTAAGGGTTGCTACCTGTTTGTTTATAAAAACTGCTTCTTAGCCGGGCATTGGTGGTGCACGCCTTTAATCCCAGCACTTGGGAGGCAGAGGCAGGCGGATCTCTGTGAGTTCGAGGCCAGCCTGGTCTACAGAGCGAATTCCAGGACAGCCTCCAAAGCCACAGAGAAACCCTGTCTCGAAAAACCAAAAAAAAAAAAAAAAACAAAAAAAAACTGCTTCTTATGTATGGCGACTTGCTGACTCATGTCCCGTTACCAGGTCACCATAATTTTCAGTTTTTCTAGTGTTCTGAAACAATGGGGTATACAAGCCAGAAGTAGTTCAAACAGGGCAAAGACAAAATAGGCAATGACAATTAGCCAAAGAATAGCTTGAAATGCCTGTCTGCCAAGAGTCGAGGTCAGGCCCTGCCTCACTCTAGCTTATGCCGTTTTATGTAAAACTGTGTTTTCAGGCTGTGCCTCGGCTGGGGAGACCGGTTTACAAATAGCACTGAGCTTCCTTTGGAGTGCAAACACCAAGCCAGATGACTCTGAATGGTGTGCACATAAAGCACCACCATTCTTCCAGCACCCACAAAGCACAGACTAATAACTAACTTCTCCTTAAAGTGAAGAAGGTGGGACCTTATGAGTGCATCAAAGCACATTGGGATTCTAGGAGCACAGGGCTGCAATACCGGGACGACTAGACTTTTATGCATCTTGTCTATGGTTTGCTACTGGAGATGCTTCTCTGAACGGGTAGAGTGCTGAAACCATGAGGAGGCGATGCAATGTCCTCTCTTGCACGCGGGGCTGGCTCTTGGTGCTACTTTGCTCCACTGATGCCTTTTGCCGTCTGATTGATTGAGGTGATGTGAAATTGAAAATAAGAGGTGACCGACTGCTACATGGCAGATGTCCTTCTGTCAGAGCAGTGTGCGGCATCTCAAAAGAGTGGAGACTATGTACCCAGGCGCAGGGGCTTGGGAGGGCAGAGAAGAGAAGTTTAATAGTGGGAGACTCTGCACGCAGAGCTGTCCTGCTGTGTCTCTAAGTTGTAAACAGCACGTGTGTTGATCTTCTTATCAGGGGTTTCCTGTGTCTTAACGTCTTGGAGACGTTGTCAGCTGTTAACTTTCCGGTCAGCTTACCTGACTTTACTAGCCCTGGCCTCCCTCCTCTTTTGGAGCGATGAGAAGGGGAAGCGGCAGTCTGAAGGGGAAGAAAAGCAAACCACACAAAGACCAGGCCCAAGAACTTACCAAACACACCGGTCCAAGGAAGGGGACATCTACCAAATGGATGTGGCAGCACATGCCTCTAACTCCAGCACTCAGGAGACAGAGGCAGGCAGATGTGAGCTTGAAGATAACCTGGTCCACAGGATAGATAGCCAGGGCTACATAGAGAGATGCTGCCTCCAAAGGGAGGAAGAGCAAGAAGGAGGATGACATCTACCTCTGAGATGGAGTGGCCCCACCACCTGTCATGTGACCTCCTGGGTGCGTGCTAAGTGACTGACAGGCAAGCGCTGGTTTATCTCGGTTCTTTCTCCACTTGTGTTTCCATGCTTTCTTCTGCCTCTGTCTAGACTGGGTTCTGCACCCTACTTCTGCAACCTCCATGGTACCCTCCCCCGCTAGCTTCCAAAATTCAACCCCGAGGCTGGGTTCAAACCTGTGGCTCAGCAGCAGCAGCACCCACAGAAGACGTCCTCTCTTTCCGGCTGGTTTTCAACAAGGCTCATTGTTTAACTCCTGCCAATTCTCTTTGCATCTCTTTTAAGCGTTCTGCCCGCCTCCAGGACTCGAGGAGGGCCTCTCTGAACTTGAACTCTGCCACAGCCTCACATGCCTACATAGATATATTGACTGTGTGCTGTGTAATGTGCAATCTGAGAGTTAATATTTGTAATTAAGATTATAATAAAATAACTTGTGTTTGCCAGTAGCGAACTTTCAAGGGAAACTGGGACTACTTGACAAGACGCTGCCAATAAAACTCACACAGCTTGTGAATCTGTTGTTAGTTAATAAATTCAGATGTGGGAAGACATAAACATGGCCATCTATGTTTCTGGCATGACACGTTCATGATATAAAGACAACCAAATAAATATTATACTACAGAAACTGTGGGCACAGGTCAGTAATAGAATACAAGGGTCCAGGCTGAGTCCTCAGCCCAGAAAAGTCCATTATATTTGAGCCTGGGTGTTGGAGTATACGCCATAAAAGGTGTTTCCTGACTGATTTCAGGCAGAGTGGGGGCCATTTTAATTCCCCCCAGAAAAGTCAGAGACTCGTAGCTTCTTTTTGTTTATTTTTCTAACTCTGTCAGTTCAGTTTTGTGCCCATTCTTGTTCCACCTGATTCTCTCTCTCTCTCTCTCTCTCCCTCTCTCTCTCTCTCTGTCTCTGTCTGTCTCTCTCTCTGTCTCTCTCTCTCTGTCTGTCTCTGTCTCTGTCTCTCTCTGTCTCTCTGTCTCTGTCTCTCTCTCTCTCTCTCTTTTGAGTCAGGGTTTCTCTGTGTAGCGTTAGAGCCTGTCCAGGTGCTCGCTCTGTAGACCAGGCAGGCCATGAACTCACATAGGTCTGCCTGCCTCTGCCTCCCGAGTGCTGGGGTTAAAGGGTTAAAGGGCAGCGCCCAGCCAGGTTAGTGATTTTCTAAACCCACAAGCCCCCCCCCCCACTCCCCCGCAGCAGTTATGGCGCTTCCTGTGAGTCCAGTGCTGTGATCTCACAGTCAGCAGAAGCCCACCTTTGCCAGAGTCCTTGGCGCTTGTCGTGCTGCTGTGACAACACACACTGACAAACAGGACTTAAGGGACAAGGTTTCTTTCTTTCCTTTTTTGAAACACTTTTTTATTATATATTTAAATTAGAAACAAGCTTGTGCCCATGTCAGTCCCAGCTCCCTTTCCCTCCACTCCATGCCCGCTCCCCCCCCACCCAATCCCCACTCCATTCCCCAGGGAGGGTAAGGCTCTCCAAGGGGGATCTCTAGAGTCGGGACAAAGGTGTCTTTAGGCTCAGAGGTGGAGGCTGTAGTCCCTCACGCTGGCAGGGACTTGAGGTGGCTGGTCACATTGCATCCATAATCAGGAGGCAGAGAGAGGTGAACCCTGGTGCTCAGCTTGCTGTCTGGTTTTCACACAGCCCAGGGGAAGGTGCTGCTCACAGTGTGGGATGCACCTAGTCACCTAATCTAGGAAATTCCTCACAGGAATGCCCAGAAGCCTGAGTGTTTCTAGGTGATTTCCTGGGAGGTTTTAGATCCTATCAAGTTGAAAAGACTTCTCTGTGAAGCTTTTGTTTGTTTGTTTTTTGAGACAGAGTTTCTCTGTGGAGCTTTGGAGCCTGTCCTGTCACTTGCTCTGTAGACCAGGCTGGCCTTGAACTCACAGAGATCCACTTGCTTCTGCCTCCTGAGTGCTGGGATTAAAGATGTGTGCCACCACTGCCCAGCTCTGTGAAACTTCTTAAAGACATAATACTTATCGTGGGATTGATTTTTGTTGTTGTTGTTGTTGCTTACAAGAAGCTTCGAGAAAGGAACTAGAATAAAACAGTTTCATTTTGGACGAGGCTTAATGTTGCCATGGCTAAAGAGGTGACCTCACGAAACATCTGACAAGTCTGGCTACTCCTGGAGCAGACAGTAATTATGTACTTTGAAGTCTGACTGGTAACACAGAATGTTATCTATGCTGTATCTGACACTAAAGCCTTAACATATCTCTAGGCATCTCAGCTTTGTATAAATAAAAGTCTAATTAACTTTGGACTTTAGGGGGCCCTCTGGAAATCCCAAAGCTACTTGCAAATAAAATTTTTTGGTAATGTATTAAAAACGCAAAAATACTGAGTCGGTGAAATAAAGGTTTGCAAAGGCAACTGAAGGTTATATCATTTTAAAGAAAACTTAACTTTTTCAAGATTGAGAAGTCTTACATTCCATAAGAAAAATTATTAAAAATAACACAAAGAGCAAAAAATTATCTTAAAATACAGAATCTTTGTTTTCCAGGCTATTTACCTAAAAATGAAGAAATGGTACAGTTTATGCTTTCTATTAAGAGAAAATCAATACTATAGATAACCTTATTTTAACACAGAGGGTTATATTTTGGTTTTACATTAGTGTGATTTTGATATAAAAGTTTAAGCTATAAAATTCCTTTTAATTTTAATCAACTTGACCAAGCATAAAATTGTTTTCCTAAGAGTCTCCTTCCATGAGCCTTTTCCAGATTTCTCAGGTCCTCCATGGTTTGCTTAAACCATCAATTGTGTCCTAGAACTTTCTCCTTGTCATTTTGAATTCAGTACAAAACTATTTCCTTATCATTTTCTTTTAAATAAAAACCATGCTCTCTTCCTTTACCAAAAGCAATCACTTATAGCTTTCCATACTCATGCATGTTCCATACTTACAACTTTCTTTATAAGCTATATCTCAGATAGACCTGTCCCCTCCCCATTTTCCTGGTATTGGAGACCAAATTCAGGGCATGAACGGTAAGTACTCTGCCACTGGGCAATACCCTCAGCTGTGCTGCTTTCCTTTTGATGTTTAGTTAGTGTATATTAATACTCAGCAATTATGAATCAGCCTATAGGCCAGTACCAATTTATAAAAGGAATACATTTTCACTGACATAGTACTTGAATGTGGAAACAGACTTCATATTATCTTTTTGATCACATAAAATAAAATGTTAGAACAAATAAATTTCATACTTACATTTAACAACCAACATTTTAGTACTTTAACTTATTTAGAAATGACACAGGACACAGACAGCTAACGAAAATGATCCAATTGGAAACTTGAGAGATGGCTGAGTGGTTAAGAGCACTTGCTGCTTTTATAGGGGACTAGGATTCCATTCCCAGCATCCACAAGGTGGCTCACGATCATTCATAACTTCAGTTCCAGGGGATCCATAGTCCTGTCCTGACCTCCAGGGGCACTACACAAATGTGATACACGGACATACACAGGGGGCAAAAATGCTCATTTGCATAAAACAAATAAAAATCTGAGAAAAGAAAATTACTTGGTTGGTATAACATGACTAAGATTTTTCCAAGCCAAATAAACTTTGAAAACTGATTTTATTTAGGGTGATTAATTTGTTTGTTTATTTTGGTTTTTCAAGACAGAGTTTCTCTAGGTAACAGCTCTGGCTGTTCTGGAACTCTCTTTGTAGACCAGGCTGGCCTCTGACTCACAGAGATCTGCTTGCCTCTGCCTCCCAAGTACTAGGATTAAAGGCGTGCACTACCACCACCTGGTTCTATTTATTTCTAAGTCAAATTGGTACTGTGTACATAATGCACACACTTGTATTAATATAAACATACATGTAGAAATACTATATACACATTTGCATATACATAAAAATTCAAAGAATTTATAGCTGTCATTTAGATCTATTTGCACGCATTTAGATAGTTTTGAACCCTTAGGTTAATGATATTTGTTTTATTGTTGTAAACAATTTTAGACAGGCAACCTTAATTATGACTTTTTTGGTGAAGCATGCTGTGTAAATTTCATTCTAAAGTAACAGAACTTATACATGCACAAAATGTCATAATGAAACTCACTATTTGGTAGAATAAATGTATGCTAATTTTTAAATAAAATAATGCAGTTTAGAACTATGTACTACTATTTACTAAGATAAAAGACTAAGATTATCATTCAGAACTTTCCAGGGAGCTGCAAGATCATTTCAGGCCATGACTGAACCTTGAAATGAGAGAGCATTAGAAGAGAGAGTGCTGAACCCTATGTGGCATGATAGGACCTTGACGGGATGGGACCTTCCCTTCAGACCCTGAGAGGAACTGTGTTCGGAGAGAAAACTTCAATGCATAGATTGATAGAAGTCCAGAAAGGAGAGAAAGTCTTCCCTTCAAAGCCATAGAACACTTAGGACTCTTATGGGTTTCTAGGGTGGTGGATAGTTTTCCAAACATGGGATCCAGTCTGGTGTGGCCTAAGTGCCAAGAGAAACAGAGGCAAGCCTTAGGTAGGACCATAAAGTTGCCTTGAAGCTGCAGCAAGTACAAAGGGATGGGCTTTAGGAACCCAGCACAGCCGTGTACCTTTTTATCAACTGTGTGTCCAGGAAAGAGGGCTTCAGAGAAGCGGGAGACCCTGAGCTTGCTTTCCTGCACAAGGCTGGAGTCTCAGCAGGTGGCCTCAGTTGTTTACCCTAAGGGGTGGACTGGGAGGGGGCAGCCTGACTTCTGAGAGAGAAAGGCATTTGGGGAGTCTGCAATCTAACACACAGAATAGGAATTTTGGCTTGGGGACAGTCGCAATTACATTTTGATTTGCTGTTTTGGGGGAGACTACCTTTTAAAAGTAGTGTACAAATATGCTAAATTCACAATTTCTTCATCTTGGCCATCCTTCAAATGGACTCCTTTCTGGGTACTGTTAAGTGCTGTACATAAACCCAGCTGGCTTTTTTCCCTAGAAACTATTAAAAGGAAGCTCAGGCTTTGGGGGCCAGTTTTCCATAACTATGAATCTTTAGGGATGTGACTAAGCCTGGGCTGAGAGCCAGATCAAGTGAGTTTATGAATTCCACCCCCCCCCCCACACACACCAAATAAGTACTCCTCTAACTGCTTTGACTTGGGTTTACTCCTTTACATGTCTCCCAAACCCACTTACTTCATAGCAAGCAAAGTGATTGAGGTTCAAAGTGGTCATCCTTTATGTGTATCTTCTATATCCAAATCACGCCCCCCCCTCCTCCGCCGCAAATGTTACATCCTCTGGGGCTGGAAGGAGCAATATTTGTTGCATGATGTTTGATCACACTGTACCAAGATGTGTCTCTCTGCCCTCCCCTTCTAATTGGTTTAATAAAGAGCTGAATAGCCAATAGCTAGGTAGGACGGGATAGGCAGAACTTCTGGGGAGCGAGAGGAAGTTACAGAAAGAATCTGAGAGACTGAGATTTGCCAGTGAGGCACAGGGGGAAATGGACATACTCTATGGAGAGGAGGTAACGAGTCACTTGGAAGAATGTAGATTAATATTAACAGGTTAATTTGACTTTAACAGTTGGCTGGGAACAAGCCTAAGCTAAGGCCAAGCTTTCACAGTTAATAAGTCACCATGTCATTATTTGGGAGCTAGTAGTCCAAAGAAAGACTGACTACGAATATTCTTTTTTGTTTCTTTTCCTGCAGACTGAGTTGTGTTCTCATTTGTTTTTGTTGGAGTCATGTAGGAGTACTTTCTTATCACCCCCAGACAATAAGAAGTAGTCTAGCGAACACAGCACCCACATTGATAAGAGGTAGAGTGGGTAGTTTTGGTCATCTGGTAAGTTTTGTATGATTGTCATTGCTTAGGGGGCTAGCTGCAAGCTGTTATTAGTCATGAAGGGAGGAAACTAAACAAAGGAGGATAGAGTCAGGGATCTTTTTCTAAAAAGAGAAAAGGGATGATACAGAAAGGGGGCTGAGAGAGCCTTGGGGGGCCAACCAGTAAGCAGAGTTCCTCTACAGCACCTGCTTCCGTTCCTTGAATCTTGCTTCCCCGTTCCAATACTGATGAGTATTCAGCCAAGGGCCTTACACATGCTGGCAAGTATTCTATGCTTGAGGTATACCCTCAGCTTTTTGACTGAGCTTTTAGAGTCAGAGAATGTAATGGGGTCAGTTTCTGGTGACATAAATGATGATTCTAGAAGGAGCTGCCTATAGAACCTTTAGGTGGGACCTGTCTGATAGAGGTCGGTAAATGGTGGGTTTTTTGAGGGTTATAGCCTGCTCTTGCTTCATGCCATGGTCTGGGCTTCCAAGTCCAGCTGCTGTGTGAACAGCATGTGACCTCCATGCCTTCCCTCCCTGATGGCCTGAAACTCCCCTAAAAATACGACAAAAACACCCCCTTCATCCTTTTGTTTCTGTGAAGTATTTGGTTGGCATGACACAAAACAGCTAACACCCAGGAGAACACGGACTCACTTGTGCCCATGAATTGAACTCTAGGGCACTGGGTTTTTATAAATTAAATACAAAACAAAACAAAACCAATAAAGATTGCTTGTCATGTTGGCATTGATCAACACAAACAGCACAGCTGACTGGCCATCAGTCACTTATGTTATATGTCCCAGGTAAGAACTGTGCCGAGCAAGAAAAGGCCTTTCAGGTTATAGCACCAGGGAGTCTGCAGGACTTTGCTGTCTTACATCAGAGAGACCCAGAGGTCTCATCCTTTATGTTTCCCTCAGGCTATAGAATTTTGTTACCTTGCTATTGTGACATTTAAAATCCTTTCTCAGTTTACTAGAGTGAGGACTTGACTTCTTGAACATGAGTGCATTTTCTTCTTGTATCTCTTCTTTTCACAAACTTTCTCCCTCATTCTGCTCTGTAATTCAGCCTCCCTCACCATTTCCAGAACCTTCAGGATGCCTCTCCATCCCTGCAGAATGTCTCTCCTTTCCACCCAGATGTGTGTCCCATGTGTAGCTAATGTGGTATCTTGTCCTCTTGGTGCTGTAGAGGAAAGCTCTTTACTGTCCCCTGCTCTGATCTGATAGACTTCTATGGAAAAGCAAACATAACTGTTTCATTTTGGGAAAACAATATCATTGTTGTACTGTAGCTCTCTTTCAAATACAGATACAGATATTGGTTGGAGGGATTTCAAGGTTGAAATGGAAACACCTGGGCCCAAAGATAATTTGTCTTCTCATATACAATTCCAAGAGCCCATACATCCCAGCTGATCTAGCAACAAAAAGGCAGTCAGGTCTTAGAGACAAAAATAAAGGCTAGGCTTGGTGGCCATGGCTTTTATCCCAGCACTCTTGAAGACAGGTGGAGCTCATAAATTCTAGGCAAGCCTGGGCTCCATACAGTGTTCTAGGGCAGCCAACCAGGGCCACATAGTGAGACCCTGTCTTAAAAGAGCAGGTGAGAACCAACATGCATCCGTTCCAGGGCCTGCCTACCTTTGACAGTGACAGTTCTAAAAGTTTACTCTAAATTAGTTGTGTGTGCTAATTCTTTTAACGTTTGTTAGTCTTGGGGGAAGTAGGTACTTACATCCCTAAGGTTGTTGATGAAAGAGGGAGTTGACACTATCATCTTTTATGCTCAGATCAACAGTAGGTGAAGATGAGGAGAGGTGGGGGAAAAAGAAAAAGAAAAAGGGGGGGGGGAGCTTTTAACAGAGGTTTAGGAATTTAAGTGCGAATGAAATAATACTTTTTTAAAAAGGCTATCCAGTGAAGTGTTCCAGTTAAATAGAAACAGAGCTTAGGTGGCAGCAGTGGGGAACAGTGGGGCCAGGTGCTCTGCCAGGTCATCAGGCTCTGCCCCAGCATGTGCCCAGAGCCACAGGAGTGCCACCAGGCAGGGGTCTGACACTTTTCTGTACACTACAGGTAGTTTTTATGGCGAACATCTCCCTGGGAGCACAGGAGACAGGGTGAGGGACTGCTAAGGGACATTGCTTGGAAAGTTCCACGATGGGAGTGTGAACCAACAAGAGGGAGGAAATGAGTTTCCTGACCTTGGATTCCATTCCATTGGAAATGCAAATAAGGCCTCCAAGAGTCAGCATGAGACTGTAGGAAAGAACCTGGGTGTGACTGGGAATCCCAAAGCTAGGACAGGTCCTACGCAGTGGGTGCGGATTCTTGGGAAGACTCTCATCATTACAAAGTAGGAACTTTTAAGCCATTTAAAAAAGCAAACAAACCCAAACAGTGTTTCTGGGAAAACCTTTTTATTTTTTGTACGTGACGGAAAGCAGGCAGCCAGGACTAGCTGTAGCTTGTGTTGATCAAGTGTCCTCTTGTGCTTTGGGTGGCACAGGTTTTGAACAGTGTCACAGAACAATGTCACTTTTAAATCAGTCAGTACTCTAGTTTACTACTACACCATCTGCTACACCATGTTCACCACGGCCAAGTCCAAGTATCCTCAGTGAGCTCTTTTCCCAACTCCCCTCCAGCTGTCCATGGAATCATCTTACTTGATTATTGTCTTCACTCTGAAACTAGAACAGAAACTGCAGGAAGGCAGGGTGTTGGCCTTGATTACTTCTGTCTTCTCACTTCACAGAACTAAGCTTTGGCACTCCAAAGGTGTTACGACAAGTTTATTGAATGAATAAATACTCCACTTTAATAAGTTCCAAGCACTTGTGCTCAGTTTTGTGTATACGGCGATGAGAAAATCCAGAAATGGCCCCCACATTCAGGAGACTGCCGTTCAGAGAGGAGAGGTACAGTAATTGTTGGTCAACTGTTGGAGAACCACCCACATTTCAGAACCAGGTGCTCCCTCATCCCTCACCCCACCTTCAGTGACTCAGCATCAGGGATCCACAGCCCAGGAGACAGCTTCGTCTTCTCTTTATGCTCAAGCTCCATGCCCTATATAAAGTTAGCACCACCATCACCTGCTCCCTCTTCTTTCACCCTGAGCAGCCTTTTATGCCCTCCCTTCACCAATAAATGTAGCCTGAGGTCTGTTGAGTGGTGTGGTTTTGTGGCATTCCTTGGTCCCCCAGTCACCAAGATACCCTTTTGCCACAAACCCTTCCAGTAACGATATCCCAAGCTGCACAAGTAGAGCTGCTAGTTGGATGGGCAGGGGCCAGCAGGGAGGGATGGTGTGATGCTGGGTGGGATCTGGGACCCAGGGCCAGTGGGGCTGGTTGTGTTGCGCCTGGAAGATGGAGGGAAAACATCTCTGAAGACAGAATGCACATACCAAAGCCTGTGGGAGAATGTGCAGCCTCTTTTGGGAAATACAGCTAGGCCATTTAGAGCAGACAGCAAGATGGCTCCTGGGGTACTATGGGGCCAGGATGGAGGGGCAGGCACAGCCAGGCCACTTCTGACAGTAAATATTGGAGACTTGGTGGAGAATTTGGTTACTTTTCTTGGGAATTATAATTTATGCAAAGGATTATAAGGTGTATGTGTGTCTTGTGTCCTGTGACTTTGGGAGGGCACTGGGAATTGAACCCAGGACCTTTGCATGTTAAGTTTCTACTGCTGAGCTACATTTCACACTTCTCTTGTTTTTGTTTTTAAGTGAACATTGGGTAAATTACCATGATTCCTCCATCCTAGTGCCTAAATGGTTAAAATTAGCCAGGGAAAGACAACAGAAGCATGAGGAATTGTAAAAGGTAGTTTGTATAGCTTTATTCTTCTTTCTACTGCTGGATTAACCCTGACATTAAAGGCAGAAGAGTGGAGAGTGGAACTATGACTCAATAGTTTTTGAGGAATCTTCTAGACATGGTCCATGATAAAGAATAGAAACTATGGAATGACTGTATTCAAAGCACTCTTGAAGAATTTGTGGGAAGACAAAAAGGAAGTCCCTTGAATGTTCTTCCCTCTGGCAATCTACCGTCGGTTGGGAATAAGACCATACCACAATTTCCCATCAGGTTCAATCAGGGGGAAGCATACTTCCTGATGCATTTCCAGCCTACATACCTCTTACTCACATGTGATCAAGCATATCCTGTACAGATGGGTCAAACAAACTTGTTTAGGGGAGTGAAAACATAAATAGCCTCCAGCATTTAACTTTGGTTCTAGGTTAACTTGGATATTTAATGAGAAGATATGCGATTGAAAGGGGCAAAGGATAAAGCCCTTCACATGTCTGACAAGTATTATTGCCTAGCCATACCCAGCACAAGTTAATGTCCAACCTCCTTGGAGCAAGGCACATGTCTAAATCACTTAGTTCCTTCCCTGGAAATTAGCCCAATGCCTTGTCTCAAAGATTTGCCAGTGAATTTATGAATAAGGCTGAGCCTGATGGCCTTGGGAGAGGAAACCATCATGCAGTAGGTAAGCCCCAGTGGTACCATCATCATAAAAGCTACTTATAAAATAATGTGAAGCTCCTGGGTACAGAGCTCAGTCCAGTTTTTGGTTGTTGACGCTACATTTCCAAAGCGACTTCACTGTTATTCAACAATATCTGTTGAACAAATGAATCCATTAGCTTAATTAGCCTCTGGAGTGATCAGGGGACTTAGGGAAGGAGTAGGTAAGTAAATGAATGGTGCTTCCAGATGATGGGGGTCCCAACTAGCACCTAGAACAAACAGGAGGCTCAGAGACCAAATGCTTGAGGTGGAACCCCCAGTTCTGACAGATATCGGCTGTGTGAATGCAATGCAGTTTCTGTAAAATGAGTATAATATTAGCATATACTCCAAAGTTATAAGAATTGGTGCACCAATACACAAGATAATAAATGCATGAGCCGGTGCTTGATTAAAAAGTCTGCTCTCCATGAGTGCTTTATACATAGCAATCCTATAATCCCCATAAGGCCCTTGAGAAGCAGTATTCCAATGAGCCCCATGTATAGTAAGTGATAAGGAGTAACATTTCCTCATGATGGGATGGGGAGAGGTTGGAGGATTTTGAGGAGGAAAATAACATGTACTACTTCATATTCTGACATGATCACTGTATCTACTATGTTGAAATTAGACTGAGGGTAGCTGGGGGCATGCGACCTGGGAAATGTAGCAGGAAAATTGGTGAGGTTGGTTGTGACTCTGGCCCAGCCCAGTTTGGTGGTTGGTGCTGTAAAGCAATGGGACTCAGGATATCCCTGGAAGACAGACAGAATGTGAAATACTGGCTGGTAGAGTGGAAAGACAATGAGCCATGCTATGGATCCAGGATACTGGGAAAACGGAGTTGCCATTAACTAAACACAGAAGGAACATGGAAGAACAGATTCTCAGTATGCAGCTTAAGGGAAATGCTTGTCCCCAGACAGAGATGGTGTGTAGGTTCTGGAAGTCCAGAGTTCAGAGGAGAGTTGTAGATGGAGTTTCTTTCCTGCCTGGTCCCACTACTGTTTATCTCCAAATAAACACAGAGTCTTATATTAATTATAAAATATTTGGCCAGACCGGGGTTGGGGGGGGGTGGGGGGTAGTGGCACATGCCTTTAATCCCAGCACTGGGGAGGCAGAGGCAGGCGAATCACTGTGAGTTCGAGACCAGACTGGTCTACAAGAGCTAGTTCCAGGACAGTCTCCAAAGCCACAGGGAAACTGTGTTTCGAAAAACCAAAAAAAAAAAAAAAAAAAAAAAAAGTTTGGCCAATGGCTTAGGCTTCTTAATGCTTATCTCTCTCTTAATTATTAACCCATTTCTCTTAAACAATGTATTGCCACGAGGCTGTGGCTTACCCGTAATCCGGCATGTTACACCTTCAGCAGCTACTTGGTGTCTCCTCTCTGCCATCCTCTCCCCAGAATTCTCCTTGTCTGGTAGCCCCACCTATACTTCCTGCCTGGCTACTGGCCAATCAGTGTTTTACTCATCAACCAATAAGAGAAACATAAGTACAGAAGTGCATCCCCCATTAGAGAATTCTGAGCTGGGCATATGAATGTGAGCATCTTTAGGATATACAAATGGTATTAGCGTATGGATAAACAGGGAGCAGAAGCCTACACGTGAGTCCAGTGTTCATAGGCTGTGGAGAAAAGAAGCTGCAAAGAGCCTGAAATGGGCCAGGCAGCTAAGCAGGAGGAAAGGAGGGACTTAGCAGATCCCCAGGGGCCATTAAAGATCAAACTTTGCTTCATGTGTATTCAAACTTAACCCATGGACATGGCCTTGCCACTTGTTCCTATATCAATGTCACAGATGTCACTGATATTTAGTTTGCAGCAGAATTTATGTAGCTTGCCCTCTGTTTTGTTAAATTGCTTGTCTCCCTCTCAGATTGGGTATACCTGTGAGATAGATGAGCAGAGCTGTACTTGGTATGGTGAACTGGGATGCCTGGACCCTTGTGAGTGCTTTAGACTTTACAGCAGAATCCTGAGGTCAAGTGATGGGCGATGTCTGGTGACTCCACTGTGGAGGAAGAGTCAAGGGGCACATTACGTCTGTTTGGCCTCTCGACCTCCTAAAGGAGGTTGCTCTCGGAAAGAGTTTTAGCTACTCTAACTTCTCCTCTGTTTTTTTTTCTTCTACCCATCAATTGATGCACCCTGAGCTTGCAACTCTGCAAACAAAACCAAGTTAGACACAGCAGGGAAGTATTCCAGGGCAGCTTTAAAGCTTCAGTAGGAGTTGCTATGCTAATTCGATGAATGAAAAAAAAGAAACCCAGAACTGCTTCATTTAGAGCAGAAAATAACATTACATTCGTGGGCACTAGCCATGTGTGTGCGTGCGTGCGTGTGTGTGTGTGCGTGAGTGCGTGCGTGCGTGCGTGCGTGTGTGTGTGTGTGTGTGTGTGTGTGTGTGTGTGTGTGTGTTGGGCCAGGGGGACAACAAATCCTGCAAGGAGTTTGCTTGTTGAATCTATTGATGGTAACTATGTGAACCAGTCACCTCAGAAACATGCCTCACTGTGGCCAAGGAATGGAGGAAGACTAATGCTTTAAGCCTCCTCTGAGGCAAGGGTCATATGACAGAAGATAGAGATAAGGGTGGGATGTCGTTATGAAACTTTGTCTACCTGAGACAGGGCTCAAAATTGCCAAGGAAGGTAACCCAAGAATGTCTCCTAAGACACCACTATTTCCTTAGAGGACACAGCTTATCACCCTGGGAAGATGAAGAGATAAATGTCTGAGACTGTCAAACCCATGTTTTTGTTAATTTGTATACATTTAGTATTTCAAGTATTTGTAATATTTAAGGAAAATTGGCCCATTAGAGTAATGTGATCATCCTTTTGACACCAATTTCAAATATGTAATTAAGACATTGATTTAGTTTTCTAATTTTAAATTAAAAGACATTCTAAAATTATAATCAGTGCTGCAATACTTGAGAGAATTTAAAATTTCCATATTTTAAAGTTTAATTTGCTAGAGTTTCAAGAAGATTTTAGACAATTGACATAAGAGAAATAAAATGCTTTAAATATGTAAACATGATTTAATAAAGTACCTGAATGAATTTTTTAACTAATGTATAAATGAAATAATACATAAAGCATTAGAATCAAAATAGGTCTGAATAGTTATCTGTGCCAAAAGCAGTCCTTGAGACTAACAACAACAAAAAAAGCCAATTTCTTCGTTAAGGACCCCATGGACAGCTCCCTGCAGGACAAAGCCCTGGGCTCTTGGATGTTGGGACGGTTAGGTAAGCCCCTCTGTGGGAAGAGGTGCCGGGAAACGCCATTCTCTGACTCAGGGATGCGCTTATCCTGTGCCCCAGAAGTTGAACAGAAAATCCGAGAGTATAGAAACAAAAATCAAGAGAAGATGGCACGAGTGATGGGGGAAAAACCCTAGAAAACATCAGAACAAATGCATAAGTTGCACAGTACGCGGGAGAGGGATATTAGTCAGACTGAAACCCTGGAGATAGAGGCTGTGACTCAAGTCACTATCAGTCCCCGCCCCTCCCCCTTCCCCCCCAGGACCTCCACAACTCAGGTTTTAGGAACTTTATTTCAAATGGGCCGGGGGGGGGCGGGGGGGGAGGGTGTCAAATGGCTTTGAGCCCGAGGATGGTGTCTCTGTGGGTTACTGTTCGGATAGAGAGGGGCACTGCTTTCCAGAGCTCTGGATCAAGGTTCGGTAAGCTTTAAACATTTAACTCCCTCTCCTCCTTGCAGTTCTAATTCTCTCCTGTATTCTGAGCCTCATTCCTGGACCTTTCAGAGCAACCTAGCTGTGAGGGGCTGCCCTCGTCCTCATAACTAAGGGAGCATAGTCTCCCCGGGAAGCCTGAGTGAGGTGCCAATGTGGCTGCGTTCGGGTTTCGGGGTGAGCAAAAGTAAGGGGCCCCGAGTAAGAGGGGTCAGGGTGCCCCTGAAAGCAAGGAGGCCAATACACACTAGAAGCAGCCTTGAATTCCAGCCCCTAGGTGGCCCTCTCAGCGGGCAGCTGAGCCTTGAAGGGAATTCTCCCACGTGGGCAGATTCCCACCAGTGAGTGGACTTCTCCAGGGACAAAGGAGCGCGATGTTCAAAGACCCCATCCTACGCGAGTTCCTTCAGGATGGAACACGTCTAAAACATCGAAGAACAGGGCATTAAATAAGGGTTACACGGAGAAAGGGAGCTGGAGAGACGGCGTGGAGGTCAAGGACACCCTGTACATTTTGTAGAGGACCCAGGTTTGGGTCCCAGCATCCACAGGGGGTTCCAGAACCATCTGTGAATTCTTATTTTGTGGCTGAAGGTTCCAAGGCCCCAGAAAGATAAAGATGTGTAATTAAGAGAGGGTAGAGGGTGGGGTGGGGGACAAGAGAATGAGCAGAGGGTGGTAGAGCTCAGTTCTGGACATAGGTCTGCTGTTGAACATTTTCTACATTTTATCATCCTCATCCCCCGCCCCCCTTTTTTTCCGATGCAGGGTTTCTCTGTGGAACAGTCCTGGCTGTCCTGGAACTCACTCTGTAGACCAGGCTGGCCTCGAACTCATAGAGATCTGCCTGCCTCTGCCTCTTGAGGGGTGGGATTAAAGGCGGTTGCTACCATCACCTGGCTTTATTTGAAGATCTTTATTGCTGGGCCTGGCCGCACATGTCTCACGGCTGGGAAGAGCCTGGGTCTGCTTAGCTCATTTCTGGAGAGGACCCGGTCCTGCTGGTGTTGCAATACTGTGTGTGATGGAGAAAAAGAACACATCTCAGCACAGGAAACCGGGGAGTGATGCAGGAATCAGGCTCGGATTTATGACAGCTTTCTTTCCAAAGTACTGCTTCCTAAGGGCAGGGTCCCCATTACCCCGGGGGCTTCCTTCCCACTAGCCCCTCCTGCCTCAGCCTCAGGAGCAGGAGGACTCTGGGTGTACACCACTGTGGAGGCTTAACTCTGGAAACTTTCTAAACCCACCCATGCTGTTATTCCTTGACTTTGCAGGGTTGGATGGTCTAACTCCCATCTCTCATTCTCTCCTCCCTCCCTCCCATTCTCCAGATGGATCACAGCACTGTTCTATATTGTGGATGAAACACAGGCTAATCTTTTGTGGATATATAACTATATTTCAAAGTGAGTTGTATGCGATACTGAGTCCTTTCTCCCTTTTTTGTTTTTGTTTTCGTTTTTTTCGAGACAGGGTCCCTCTGTATTGTTCTGGAGCCTGTACAGACCTTTCATCCTTTTAAGTAAAACTCTTGTCTCCTTGCCACCATTTTCTGTTGTTAGAACCGAGACCCAAGGCTGACATTCTTAGGCTCATTTTGCTTCCTGATTCAAGAACGTAGCACCAGCAAACAACTGACTCCTGGCGAACGGCTCGCATTGCTCCAGGTGAGGCAGAAGAGCAGAAGGGCAGGTGCAAAGAGAGGAAAGTGTCAAAGAGATAGCCCATTTTATAACAGCAACCCGCTCCTGCAAGAACCGATCTACCCCTCAGGAAAGACATCCATGATCAGAAAGGCCAGGCAGGTTCTGGAAAGACCACTGCCTCTGTGGCACAGCGGTCAGCTCCAGCAAGGCGCTGGTAGGAGCCAACTGCATGCAAACTCTAGCATCCTTGGTGTTGCTGACCGCGTTTTCACCGCGTAGTCATAGTGAGCATCTGGTCCCCTCAGCAGCCTGGGACTCACGCCCTTGTGTACATCGTGTCGGCCCGTATGCAAACAGTCCTTAATACTTTTTTTCCGAGACAGCCCTGCTGGAGGTCCTTGTCCCTCTGTCCTGTGAGAACTGGTGGCCCTTGTGGCTTCTGCTTGCTTTCCTGTCATCACCCCCGAATCTCTGTCCTGGGGAGGCTTTCCTCCATCTGTGCTTTCTTCAGCTGGTTGCGCACATCCCTTGTGGTGGCTGAAGAAATAAGCATCGTTGTGTTTCTAGGTCAATGTAAACCATCGATACCACCCTCACTGTGTCAACAAGCCCGTGTTGCTCTGTTGACTCGGAAGTACGGTTGGATTTCTTACTTCCCACCCCACCGCCCCTGATCCCACAGTTTTTTGTTAATAAAACTGTAATCTGAAAATCCCAGCTATGGCCATCGAGGGAAACAACAGCATAAAAATGGCTCCACTAAAAGAAAAGGAGAATTTCAAGCGAGAGCCTTTAGCCTACCCAAGGCAGACGCCTGAAGCCTCTGGCAGGTGATGCGCACGCGCGAGCTGCCCTGCCAGCCTGGCTTCTCCTGGCTCCCTGCTCGGGCCCCTCTGTCTGACACGTCGCCTGCAGGTTGTCAGATGTGACTTCAGTTTCACTTGCCACATTGCTTTAGGATGGAGGCTGAGCCGATGACAGGTGCTGGGGCGTCGTGGTGGCTTTTGAAATGGTTACAGTGACTCATCTCAGGACATGCTTTTGTTTCTCTTCTGATCTTCCCCCAGCTTCCTGCCTGTCCGAGTCTGAGCTTTCTCATTTCCTACCAAGAGGCTGACTTCCAGCTTTGTGAACAAACAGTGGTGCCCGAGACGGAGTGGGGGGCAAGATGGGAACTCCCCTGTCAATGGTGATCCCATGAGCACCAGTCCCGTCTCAGGACCAGGACAGCTCCCCTCTGAGGGGTGGGGTGATACCACTGCAGATGGCTGTTTCTCAACATTGCCAGATAGTCCGGTGCACGGCAAGAGGCGAGCTTGCTCTCTTAGCCCTCGCTTGTAAGCACGCTTCCTTTCTGGAAAGCACACATCACTCTACATTTAGTAACAGCTACTCAATTGTTTTGATTGATGGGAACTTCACCAGAGAAGATGCTAAGAGCTGCTGACCCACAGTGCTTCAGACGGGAGTCAAGGTCCTCCAAGGATGCGCGTTGAAATGAATTATACATTCAGATCCACTAGTGCCAGAGCAAGAAGACAACTTAGAGATCACCTCCTGCGGACCCTCCTTTTGACAGACAAGGATCTCAAGGCCCAAACAAACGGCTTTCTCCTGGCTGCCCAGCCAGGCCAGGCTTCCCTAAGCTCTCCTGGCACCTGACCTGCCTTTGGTGGCTGCCTGTTAGCTCCTCCCCCCTGTTTCACCCTCACCTGATCTCCACTCTCTTTCTGCACCTCATGGTGTAGCTCTCGGGCTGGCACCATCCTTCCGTGGGGACTCGGACTTCCATCGCTTCCAGGTCTGTCTGTGGCAGTGGTTCTCAACATGCGGGTTGCTGTCCCTTTGAGGGAGTTGAAAGACCCTTTCGCAGGAGTCGCATGTCTGATATCCTGTGTATGAGACGTTTCTATTACGATTCATAGCAGCAGCAAAATTACAGTTACGGAGGAGCAATGAAATACCTTCATGGCTGAGGGTCATCACAACACGAGGAGCTGTATTAAAGGGTCACAGCATTAGGAAGGTTGAGAATTACTGGCCCATGGTTCCAGCTTCCTGCTAGACTGCAGGCAGACTCAAGAGGCGGGCTTCTGCTGAGACTTCATGACTTCCCAGAAAAGCTGTGTTCAGAGTCACTCTCCACGAGCTTCACAGTAAGATACTCACTGATGACAACCTGAAGATGATGTGAACAGGTGCTGAGCTTTCCAGTTATGCTTTCCTTGGAAGTTTCCCCACTAGATCCCTTTGTTTCTAAGGAAGTATTTCTTTTTTAATTATAATCTACATCTTAGTCTTTCCGTTTTGTAAACTGCTATTTTGTCCTTGCACCCTGTTCTGATGGGCAAAGTGGGACTACCTACCGGTTTGTGTTTTTCATAGGGGCCTTCTTTTGCCAGACCATGCTCATCTACTTAGAACACCGCTTTTGGGGTACAGCCAACAGCAATGTGAGCATCCAAGGCACGTGGACACGTGCCCATCACATCTTTTCCTCTTCCTCACTGCTCCACGCGGGCACTGAAGTGTCACTCTGTCACTGGCAGTGAGGCGCTGTGCTTCCTAATGGTCCGAGTATCAGAGCCCTCCCTCTGCCACCACAGATGCTTCAACACCGTCTTCCGGCTTCCGCCATAGTAACAGCTCAGCCCGGATCGATCGCCGTCTCGGTCTGTTTGCCGCCTCTTTGATATTTCATTTACTCTGAAGGAATCTGCTGTGAAACCACCCAGTAGTGGCACCTGCCCGTCATAGGTTCTGAAGGTGAAACGGGGGGCGCGTGCAGTCGTAGATCAGCTCTCCATCTCCCTCTCCATCTCCCAGGTGCTGCCTGGTGCCTGCGTGGCGGGAATGAACAACGGCCGGGTGAATGGCTAACTCTAATTGTGCTTGCAGAACCCCCCCCCCCCCCCCTTTTTTAAATGATTTCCAGAGCAAAATTCAAAAACCACAGTGGAGACTGGAACATTCTCTTCAGTGCGCTTAGCCCCAAAAGAGAAGAAACAAAGTTATGGCCCCCGAATCCAGGGTGGAAAAGTGTCATAGTAGGACAATGGTCTCTTTCCTTTCACTCCTCACAGGCCCAAGTCACTGGACATGGCAAAGCTCCACTTTAGCGCTGCAGAATATTACATGACAGTTTTCCCTTGTCATTATATTAGCCCCAATTTTTAGACTAAATAAATTTATTTCTCAGCATAGGGGCAGTAAGCTTTGCTCTAAGAGAGAGCCCAAACCTTCAAACACCCATCAACACCTCAGATCTTAGGTCTGGGGCACCCTTATTTAACACACAAAGTTGTTTCAGAGCAGAAGCTGACTTAGGAATAAGAAAGGATGACTCTGGAGATCCACCATGGAGGGCCTCACCCTCCCTGGGGATCGGAGTGGAGATTGGGTAGGGTACTGGGGGACCTGGTGGGGAGGGCTGGGGAGGAGGGGAGGGAGAAGGAGCTGGGATTGACATATGAAACAAACTTGTTTCTAACTTAAATTTTAAAAAAAGGAAGAGAAAAAAAAGAAAGAAAGGATGGATGCTTGATGGATACTCTCACAGCATTGGCGAGCGTCAGAAATGATGCTGAGTTAAAGACGTCAGGTTCGCTCTCCCCAAGAGTGTATGTGCTGTACACTGCTGTTTATTAAAACAATTCCGGAAAAATCAAACAGTGTTGGCTAGTTTTGTATCAACTCGACACAAGCTAGTGTTATCTAAAGGATCCTCTTTTGAGGAAATGCCTCCACCATATTGCTTGAAGGCAAGTCTGTGGGGGGCATTTTCTTGATTAATGATTGACATGTGAGGGTACAGCCCACTGGGATGGTGCCACCCCTGGGTAGGGACCTGTGAATTATAGAAGATAGCAAGCTGAGCTAGTCATGGTGAGTGAGTTAGTAAGCAGCATTCCTCCATGGTTTCTGTTTCAGTTCCTGTCTCCAGGTTCCTGCCCTGAGTTCCCTTCATGGTGGAGCACCACCTTAGAGCTGTAAGATGAAGAAAACCCTTTCCTCCTCATGTTGTTTTTGGACGAAGAAACTTCCAGTGCTGAGGGAGGGACATACTCACCATTGTAATGCGGAAATGGGCACGAGTGTGTATCAATGTATTATCAAGTTGTAGTTGTCCCTTGATGTTCTTGGGGAATCCAAATACTCAAGTCTGTGCCCAATCAAGTGCCCTATTTAAATGAACTATTATCTGCATATAACCCATGCATTATCTCTAGGAGACTTTAAATGACCTCTAGATACTTATTAGGTCTAAAACACTGTAGATGGGGAAATAGTTGATATGCTGTGTCATTTAGGGAATGATGACAAGACAAAGTCTATACACGTTTAATACAGATGCCGTTGTTTCCAAATCTTTTCAGCCTGTGGTTGAATGAACCCTTGAGCACAAAGGGCCAGCAGCACAGTGTAAATACGCAGCTTGCTGTGCACTGGGTACAAGGTGTGTATTGATAAAGCTGCCCTAGAAATCATTGCAGGAAATGGAGCTGCCTGGGTCAGTTTAGACTTCTGTAAGAGACCACTGGGGACTGGGGACTTAAGTAACAGATTCCTAACGAGGTGCCAGCAGACACACTGACTACTGAGGATGTCCTTGGTGCTCTGGCTGCACCCTCACGTGATGGGAAGGACAGAGGTCATCTCTCTTTTTGTTTTGACACATCATAGCCCCGTCAGTCCTGTAACTCACTCATGTACCTTAGGCTTGCCTTAAATGTACGACAACCCTACTGCTTCAGTCTCCCAGGGGTTGGAATTACAGGGTGATGATTGCTTCTCTCCTCGTCTTCCTTCCCCTCTCCACCACATCCCTACGCAGGCAAGGGTCACAGTAGCTGTCCATTGAAAAAGCACAGAGGGAAGGACACGCTGGACAGGTGAAGGCTAACCACATGGGGTCCTAAAGGAACTGAATGTAGAATGGCAAGATGGCTTCTTTCTGGCTTAGATAAAGGAGACCCAAGCGGCTGAGAGGCAGCAGAAAGCCTTTGCCACCTCTCTCCAGCTGCCTGCTCCGGATTTGTAGCAAATCTTGCTCTGAAGTGAAGTGCGGATTCCCAGGGGACAAAGAAGAGCATCTTGGTCTGTTTGCCTTTGGAGTCGCCAGCTGACTGTCCCCTGACTGTCTAGCCTTCTGGAGGGGTAGCACAAGAGACGCTGTCTTCTCTTGTTGACTTTCACTAGTGACTCAATATGCCCAGACACTCACGGTGTCAGTGTGCCGGGGAGACTTGGCAAAGGAGAGGAGAGAATCAGGTTGGGTGGGTTCAAGACAACAAGCTTTGTGTCTTTGTTTTGAGGATGGCAGGGAGCTCCCTGCTTCTTGCTTTCCTGCGAAACTAGAAGGTGCACTCTTCACTGTAAACGCACCTGAAATGGATTTTGGCTGTGACTTGGGTGGTGAATATTGTGGCAGATCGTGCGACCTGTGTGGCATTTTTTTTTCTAATCTGAGGAATCTGGGTTTCAGGTGGGGCTGAGATTAGGTATCAGGACCTGTGTTGGTTGGCACCTTACAGGAGGAAAGGCCTGTGGGTGCAGGAGTGACGGACAACTGAAGCTATGCTCAGTCTGAGGTAGGGACAGTGCAGTCAGAATGCCTTGGGACCAGTGAGATGGCTTACAGGGTGGAGCTGCCAAGCTCTAAATTCAGTGCTGGGATTCACATAGTGGAGGGAGGGAAGGAATTCCTGCAGGTTATCCTCTTACCTCCACTCATGTTTTTTTGGGCCCGTGTGCCCATGTGTGTGTGCACTTGTGCATGCACGCGCGCATGTGCGCGCGCACACACACACACACACACACACCAAACACACACACACACACACACACCAAACACACACAATATAGATTTAAAAAAATCCTTAACTTGGGAGCACTCTATTGTAAGCAGTTATAAGAGACAGACAAAGAAGGACAAGAGTCACACATGAATCATTCCCAGCAAGTGTCTTAGGGACTTAGAGAACTGTGCTGGCACTTTCTAGGCATGCGTTGGCGGACAGACCCTGCCTTGGGAGACCAGGCCACTGTTGAAGACCTTTAGACCTCTCAGTTTACCTGTGAGAAATAAAATTCACTCTGTTGTCAATTAATAATCTGATTAGCCAACAAGTGTGTTCACTGTGAAACATTAGTCATCACTATCCCCACCTTACGAGAGGAGAGAAAGAGCTATGTGCTAGGCTTTTGTGAGCATTGAGTGGCACAGAGCTGAGCTGAATGAGCAGTCAGTAATGTTGAATCCCCTCACTGGCCGTTTCCATGGCTGCAAGGAATTGCCCCCTTCTGAGAATGGCTTCTCAAAGCAGACACAGCCCCTAGATTTGCATGTCTGCTATTCTCCCTGCAGCAAGGCAGGGCTGTGAATAAACCGCAAATCAGTAACTGCCTTTCCTGTTAGTGTCCTGGCTCCCTAAACTGAGATAAGCTATGGGCTTCTCCACCTTCCCCCAAGGGTGGCTTTGAACTTACAGTCCTCCTCTTAGCCTCCCAAGTACTGGGATCATAGCCATGAGGCTACTGTTCTCTTTTCTTCTAGGAGCCCATCGTAGTAACTTGGTGCATTGCTTACACTAAGTAGGGCTTTTGCCCAAGTACTCACTGCTAAAAAGACCAGCTTCAGGAGCAAGCTGGGACAGTTTTGGTCAGTTGGTTTCCCTAGAATCTCCTAATTCAAAGACGCTTCTCACTTTGACTACACACAAAGCTATAAAATCCTCGTGCTGCCCTTGAGTGCTGGTCACGCCACTGAAGCGGGCCTGGGAACCCAAGGGTGTTTTAAGTGGTGATTCATAAGGACGTGGTCACCACGGGGAGGAAGTGGGAGAATTAATCCTGGAGGTAAGCAAGCAGCCCGGGCTGGCTCCTTTGCTCCACCACGTCCCTGTCTACGTGACTTGGCCAGAGTGCTTTATTCCTGCCGTGCCTTGGCTTCCTCATGTGTCAACCAAGAAGCTAACGTATACATCCTGTAGGGTGGCTGTGATGCGCAAAGCAGGTTGGAGCCGTAAGTGGCATGGTACACATAGCACATACGAGCCAGCCATAACTAATGTAATCATGTCGCTGGGGAGTTGGGGGAGGAAAGATTTGGGGCCTTGAGGGAAGCTGTGACCCTAAAGAAAAGGTCACTAAGAGAGCCAGCAGCCAGGCCTCTGACAGGGGAAGGCATAGAAAGAACACTTCAAGGGAGGTATATGACCGGCTGCCAACTCTTAATGGGACAGGAGAGCTTGGCTCGCTGACAGGAATCTGCCACCCCAAAGCCCCTTTAGAATTTGACAGTCTCCGTGATACTCTGTGGAATTCCTAGATACAGTCTTGCTGCCAGCTGGCCCAAGATTTGTTCCAATGAGAATGGCATGCTAGTCCAGGGCTGAATCAGTCACAGCCCCTCTGTTCCGTCTCCTGGACTCCTGGGCGCTAGCGTACAGACAGGTCCAGCCTGGCAGACAGCTGACATCTGAAGGAATCAGGTTGTTATCAGATGGACACTCACTAGACAGTGTCCCTCCCGGCCTCTGCAGTGCATACAGCAGCGCACGTAGGCCTGCATACCTCCCATCTCTGCCCAGGCGATTACATGCCAACCACCCTGGCCCGTTCCAAGGCAGCTGGAGCCAGCTGGGACACAGCGCTTAGGGCAGGAGCCAAGTAGCTTTTCTCTCCATTTTTGATTCCACAATGATTTTCTTCTAAGTATAGGCTGAAACAGCAGTGGTCAATGTGTGTGTGGGGGGTATAAACCTGCAAAAGCAGGAAGCTAAGCTTTACCTGCTCTGAAAGGCGGCCAACGGGCACAGCCTCTGTCCTCCAGGACAGAAGAGTGGGAAACGTGTTCAGATCTGGATTTAAATACTGCTGTGGGACTCAGAGTCTGAGTGGGTAAGGATGTGTGTGTGTGTGTGTGTGTGTGTGTGTGTGTGTGTGTGTGTGTGTGTGTACATGGGTCCTTGGCCAGGATTCAGGTTTGCAGCCCACTATGCTAGATACTTTTATGTTAACTTGATACAAGCTAAAGTCATATGGGAGGAGGAAGCCTCAATTGAAAAACAAGCAAACAAACAAAAAAATGCCTTGACAAGATCAGGCTGTGGGCAAGCCTGTAAGGCTTTTTTCTTAATTAATGACTGATGGGGGAGGGCACAACCCATGTGGGTGGTGTCATCCCTGGCCTGGTGGTCCTGGGTTCTCTAAGACAGCAGGCTGAGCAAGCCACTGGAAGCAAGCCAGAAAACCGCATTCCTCCATAAGCAGCATCCTCCGTGACCTCTGCATCAGCTGCTGCCTCCAGGTTCCTGCCCTGCTTGAGTTCCTGTCCTGACTTCCTTTGGTGATGAACTGTGATGTGGAAGTGCAAGCTGAATAAACCTTTCCTTTCCTTCCAAAGTGGCTTTGGTGATGGTGTTTCATCACCGCAATGGTAACCCTGACTAAGACACCCCGCCCCCCCCCTTGGTCCTCACAGCTGGTCTTCAGCATCAGAAACAATACGGGCCCATTCTGTCAGCTTGTGACGACTCTCCATAGTTCGTGGAATCTCTGGTGTGTGTTCCCTTACATACACACATAGTTGGAACACTAATGGTCAGGACCACTTCCTGCTGGCTTGCTCTGCCCCAGGCGGTGGTAAGGATGCTTTGAGTAATCATTTCCTGCTGTCTCCCCACCAGGGTTCAATGACCCTGTTGTCAGTGCTGCTGGACAGGTGAGCACCCACAGCTGTAATGTTAGGGAACCTGGCCAAGCTCCCCCCACCCATCCCCCGACATGGGAGGGACTCAGTAAGCACCCAGTGCCTCACCGAGCTCACTCATTGACTGGGAGCGGCCCGCAAGGGCGTGGCTTGGCCCTGCGCCCAGTTGAGACCCAGTCAACATTGGCTTTGCGAAAGTAAAAAGTTATCAAAGCTGTGCCTTGCATAAAAGGGCACGGAATGGTCCTTTGGAGGCTGCGCAAGCGTTTGTTGAGCAGCAAACAGAATTCGAAATTTTAAAAGTGTTCATTGGATCTTGAGATTTCCTTTCCTTTTCAGCTTTCACTGTCTCTTCAGCGGGGCAGAGTGCATTGCTAAGTTTTCGAAGAAACTTTTGGCTTAGGAAGCTCTAGCCTTGTAATTATGCTCGTCAACAGTCCCCTGGGGCTCTGTCTTTAAGCTTATTTCAAGCTTAAAGTGTGTGGTCAGCACGGTGGGAAGATTTTGTCTCGAGTTAACCGCACTTCTGGGTGGCAGGGACTTCGGAGCATGAGCACAGGGAGCCCTGGGGGCTGGCGCTTCGCGACTCACCCCAGGCACTGTTCAGTTTGGCTCAGTCACTCGCATGGTGCTTACTCATGCTACACTCGCTCAGTGCTCAGTGCCAGCGGGAAAGGAGACATGGTGTGTGATGGGCCTCCTTTCTTTTCCCGACAGACTCTCCAGAGGTTCCGCGATTCTCCCACCTCTCCAGGCACGCCTGTTGTATGCTATGGCTTGCTTCCCACCTGCTTATCCACTTCACCGCTGGCGTCATGACTTAACCTCTTAGTGGCGCCTGTTTAGTTGATTGACCGCTTTTAGGACTTGAGCTTCACCTAAGGCAGATCCTGTGCCTGAGTTTTCAGCCCATAGGATGAGGGCGGGACCGATTAAGGCATCAAATGAAGTCTGTTGAAATGCATGCATGGCTCGGGGGTAGGTCAGACCACTTGCTCCGCAAGCATGTGGATCTGAGTTTGAAACCCCTAGCACTCATGTTTAAAATTGGGGAGGGGCTGGACATGGTTGGATGTGGGAGAGGAGACACGAAGATCCCCAAATCTTGCTGGTTAGCCAGCCCAATCAAAACAGTGAGCTCATGGTTGGTTCAGTAGAGACCCTGTCTCAAGTCAGAAAGGCAGAGAGTAATAGAGGAAGGCACACAGCCTCCTGTTGGCGTCACATACATGCAACACATACACACACACACACACACACACACACACACACACGCACGCACGCACGCACGCACGCACGCGCTCTCACACACATGTTCACGCATCTCAATTACAGCAGGGGGAAGAGCAGCTTTCCCAAGGTGAAGAGACAGCCTTTGATAGGAGGCCAGATATGTTCGTGAGGAAGGGGCCTGGGTGACCTGGTGTGGCATTGATACCGTCACTCCTTGCACAGATAATTTGTGAAAGCTGTAAGACAGACCCAAGGACAAACTAGAATAGAAAAAAATGGGGTTCCAGGCAAACCATGGCAGCCCTTGAAAACCATATTCAACAGCTCTCCATGGGTCAGGGAGAGATAAAGGGAACAAAGTCAGAGCTACTTAGGAAAGTATCCAGATGAAGGGGAGAAGTGACAGAGGTGACAATGAGTTAAAGTGCTGGATGGAGTTCATCACTTAGGTAAGAGGGAGACTGTGTCCTTAGTGATGAACACAGAGGCAGGCAGAGGGCTGTGGAGGTGGCCCAAGGCTTCAGGCCTCCTTGTGAGGGGCTAGCACTGAGAGGAGGAGCTCAAGGGAAAGGGCGTGGCTGGGAAAGGGGTCTTCAGGCAGATGACATTGCATGGGGGCTGACAGGATTTGCATCTTCACATGGCCAACAGGTACCAGGGATTTAAGAATGTGGTCAGGACAGGGTGGGGTTGGTGGCTCACTTGGGCAAGTGCTTGCTGTGCAAGCTTGATGCCTGAGTGCAGATCCCCAGAGCCTACAGGGGTGGTGGCACAGCACTAGTGGGCAGAGCCAGGAGCATCGTGGGCACACACGGACCGGCCAGCATAGCTAATCAGTGAGATTCAAGTTCAGTAAGAGAGCTTGGGTCAAAAAGCAAGGTGGACAGAAATAAAGGAAGACATTCAGAATTGATCTCTGCCCTCCACAGGCACACATGATACACACACACACACACACATACACACACACACACACACACACACACACACACACACACTTGAGTGCTTCAGGGTTGAAGATGTGTGAGTTATCAGCACAAGGGTACCAGCTAAATGGAAAGCTATTTAGCTTCTTGGTCACCTAAAGCTAGGCTTTCCTGGTTTTAAGGGTGGGTGGATATTTTCTGGTGTCTAGATAGAGTCTTGATTCCCTAATACAGTTAGTTCTTGAATCCTCAAGATTCCAAGAAAGGATTCATTCTCTTCGTCTTCCTCCTCCTTTTCCTCCTCCTCTTCTTCTTCCTCCTCTTCCTCCTCCTCCTCTTCTTCCTCCTCCTCCTTCTCCTCCTCCTCCTCAGTTGTCCAGCTTCTAATTCTGCAAACAACAGTTAGAGAGAGGCAATGAGGGTCAACTCAGCAACTATGAGGAGGGAATAAAGAAGGCATCCAGGTCTGGTGGTAGGTGGGGGTGTCGCAAGCCCACAGAGCAGGTAAAAACTATTTGCCTACCTTTCAAAGGCATGAGACATTTAAATGTTCTTTTACAATAATTTGAATCGTGTCCCAAAGATTATTTCATTTTACAGTTCCATTTGTCATTCCCAATCCCGGTGACTAGAAATATCAGAACCGCAGATGGCAGGATCCTCATGCAAACATCACATGAAGGCTAAGTCTGAGCCACACTTACAGTGGAGTGTCCACAAAGTGAAAAGACAAGAAGTTAGGAAAAGGCTGCTTTCTAGTCCCCGCTGGCCACAGGCTTCTTCCTAGAGAGTGACTAGGGAGTCGTGTGCAGGGTTTTACTCCTGGCCAAACAAGCATAAATCTCAGGATGGGTAGTATTGCTAACCAAATGTTTGTATCTGGGGGACTCCACTTAGGCATGAGAGAGGCAGAAAAACATCCAGAAAGAGATGAGAACCCCCTGAAGTCTATGGCTGCTGGTTCCTAATCGCTCTGTGCAGAATCCAGCTTCTTTTATTGGAGGCTGTCACTCCTGGGTCCTGGTCTTCTGTCCCTGCCTGTCCTCAAGCAGGTGACTTGCCATCATTGCTTCCCAGATGTGGGCATTTGGCACTCTCTAGAGACTTGGTTGTTACCACTGGGTGGAGGGACAGTGCTCGCTACACAAGGTAGGTAGAAACGGGAGCAGGAGTGGCCTCTGGAGCTGTGGAGACCACCACAGCATCATTGACTAAACAGGCAGCTTCTAGGCCGTTCTCTGTCTTGTCTTAACTCAATACTGCTGTGGGAGAGATGTGGAATAGAGGTAGTATAAGCTGAGCCAGTTTAAACCCGAGGCCTCTAAGACCAGTTGTCCTCGTGAGAACAGTTCATACTAGTGGGCCAAGCATGCTTCATTCGTTTTGAAAATCAACTTTTAAGAACCAATTTGCCCAGTTCTGAAACACACTGTTCTTAAAGGGGAATACGTCACCTGGAGGCTCCATGATGGACTAGGAGATAAACAAAGTGTGGGTTGGCCAATAGGTCATAAGAGTCAGGGTGCTGGTGGCTTAACCAAGAGGCACAGGGAGTTGGTCATCTACCTCCATGGTAGTGTACACACCACATGGTCACTGCCTCACTCTCGTCAGTGAGCACAGGGAAGGGACGGGAAGACAGCCTTTGCTTGCTACCTGTGGGAGTCTGAATAGGAATGCCCCCCCCCCAGGCTCATATATTAGAATGCATGGTCCTTAGTGAGTGGTGCTACTTGGCAGGGATTAGGAGGTGCGGCCTTGTTGGGGGAAGTGTGTCACTGGGGGTGGGCTTTGAGGTTTCAGGAGCCCAAGCCAGGCCCAGCGGCTCTCTTTCCCACTGCCTGTGGATCTAGATGTAGAATTCTCAGCTTTCACGTCTGTGTGTGTGCCTCCATGCTTCTTCCCATGAAGATAATGGATTAAACCTCTGAAACTGTACCTCACCTAAACGCTTTCTCTTGTAAGAGTTGCTGTGGTCATGGTGTCTCTTCACAGCAACAGAATATTGACCAAGACTCCACCCCTCTCGGTATATCTGTGCACATGTGCATGAGTGCTGTGTTGGAAGGAAGGTTTGGCTTAGGGGGTTTAGTGGGAATGCTGGTTTTCCTTTAGGGGGGTAAAACCATAGGATCATCATGTTCCTACTTCCTGCTCTTAGGAGAAATGTTTTTAAGAGGAGATAATTATTTAGGAAGAATTCCAGTGAAGGGTGATTGAAAGTGTTGGACACAGTTCCTGGCTGTGATTATAGTGCGGTCCTAGACTGTTTAAATACACCCGCCTCTGGCATCTCAAGCAGGAAGCATGTGTTTGGTAGAGAAAGGAGGGGGGAGAAGCAGAAGGAAAGAGATGTTGGAAAAACGACTGCAGTATAGTTAGCCCTCCATAGCTGTACACAGATTCAGCCAACTACTAACCAAGAATTTATCCAAAACTGATGTCTTGGGGATAGAGAGATGGCTCGGTGGTAAGATCACCACTCTTCCAGAGGACCCAGACCTGATGCCCAGCACCCTCATGGCACCTACAAACTGGATGTAACTCCAGGTTCAGGCAATCTGACACCCTCTTCTGGTTTCTTCTAGCAATGCATGCTTCTGGTGCATGTACATTCGAACAAAAACACCCATACATGTAAAGAGAAGATCTCAAAAAAAGATTTTCTGCTGAATACATAGAGACATTTTTCTTGTCACTATTGCTGTGTATTGCATTCACATTCTCCCAGGTCTTATAAGAAAGCTAGAGATGACTTAGAGGATACAGGAGGACGTGCACAGGCTGGATGAAGACTTCTGTTGTTTGGAGATAACCTGTCCCTGTTGTCAAGGCTTCCTTTGAACTGGAGAGTCTCCTGCCCCAGCTCTTGAGTAATCTGGACTGTTGTGTACGCCACCCTGCAGTTTAACATAAGGAATTTGACTACCATAGATTTTAGCATTCTTGGGTGCTCCAAAATATCCTTGTGGGCATTGAGAGGTTGACTGTATTTCATATTGACCTAGAGGAGAAACAGCACTGAGACCTCAGGGTCTGTGTGCAGGTTGAAAGAGGAGCAGAAACCTTCCTCTGCTGCTGCATGTGGTTTGCTCCCTTGTGAAGGTTCCCTACTTATGTTGATTTTGGTTTGGTCTGTTTGTTCAAGCTTTGCCAAAGCTGTTAACATATTGCATTAGTTACTTTTCACCATGACTAAGACAACTTATAGAAGAAAGAGTTTATTTGAACCCATGATTCTAGAAGGCTAGGGCCCATGATGGTGGAGTGACAGGATGGCATGGGGGCTGGAACACCAAGCAGAGGGCTCACGTCATGAGCTACAGATGGGAGGCAGAGAATGAACTGGGTGTGGAACCCAACTTTAAAGCCTCCAAGCGGCATGCACACTTACAGCAAGGCTAACCCTCCTAAACCTACCCCAAACAGTGCCACCAGCTGTGAACCTGTTGCTCAAACGTCTGAGCCACCACACGTGTTTGCTATTCTCTGTGCCTGAGGAGCGGCTCTCCCGAGAAAGCCTCCCATTCCCCCAGCAGTCTTATTTCAGGAGGCAGTGCCCCATCTCGTATCTGCTGGAGGTCCCCTCACAGGCTGGCAGCAGTCTCCCGCCCCAGGTGCTGACACAGTGGAGTGTGTGGTGAGCCCGACTCCACCTTCAGCTAGATCTGCTCCCCAGTCACAAGGTGCAGGGCAAGTTATTCACACTGCTCAGAGTCATAACTTCCTCATCGCTGAAACAGGATAGGGCCAGCACCTGACGGCCTGTGTGATGGCAGGGATTAAGGGAGTGATTACATGTGACATTTGCACAGGCTGTGGAATGTGGGACGCACCAGGCAGGCACAAGGAGGATTTCCAGAATCCTCCTTGTGCCTGCTGCTTTTGTGGTCACCTCTCAAGAAACTACAGGCTGACTTAAAGTAAATTGTTATGGTTATCATTTCCACATTGCTCATAAAACTGCCAAAAAAGTTGGCATTGATTTAAAGCAAAATGTCCAAGTAGATAAAGTGATGTTTAATTCTCTACTTCTATTTTTGGTTTCTCTCCATTATTTAGACTTTAAATAATTCTGACAGTTTAGCAGGACCCAGGACTTTAATGAATATCAAACATCTCACAATTGTGAGTGTGATCTAGGGTCCAGATGCCCACAGGGCTCCATTCACACTTTTCAAGGAGACCAGAAGCTTCAAATTTTCACAGAAATACAAAGGCTTTGTCTGTATTGGTTTGTTTTTTGTAATCTTGACACAAGACCTCAACTGAGAAAATACCTCCATCAGATTGGCCTATAGCGAAGACTGTGGGAACATTTTCTTGATTAATGGTTAATATGGGAGGGCCCAGGCCGCTGTGAGTAGTGCCACTCCCGAGCAGGTAGTCACAGAATGTATAGGGAAACAGCAGGATGAATAATCCAGTAAGCGTCATTCCGCTATGGCCTCTGCTTCAGTTCCTGCCTCCAGGTTCCTGCCTTGAATCCCTGTCTTGGCTTCCTGTCTTCCCTCAGTGGACTGTGTTCAGGATATGTGAGTCAAGTTGCTTTTGGCATGGTTTTATCACAGCAATGGAAACCCTACCACAGCATCTATACAGCTGTAGTGCTTCTAGGCTATACTTCAAGGACCAACAAGTTCATTTCCAGAAATTATTCATCCTTAGAGACAGACAGAGCTGGCAGAGGGCTTGGGAATCTTTGGGTTCAGGTAGACTGTTGCTGTAGGTTTTTCTTGTCTGGCCTGGTCCCACTGTCCTTCTCAGTCCCCAGTAAACACACGGATGCTGTATTAGTTATAAACTAATGACTAGGGCTACTTATTGGCTAGCTCTGTCTTAACTATTAACCCATTTCTATTAATCTAAGTATTTCCATGTGGTCTTATCTTACTGGAGAAGAGTCTGGATCTCTTACTCCTTACTCCTTCCTCTGCTACCTGGCATCTGTTCTGGAGGGCTACCTCTGCCTAACTTTCCCAGAGTTCTCCTCATCTCACCAATCTTCCTGCCTTAGTGGCCAACAGTGTTTTATTCATCAACCAATAAGAGAAACATACATACAGAAGGACTTCCCCCATCATTAGACAATTAAGAGCTAAGACCATGTCACACATGGTACCACTCTTTTTGAAAGAATGCCTCTGCTGAGCTATATTGTGATAAAATGTGATCAGTCTCCAGTGAAGCCTATTGCAAGACTGCCTACAAACACACTGTTTTGCCTACAGAAGGAGTGTGACTAAGGTTGCCATCACGATCCCCTTTATGAACACCATTTAGGGATGTCCAAACTGATCTATCTTTCAGATCTACCTGCTGGACATAGCAGTTACTTCTAGAACAATTTGTTTGTTTGTCTTAAAAATTTTTATTTATACCTTCAAAAATATTAGCATTATTTTTGATTGGCAATATGCATATCTAATTTGCTTTCTTTGGATAAACTTGGTAGCAGCTGCTTTTATCTGCTGAGCCATCTTGCTAGCCCCAAGAATTAAAAAAAAATTAACTTAGGAAGACAGGAGATGTAACATGTTTTCTTCCTGCCTGCTACCTGGGTCCTGTTGTTGCTTTCAGACCCCAAATAGCACACAAGACACTATATTAATTATGAAGCTGTTGGCCATTTGCTTGGTTTCTTATTGGCTAGCTCTGACTTGATTATTAACCAATAACTGCTAATATATATTTTATAAGAACTTATCTTTTTGAGGATGCACTCCTGAGTGACCGTTGCTCCTGGGAGATCACATGGCAACCAGTCTCTTCACTACATTTTCCAGAATCCTCCTAGACTCCTTGTCCCACCTATCTTGCTTCCTTATTGGCTAACAGTGCTTTATTGACATATACACAGAAGGACTTCCCGCATCAAGGAGACGGGAATGGGAGGGAGTATGAATATGATCAAAGTATATTATATGCATATATGAAAACATAAACTTGAAATCCATTATTTTGTATGATTGATATATGCTGATAAAAATATTTGAAAACAAGACCAAAATGTCTTATAGATATCTAGTTTCATATGAAATGTGTTTAGAGAAATACTACTTTTCAGTAGTTTATTATTTGCTTTAAAAACAAAGTTTACCGCTGGGCTTGGTAGTGCATGCCTTTAATCCCACCACTTGAGAGGCAGATGCAGAGGCAGGAGGATCTCTGTGATATCCAGGCCAACCTGGTCTACACAGTGAGTTCCAAGACAGGTAATGCTACATAGAGAGATTATGTTTCAACAAAAAAGCAAGAAAAAATAAAGGATATTATAGAAACACTCCCCAGGAGAATTCACAAAGATACAGATTTCCTTTGGAAAAAAAGCATCAGAGTGAAAAAGATGTAAGATTTTCTGGAAATTCGTGTCTGATAGAGAACCTCCAGTCTTTCTTCTTGCCTAGATAAAGGCATATGTAACAAGGTTTGAAGGGCTCTCTACTAGGCCCAAGCATGGCAAAAATGGCGCTGGCTGGCATGCATGTCTTGTCCTTTCCCCGTCCTTCTTCCTTTCTAAACCGTCAGATTCCACTCCTAAAGCTAGACCCCAAGGTTTCTTCCCTTATTTGGCCACTTCCTTAGGTCTGACTAAAACTCCAAGGTCCAGCTATCGAAAAACAAAACCCACCAAGGTCAGATATCTAAATTCATTATTTAGCTACACTGTCCAATCAGGATTTACCAACTTGTCCCATCACAGACTTCCCTGGTTTCCCCTAAATCCCACTCCTACAGTGTGGTGATATATTGTTTATGATCTAACAAATAATGCTTGCCTGAAGATCAGAGTGCAGAGCTAAACCACTAGTTAGCCATAGAGGCCAGGCAGTGGTGGCACACACCTTTAATCCCAGCATTCTGGAGGCAGATGCAGGTGGATCTCTGTGAGTTCAAGGCCACCCTGGGCTACAGGAGTCTAAAAGAGAAACAGCCAGGCAGTGATGGCTCACACCTTTAATCCAAGTATTTGGGGTCACAAGCCTTTAATCCCAGTACTAGGGAGGTGGAGACAGGAGTGGTATGGCTGGGGGAAGAGAGGAATGTAAGGCGGCAGAAGACAGGAGCTTGTGGCATTCAGTCTGAGGATCCCTACGGACAGGGTCACCCCTTTGGTCTGAGAATTCAGTAGAAGTAAGAGGGCTGTTCTGTGGCTGGCTCCTTTACTTCTCTGACCTTTCAGCATTTTCCCCTATACCTGATGTGGGGCTTTTTTTCTTTTTTCTTTTTGGTTTATCTAGATGGGGTTTCTCTGTATTGTTTTGGAGGTTGTCCTGGAACTGGCTCTGTAGACCAGGCTGGCCTCGAACTCACAGAGATCCACCTGCCTCTGCCTCCCGAGTGCTGGGATTAAAGGCGTGCGCCACCAACACCCAGTGACTCCGGGCTTTTATTACCAAGACCTATTAGAATTTGTGCCACACAACAGAGACAGCTGCTGCTGTCATTACCTATCCAGAGGCACCCCACCCCCACCCTGCTTGTCCAGGGTGATAAGTATCTTTTGTGCTAGAATTTGGTGTCTGGGTGTGCTCTGTGCTAACTCAGAGGGCCCTTTCAAGGTTGGTGCGACTCTTGATGTCTTGTCAGGGACTCACGGTGACTAGAAAGGAGGTGGTCCATTGTGAGCCCGCATTGTTCATTTGAGGCATCACTGTATATATTATCCATTCTCTCTTTCCATTCAAACTAAACGAAGTGGAAACCTCAGCACGTCCCCTGTTACGCTTGGGATAACCCACACCTACTGGAGCATGGATGTTTTGTCTGGCGTGATCCTGAGACTTACATACAGAACAACACATCCAACCTCTGGAGATGTTTGTCTGCTTAAACCAAAGAACCAGACCCCAGAGAAAGCAGCAAAGCAAGCTCATCTTCAAGGAAAGGGGACAGGTTTCGAGGAGACAGCAGGGAACACTGGCTGCGTCCTGGGTCCTGAGGTGGTACCCAGTTTCTCCATCAGCTTCTTGGATGTATCACCATGACTGGTGCTTTTCATTGCCTTTCTCTCTGTGTACACCTCCATGAGGGATAGGAGCAGTTATTTCTGTAGGTTATCTGTGTCTCTCTGACTGTATTGCTGAGACTTCTCTCCTCTCCTCTCCTCTCCTCCCCTCCCCTCCCCTCCCCTTCCTTCCCCTCTCCTCCCCTCCCCTCCCCTCCCCTCCCCTCTCCTCCCCTCCCCTCTCCTCTCCTCTCCTCCCCTGCCTGTAAAGAGAAGCTTTTTCTTTGAGAGAAGCCTTCCTGCCAGCCTGGTTCCAGAGCCGCATCAGTCCCAAATAAACACACAGGAGGCTATATTAATTATGAAGCTGTTGGCCTTGCTTGTTTCTTACTGGCTAGCTCTGACTTAAGTAATTACCCCATAATTGTTAATCTAAATATGTCTCTTACCAGAGAAGTTTCCGGGCTTCCTACCCCATGGCGTTACATCTCGACTCCCTGTGTTTCTCCTTTCCAGAGTTCTCCTGGACTCCTAGTCCCACCTATCTAGATTCCTATTGGCCAGCAGTGCTTTATTGACATATACATACGACTTCCTCCACACCTCCCCTCCCCTCTCTTCCCCTCCCCTCAAGTTCAGAATCTTTTTTTTGTTGTTGTTGTTGTTTTTTGTTTTTTTCGAGACAGGGTTTCTCTGTATTATTTTGGAGCCTGTCCTGGAACTCGCTTGGTAGACCAGGCTTGGTCTCGAACTCACAGAGATCCACCTGCCTCTGCCTCCTGAGTGCTGGGATTAAAGGTGTTTGCCACTACCACCCGGCCCAAGTTCAGAATCTTACCACGCAGTCTTGGGTAGCCTTAGGCTAGCTTTGAACTCAAAGTTCTTTTGCCTCTGCCTCCTAAGTGCTAGGATCATAGGCATATACCTTTACAATTCATACTTCTGTATTGTCATCATCATGATTATTATTATCTTTAAAAATTTATTCTCTCTTATATTACATCCTAACCATAGTTTCCCCTCTCTCCATTCCTCCCAGTCTCCTCCCACACCTCCCTTCTCCCTTAGATGTACTCCTCCTCTGTTTCCCTTCAAAAAAAGAGTAGGCACTTCAGGGATATCAGCTGAACATGGCATAACAAGTTACACATTATTATTATCTTGAGACAGGGACTGACATGTGTCTCTGGCTAGCTTAGAACTCCCTATGTAAACCAGGCTGGCCTCTGACTCTGCCTCCTGAGTGCTAGGATTAAAGGTACTCACAACACACCTGGCTAATTATTATTGTTTGTTCATTATTCAATTAAGATGGGGGAAAAGTCTGGATGCCCACCACATGTCAGGTATCATGTTCCAGGCATGTGCCCCATCCTTGCCCTGATGGAGCTCATGAGATACAAGAACACATGGGAGCTGAAAACAGTTCCACTCGGGGCAGCGAGGACTCCAAAGCACCATGTGTGAAGTGCAGGGGGAGTAATGGAGGGAACTAGGAATGTATTTGACTCTAGTTTTCCATTAGCAGAATTAGTTTTTTGGCTTAGTAACAACCAGCCTCTTAGTAGAGGAACTATAAACGAGTAGCTCACTTGGGATTAACTCAGGAGACAACTGACAGGGTGCTCTCAAGTCAAGGCTAGACCGACCCCTCAAACACAAAAGTAGACTCCAGACCTGAATTGTTTCAGGCACGGAAATCGATACCACCTGGAAGCTAGAACCCTGAAACACACCCTCAAGTTTCCCCGAGGGACACATGTTCCTAGGATGGCCTTCTGTTGTGGAATAATTCTTTAACTAGGCAAAAAGATGTGCCACATTTGTTTATGCTGCATTTGTTTATGATATGTTGGCTGCGTCTGTTTCACCTTGCCTGCCTAAGGCACCTGACTGGTGTAATAAAAAAAGCTGACTGATCAATAACTAGGCAATACAGGGATGTGTGGAGCTGGCTAGGGAGAATAAGTAGGAGGAGAAATCTAGGATCCAGAGAAGGAGAGAGAGGGAGACACCCAGGGCCAGCCAACCAGGCAGCCACTAGCTGACAGACACAGAGTAAGACAAAATGAAAGAAAGGTTTAAAAAAAAACCCGAGGCAAAATGTAGATGAAGAGAAACTCCACAGTGGTAGTTATTTCTGAGTGACCTTCCATGCGGGGTAGAGATTAGGGGTCTGTCTTACACATTTCTGGCACAGAGTGTACAGGAAGAGGCTACTGACTGACATCACTGTCGGGGAACACTTGTTCTGCCTGGACACCATTCTGGGTACTTTTAGTGGACTGACATGATTACTCTTTCTCCAGAAGCCTATAGAGCCTCCCACCTCCTTCCTCACTCTCAGCACGTGAGGAAGTGTAGCAGTAAAGACCAGGCAGACAGGCTAAATAGCTTTCCTAAAATCACCACTAAATTAAGCAGCGGAGTCTGTCTGAGTTACTTCTCTACTGCTACGATGAGACACTACGGCCAAGGCAGCTTATAAAAGGAAGGATTTAATTTGGGGCTCATGGTGCCAGAGGGTGGTAGAGCCCATGACCATCATGGCAGGCAGGCATGGCCCTGGAACAGTAGCTGAGAGCTCATGTCTGATTGCTAAGCAAGAAGCAGAGAGAGAGAGAGAGAGAGAGAGAGAGAGAGAGAGAGCGCGCACTTACTGGGGATCGCTTGAACTTCTTAAACTGCCTCCAGTGACATACATCTACCAACAAGGCTACACCTCTTAGTCCTTCCCAAACAGTTCTACCAAATACAGCATTCAACTATGTGAGCCTACGGAGTCCATTCTCATTCAACTGACCACAGCATCTAAGTTTGCATTCATTTGGCTCTATCCCATCATTCTTTTTTAAAAACTATTTTTTTTTTGTTTTTCAAGACAGGTTTACTGTGTATAGCTTTGGCTGTCTCAAGCTAGCTTTGTAGACCAGGATGGGTCTACAAAAATCTGCCTGCTTCTGCCTCCTGAGTGCTGGGATTACCACCCAGCAGTGTTTTTTGTTTGTTTGTTTGTTTGTTTGTTTAGTTGGTTTTTTACATTTATTTATTTTGTGTGTGGCACTTGTAGAGGTCAGAGGACAACTTGGGGAGTTGATTTTCTCCTTCTACCTGTGGATTCCTGGGATTAACTGGGATGTCAGGCTTGAGTGGCAAGCAACTTTACTCACTGAGCCAGCTCTGTGGTGCTTGTCCCATATTTTCAATCTTTGTGTGCTGGCTAGATGTATCTCAACTTGGCACAAACGCTATCCCCCTTCTCCGCTCCCTGGCCCACTGTGGTGTGACCTCAGCTGCTCTGCCATGCCTTCACTGCCTGTGCTGGACAGATTTATGCCAACTTGACACAAGCTAAAGTCTTCCAAGAAGAAAGAACCTCAATCAAGAAAATGCCTCCATAAGATCAGGCAGTGGGCCAGCCTATAGAACATTTTCTTAATTAGTGATTGGTGCAGGGAGGACCCAGCCCATTGTGGAGGAGGTCATCATTGAGCTGTGGTCCTGGGTTCATTGAGAAAGAAGGCTGAGCAAGCCATGGGGAGCAAGCCAGAAAGCAGCACCCCTCCATGGCGTCTACATCATTTCCTGGCTCCAGGTTCCGGGTCAGTGTGAGCTCCTGCCCTCCCTGCTTTTGATGATGAGCTCTTACATGGAACTGTGAGTGAAATAAACCTTTCCCTCCCCAAGTTGCTTTTGCTCATGGTGTTTCATCACAGCAATGGTAACCCTAACTTAGACTCTTTGTTATCTGTCCTTGACTTACCTCGTTCATGTATAGTTGTTGCTTTCGTTTTCATTTTTCCTGTAAGCGAGCCCTTCTCTGCTCTGCTCTTTTCAACCTACATTCATCTTCACTGTCTCCTGACCCTGTTTATCCTTTTTATATCTTTATCCCCACTTCGACTCTTCCTCCTGATTCCATTAGTGGTGACAGCTATGCCCTGTGTACCTGGAAGTTCTAGCTTTGGGGAGCCTGCTATCAGCACCCAGGTCCTTCCTGCATGCTTTGCCTCTTCACGAGAGAAAATGCAGGTGACAGTTATACATCTCCAAGCTGGAATGCTCCTACTACTTTTATGATGAGTTAAAACACATTTTCAAAACCACCTCTGATTGTGAACTTTGGACTGGTAAAGGCAGTAAAAGCAATATAAAGAAGAAGACATATAAACTCCCAAAACAGCCCTCGCCCTTTTTTGGTAAGTGAAAAGGCCACTTAAACTGCAGAGATGCTTCTCAGATATAATTCAATTTACCTGATGCCTGCTGCTTCCTTCTGCGTTTTTATCTTGGGTTTTGAAGACCCTCTTGGAGCCCTAGGCAATCTGTGTTCCTTTAATTTGTCCTAATCCTTGTTTTCCAACATGCTGGCTCTTTCCATGTCTGAGAGCAGGTGGTACACTCAACCCACAGATAGTAGATGGTGCTGTGCAACCACAAGCGTGCATCCACCTAACACCCGTCTCCAGGGCTCCGAGCATCACTGAGGTACTTGCAGGGAGGAACTGGCTAGTGGTTTCTGGACACACATTCTCTTCACGTTTGATAAGGTAGCTTAGTGTGCCAATGGGAAGTGAAGGAGTTCTAGGGACTATGTATCCACATGTATCATGGCTCCCATCTTCAGTGTAACAAGAAAGATAATGGAGGACCATAGGGACACCTGCACCCTCATGGGGATCATGCTGGGGACTGTGTGAAGACTCATAGTGCATCAGAAAAAGAACATGACACAAACCTAAAGTTATAGAATAAGGCCTTTCCCACTGTCTAAGCCACAGTGTGATTACCATCACCACGGAGCCAAGGTCCCAACAAGATTTAATTACGAGCGCTGTTATTAAAGCTATAGGTCACTAGGTGTTCGTCTGTGATGAGGTGCGCTTGGTTTGAAACACCTTGTATAAAGTAAACTTGCACTGGAAATGTAAAGTGCTTCTCAAAGGCTGGCAACAAACACAACGCTAAAATGATTGAGACAAAATGTTGCTTGTTCAAGAGAGGTTTACCCCCATCAGAAAGAAGCATTTTATTGCGTTTTCTTAATTATAAAAGTAATAACACAATTGTAAGAAACATATTTGTAACTGCATGAACATTGTAGAGGCAAATAGAATAAAACATATATCACCAATAGTCCTCAATTTTAGATTAACCACTGGCATCATAGTTTGATTTTTTTTTAAATATGTGAATACTATAGTGAACGAATTCAATAAATGATGCCAGAATTTCCCTTTTGCTTGATGTATTGTGGATGTTAACACTTTTGCTTCTGTGTGGCACATATGAGTGTCTTAAATATTTAAGCAATCCTCTCTTGTTGGTGAGTCAGAAGTTTCTGATACTATACTGTGTTCTCTAATGAATGTTTATGTATTTGTAACTTTGAGTCCACAGATGTTAAATTTCTTAGGTACATTTTGAGACATATATTTAAGTAGGTGTGTGTGTGTAAACTAAATTTGAGTCAATACCTTTCACTTTGTAAGTTTTTATTTTATTTTTGTGCAAGTGTGTGTGTGTGTGTGTGTGTGTGTGTGTGTGTGTGTGTGTGTGTGTGTGCAGGTGCCTCAGAGGCCAGAAAGAACATCAGATCCCCCAAATCTGGAGTTATAGACAGTTATCCTCTGGTCCTCTGAGAGACACAAAGGTCTCTTCACTCTGAGATGTCCTCTCTCCTCATCCTCAGTACTCTTCTGTATTCATATTTTATCTGACTAAATGGGTTTATACAGCTGTATGCTGCTGTACTTACTTTTATACACCAATATGCTATAATCACTTAGTATTTTCCAATTTGAAAGGTAAACAAGCTATGTTGTACTCACAATTTGCACACTTGTGGTTCTTTTTTTTTTTTTTTGGTTTTACGAGACAGGGTTTCTCTGTATTGTTTTGGAGGCTATCGGTCCAGCCCGGCCTCGAACTCACAGAGATCCGCCTGCCTCTGCCTCCCGAGTGCTGGGATGAAAGGCATGCGCCACCACCGCCCGGCTCACTTGTGGCTCTTAATTAAAAGAAAACCCACCATTTTTGAGGTGACTGTACCCTCTGACCACTTTTCTCATAAGTAGTCTGTCTTTCTGTTCATTTGTAGGATATTTTTGATCTAACTAGGCTACCGATTCTTCGTCATTACTTTTGAGTTTAAAAAAAAATGCTAAAATGAAAGCTGTGAATAGCTTAATTTAGGAAGAAGGGTCATCCGGAACCAGGCACAGTGCCTAGAATCCAAGGGCTTGGAGGTCAGTCAGGGGTTTGAGGCCTGCTTATGTTACATCTAGAGTTCAAAGCCACGCTGAATACTTGACACCTTGTCTCAATACAAACAAATAAATAAAGGCTGAGGAGAGGAAATTAGAATAGGGCAGGAGTAGGGGGGATAGTTCCCTCAGGTCAGGTGCAGACATACTCTCTCCCTGACCACTCACCCAGTGTCTCTCTGTGTGCCACGGACTTGTATTTTCTTTACTTCTTCTGTTTCATGGCAAATATTTCCAAACAAAAGTCAGCTAGCATCATCTATACAAAAATGGTGACTTCATCTTGCGATAAATGAATGGTCATTTTAATTTAAATTAAAGAAAGTTATGGGTTTTGAGCATTAGCCATCTTACATTTAGAGTTGTCATTTCCAAAGAATTTCAGTTTAAAATGTTTCTGAAAGTCAGTTTGTGTTTCTTTTAAATGCAACTGCTTCACGGTGGAACCATTGGTCCTTTCTCCTCTTGTTCTCTCAACAATGATAAAAATGGGACAAATACAGGCCAAAATTACAAACTCCGTGTTAGTGATGGGGCAGTGCTTAGGGCCGAGGAATCATACAGGATTTGCTGCTTGAAAATGGACCCCCACCCCAACCCACAATCCTCCCCACCCCACAGCCCTCAGTCCTCCCCACCACACAGCCCCCAGTCCTCCCCAACCCCCAGTCCTCCCCACCCCACAGACCCCAGTCCTCCCCAACCCCCAGTCCTCCCCAACTTCCAGTCCTCCCCAACCCCCAGTCCTTCCCACCCCACAGACCCCAGTCCTCCTCAACCCCCAGTCCTCCCCCACCCCACAGCCCCTAGCCCACTTGTATGGACTGGTGGCCTGGTGGCCTGGTCCTAAATGTGGCTTTGTTTCGTTTGGAAGGAATACTTATTAGCTGCCTGAAGCTGGGGTGGGGACATTCTTAGACTGCCATTGAGACCTCATAAGAAGTGAAATTGTTCAAGAGAAGATGATTAATCATTCAAAGCATGTTTCCTCTTCTTAAAATAGAACATGTGCAGGCATGTGTATGTGTGTGAGTGTGTGTATCTGTTCATTTGTACACACATCTTTGTGTCTATTTTAAATCCCTTGAGTGTGTTTTTCAGCTTGCCTTATAGAATTGCAAAAGTATTTTTTTAATCCCAAGAATGCCTCTATTTTGAAGAGTCTGCAGCCCTGCCCTCTTGTTAACTAATGGGCATAGTAATGACTGCATCTTAACCTGGAGACTAAGTAACCGGTTGTTGAGTGTCCTCTCATCGAGAAAAGTCTGCAGGCTCTAAGTGGGAGCGAATGGCTACTTGTCTCCAGATTGCAGGGTGGGAGTGAGGCTAAAACTTTAAGGGACGGAGTTGGCATGTCCCATCTGTTACAGCTTAGACAAAGCCTCCCTCCTCTCCACCAATCACAAGTATAAACTCTCTGCTGCTGGCGGGACCATCTGGATCTCCCATTGTCTCCTGGGTTCACACCTGCAGAGTCACAGCAAGTCCTTGATGGATGCCTTTCAGGATTGCCTCATAAAATCAAAGGACAGATGAGCAATATTTTTCGAAGACTGTAAATGATAGAACAACATTCATAGCTTTCATTGCTGTTTTGAGAATAATCACCCCAGCCTCTGGGGTTTGGTGTGAGCATTTTTTGTTTTCTCACATGTGGCACTGTGGGAGCTCAGATTAAAACAATGGTGAGAGACATCCCGGGATCTCAAGAGAAGGCAGGGTCATCTCTGTGTTCAGACAGCAAAGGGTACGTGGGTTTCGTGCCTGGCAAGTCCTTCTGTTCTGAATAGCCATTTGAAGCCACGCCTTTGAAGGCTCCCACACTGTTCTGAGTTAGGACACCAGCCATGTCCACATATGTGCTTTCAGTGCGCTTAGTGGGACTTCTTTCTTCATCATTCCCCAAGACTGCCTGCTGCTGCTGGGAAGACAGAGCCTCAAGCCATGGTGGCTTTCTGGATCCTATCAAGTTCTTCAAACACAGTAATCTCTGTCTGTCCCACTGCCCAGCTGTTGCCTCTCCACTTTGGGGCTATTTGATTTTAGGGAGCAGGGAGCTAATTCCTGCAAGTGCCACACACTTGGAGACCCTTCAGCACAAACCACAACAGGGCAGAAACAGGAGTGCTTGCTGCTTTCCTGGCATCAGACAAAAGGCCGGCCACTTAATACCACGTTTTCCTTCCTTTTTAGTTCAGACGAGGGAGCAGGTGCAATTTCTGAGAAGAATGAGGCTGATCCCTGGTAGGATTGTATTGTCTGCTAGATCTACCCCAGCGAGGTTAGACCTCTTAGATAATAATGAATTTGAAACGTCCAGGGCACCGGGAAACAATGAAACGCGAGATTTAGACAGTTTACCCTGAGTCATGTAGCATGATGTCCGTGTGATTAAGGAAGCTTTCATCTGGTTAGGAATGTGGTAAAGGAACCAGGCTACCGCCTGGGCTGGTAGGCTACTTCCTTCTCTTAGTAAGGTTTCCCAGCCAGTAGCCCAGTGAGAAACTGGAACTCGGTGTGGGCAGAGGCTGGGGGGAGGGACAGTCTTGTTATCGAGCTATTACAAATGGCCCGACTGGTGAGTTCACACGTACGCATTCTCCACATTGCAGGAAGGTCTCACTTCTCGGCAGAGTGTCCTGTTGTCCTCTCACCACTAAATTTCCCACGTCTTACCTCTGAAATCCCAGCTTCCAAAAGGCTGGCTAACATTATCATGTCAATTGTTTTTCCAGAGTGGAGTAGGACTATGACCGCATTATTGCAAAAATAATAACCTATAATCTATACAAATGAAGCAAGTGTAAATGACAAAAGATCCTAATTGCTTTCAGATGACATTGGATTTGTTCCTACTTCTCTCCACAACACTTTCTTTGAGCTGGTTTTTGGTGGGGGGTTTGTGTGTGTGTGTGTGTGTGTGTGTGTGTGTGTGTGTGTATTTGTGTGTGTGTGTATGAAACCAAAATAGACTTGCCAGTTGGATCATGGAAAATTTTGCCAGCTCCATTTGTTCACAGTTCACCATTTCTTTTTCTTTATATAACAATTTCCCTACTTACCCTTCTGCCACCAAAAGTATGACTCTGTGGAGTATGAACTATGAATAGAAGCTTATGAAATTTCAAACTGATTATGCCTCAATGACCACTCCGTCTCCACTCCCAATTCTCTCCACCTTCTAATCTCAGCAACCGACCTCCCAACCGCACTCACTTTGTACATGTTTCTGTAGCCAGAGTTTATTAGAATGTCTAGGAAACACAGACAAGGAAGGGTGTACGGACAAGCAGTGTGTTTCCCCAAAAAATGGATGGAGGGGAAGGAGGAATAAAGGTCAGACCAGTCCAGAGGAAGCTGAGACACATTCCTGGCTTCTTCCTTGGGAGTCAGCTCCTTGAGGGGAGGTGCCTGTCTCAGAGATCTTTATAGACTTCTCAGACCAGAGAAAAGCCCAATCAGTAGGCGCTTCGAGCGGATGATGTAAGGCGCACAGCGCTACCTGACTGGGGCTGGGCACCTTTCAGAAACAACTTGTGGATTTTTCCATTTATGGATGCCTTTGTGTGCTTGTGTGTTCTGTTTATTGTGGGTTTTTAATACTCTACAGCCAGCAAGTGCTACTTTGAAGTGTGATTGCTGCTACACTGAACTTACATGAAAATGAAAAACCCTTCTGGAAGGATCCACACATACAGGAGGGAGCTTTGAACTGTGTCTCCCAGTAGTTCTAGAAAAGTCACTAATACCCAACGCAGTTTCCAGGTGTGCCTGCTCCTATTGGGCAAAACGGGGCCACAGGGATTCTCTAGGCTTGGGTGTTCCTTCTCTGAGCACACACAACATGTGCTCCTTAGTCACATCTGGACAGAACCAACAGCTGACCAAAAGACAGACACTGCTTTCATGCACTCCATCTCCTAACATGGAAAGGGACTCGACCGATCAAAGCCCTCTCCTTGAGGAATTTGGACTTAAGGTAGAGATGGAGAGAAACCCAGAAGTAGAGAAAAGCAAACTGATGAGTCGTGCAGAAGCCAAGCACCATGGGAAGAGACAGCAGCACAAAACAGCGGGGCAGGCGGTGACTTCCGTGGCTGGGAAAGAAGGCTTGCAGAGCCATCTGTTAGCAAGAGATGAACAAGAAGCAAACAGAGAAAGGAATAGGTCACAGGAGCCGCTTCTGGAGTGGGAAGCTGCTGGAGAGATTACTGTTCCATTCTGAACAGGGTTCTAGATCCTGAGGAGGCCTGTTGTGTAGCCCTGGGAAAGCTCTGCCTCCCTGGGTAGCCTGAGTACACTTACCCCTTGGTAAATGGCAAGGTTGGCATGCTTAACAGTATGCACATACTCCATTGTCTAGTGATGGTCACGAAGCAAAGTAAAAGGCACACATGTGGCCCGAGCAGCTTTGCACACGGATCGATACTTTTCAAGGTGGCCACAGCCCGTGAGGTTGGTGGTCTGCAGGTCACCCCAGTTCAAGTGCTTGTTTTTTTGCACTCAAGTGTTTTGATCTGCTGTTTGGTCTTTTGGCCTCTAAAACTATGACCTAAAGAAATCTCACTTTCTTTTAATGTTACCTTGTCCCAGATATTTCATTATAGCAACAACAAAAGCAGCTGACACAAAGTTCTCCTCAGGGTCTTTACCCTTTTCTCTGAGTTATTCGTTCTCATTTTTTCCCTGTTGGAAGCTGTAAATGATCTTTGCTTGCCTTTGTTTGATGTTTGCCCTCTGTGGTAAGGCTCTCACAACGGTGTTTCTCACCGCTCCGACACTTCTCCATATCTCCATGTCCCTCTGGGACGCTATACTTGAAATGCTACCAGCACTTCAAATTTATTGAGTTCAAAATGGAAGTTTTTTTCCCCCTAAATTCCTGCCCCCAATTTGTTTATTATTCCTTATCTGAATGGAATGGCGGCAAGGCCCAGACTTCAGTAGCTGTGACTGTGAAGTCCTAGAAACTCTGGCTGTGCGCTATCAACGACTTCTCCTCCTCCTCCTCCTCCTCCTCCTCCTCCTCCTCCTCCTCCTCCTCCTCCTCCTCCTCCTCCTCCTCCTCCTCCTCCTCCTCCTCCTCCTTCTTCTTCTTCTTCTTCTTCTTCTTCTTCTTCATCATTCTCTCATATATTACATCGTGACTGCAGTCTCCCCCTCCCTGCTCTCCTCCTAGTCCCTCTTCCCACCTCCTCGGTGTCGATTGCCACATTGCAAGTTATGCAAAAGCCTAGCAGCTTCCAGCAACATATTTACTGTTTCATACAGTTTCTGAAGGTTAGTGATCTGGGTGTGGTATAACTTGCCTGGGCTATCATGAGGTTGGAGGAAAACAAGTGCCTGGGTTGCAGTCACCAACAGCTTGGTCAGGCCAGTCTAGGATCACTACCAGTTCCGTGACCAGCCACACCTGTTGTCTCAGTCCCTTGACTAGAAGCTTCCATTTCCTGCCATGTGCTTCTCCCCAGTGAGTTGCTCGCATCACAGTTTGCTGGAGAGAGGAGAGATGGCTGGAGGGCGGGGGAGAAACATGCTCAAGATGGAAGGAAACCGCAGTCCTTTTGTAACCTAATCTTGAGAGTCATGCAACAGCCCTTTGCTCTCTTCTGCTTGTTGGAAGCAAATTGCTAAGTCCAGCTCACACTCAAGAGGAGTGTTACTATTAACCCGTTTGTGAGACCAGTGTCCTATGAACCCGTTTGTGAGACCAGTGCCCTGTGGACCCGTCTGTGAGGCCAGTGCCCTCTTCCTCATTTCTGCTTTGTGGGACTCAGCAACACCCCCTCCTTCCCCCTGGTGTTTGTTCTTAAAGAAAGACTCAGATCTTTAATGTATTCTGTATGGTTTGGTGCTCTTGTATTGTCACCCAACTCTCCCTTTTTCTCCCTCTCTTCTCAAGAGTCTTGGACTTCTTTAGGCAGTAGATGTCACTCTACATACTTTAGGGGGATAAAAAGCCCAATAAAGCTGTCCTTTGGTCAGTGGGGCCCAGGTGCTGGGCGATTTAACCTGCTCAATACTCCCTTACCTCACACAGTCTCCTGCCTTCCTCTCACACCCACCTCCGGAACCTCCATTAGTCTCTTCGCAGACGTTTCAAACCCTGCGATAGTCTGGTGCCTACAGGACACGGCTACTTCTCTTCAGTCTAGTATCCAAGGCCCCACGATCTGGGCTCGTCTCTCCTTCCTGGTTCTGCTGCATAGACACCAGGCTTCTAACCACGATGACGCTTACTATTGACAATGTGTTCTGTAGGCTCTACTCTAATCTGCTTTCTCATATCATTTCCTGTACCCTCACTGAAGTTAGATAGAAATCTCTTCCGGAAACTTGTCTTTTTTTTTTTAAGATCTATTTACTCATATGTCTGTGTGCTCTCTCTTCATGCACACAAGAAGAAGACAGTAGATATTATAGATGGTTGTGAGCAGAAATACCTTCCTAGAAGAACTTTTCCTGTGTGTCATAATAAGTTTGATGTGTGCTTAGTAAGTCTAAGACTCATCTAAGAACTTTTTGTATATTAGTTCATGGAAAAATTATAGCAATGATATCAGATAACCTCAGTATTCCCGTACTGTAAAGGGAAGCTTTTTCCTTGAGAGAAGCCTACCCGCCAGCCTGGTTCTAGAGCCGCATCAGTCCCAAATAAACACACAGGAGGCTATATTAATTATGAAGCTGTTGGCCTTGCTTGTTTCTTATTGGCTAGCTCTGACTTAAGTAATTACCCCATAATTGTTAATCTAAGTATTTCTCTTACTGGAGAATAGTTCCGGGCTTCCTACCCCATGGCGTTACATCTTGACTCTGTGTTTCTCCTTCCCAGAGTCCTCCTGGACTCCTAGTCCCACCTATCTTGGTTCCCTATTGGCCCAACGGTGCTTTATTGACATAATCACAGGACTTCCCCCATCACCGTACAGTCACAGAAAGCTTAAGTAAATTGGTACTACTACTACTACTACTACTACTACTACTACTACTACTGCTACTACTATTGCTACTACTAATCTATTGTTGGACCTGAATTTGGAAGCTTTGTAGTCTGACTCTGAGATTAGCAAGGCTCTAGAGTCCCAACATCCCCTGCTACTGTACTGCCTTTCGGAGGGCAATGGGGGTTCTTATCCCTCTTTTGATGACTTAGGATTTCTGCATACATAGCTTAATGAATTAGGCAGGAACTGTTAATGGCTTGGACAAAAAGTAGGGGACATCTCTTCCATGAAGGAGCTGGTATAAACGACAGTCCTATGTTCCCTCTTCTTTGGTCATTATGATGGTTAGGTTTTGTAGACTACACAATCTGGGGTCACTTGGAAACCTTAGCTGGGAAAATGCCTCCATCAGATTGGCTTGTAGGCGAGTCTGTTGGGCATTTTCTTGCTTAATGATTGATTTAGTTTCTGCCTCCAGATTCCAGCCTTGAGTCCCTGCCCTGACTTCCCTTCATATTAGACTATAAACTGTAAAATGAAATAAACCAGTAGTTCTCAACCTGTGGGTCACAACTCCTTTGGGTGTCAAATGACCCTTTCACAGGGGTTGCATATCAGACATCCTATATATCAGATATTTACATTATGATTCATAACAGTAGCAAAATTACAGTTATGCAGCAGCAGTGAAAATAATTTTATGATCAGGGTCACCACAACACGAGGAACTTTATTAAAGTGTCACAGAATTAGGGAGGTTGAGAGCCTCTGACATAAACGCTTTCCTCCCCAAGGTGCTCTTGGTCACAGTCTTTATCACAGCAAAAGAACCAAATTAGAAGAGTCATTAATGCTCACCATGCCTGCCTGTCCCAAAGGGACCAATGGGAATGCCTTAGCCTGCGCTCCTGGGTCTAAGACAATCCGTGAAAGGTCACCACGGTCCTCTTTCCTGCCCGTGGGCTTTCCCCACTCTGTACATTTGAACTTCATTCATGCCTGTGTAAGTTTGCCAGATTTAGAAAGAGAGAGAGAGAGAGAGAGAGAGAGAGAGAGAATGGATATGGGATGCCCAGTTTAATTTGCATTTCACACAGCCCATTTTTCAAGTGTAAGTATGCCCTCAGTATTGCATAGAACACACATATACTAAATATTGATTGGCTTTCTGGATTTCATGTTTAAGTGGGCAACCCTTGTTTCATCTTGTAATTCCATCCTGGTTGCCCTCGGGCCTGGGATTCTGTGGCTGACTGACTGTGGTCGCAGGACCATGACTTCATCTTTGGCACTTCCCAGAAAATCTCATGCTGAGCTACTGTTGGGCTTCATTCAGAACTCATCCAAGGGGCAGCCTTGTTCACTGTTTCTGGAATAAGCATTCAGCAGCATCGAGCCGCAGGACGCCCTCCAGGAACAGAAATCAGCCTACTTTTCCAACTTTCCCAAACTTTCTCGTATAATCCAGGGGAATGCGGGGTCAAAATGGATGCAACCAGTACTTCAGAACACAGTTACAAGTACGGTTTTCACCGTTCCGAACACTAGGGAAACCCTAAGTGCACTCTGTGTATATAGAGGCTGCCCATTGGTCTATAGTTGCAGGAAAAGGAAGGACTTTTCTCACTCACCAATTTTAAGATTTTTAAGAACTGCATTTGTATAAACTGAATCTCCACAGGACACTGTAAGAAACACAGGAAAGAAACTTGAGAGGGAAACACATATTTTACATTTGTATCCTTTGCCTTCAGGAAAATGATTTGTTCTCAGCTTAAAATTTTCTCCTGGGGCAATATCACAGCCATCTTGAAGACTAATGGCTTGTTTTCTTGCTTTTTAAGCTAATTTTAATAGCTTTAAATTATTTATTATTTAATATTTAAATTTAATATTTAATAGTTTTAACTACTTAATTGCTAGAACTGGGGGTTAAATCTAGGGTTCTGCAGGCCTAGCAGGGGCTCACAGAGACTGGAGCGACAATCAGGGAGCCTGCATGGGTCTGACCTCGGTCTCTGCGTATATGCTATTGTTGTATAGCTTGATGTCCTTGTGAAGCTAACAGGGGGGAGCAGGGGCTGTTTCTGACTCTTGCCTGCTTTTGGGACCCTTTTCCTCCTACTGAGTTGCCTCGTCTAGCCCTGATACGAAGGTATATGTGCTTAGACTTACCATAACTTGTTAATCCGTGTTTGGTTAACATCCTTGAGAGGCCTGCTCTTTCCTGAAGGAGTAAATCTAAAGGAGGAGGGGGTGGGGGGGAAGGACGGGAAACTGCAGGTGGGATGTAGTTAGTATATGAGAGGAGCATTTTTAAAAAGATCCAGAGTTCTGTGCATGCTGGGAAACGACTCTGCCACGGACTGTATTCCCAGCCCTCTTTTTGCTTTTATATTACAGCAGGGTCTTACAAAGTTGCCCAGCCTTGCCTTGAATTTACCCCACATCTCAGGCAAGCCTTGAACTTGCAATTCTCCTGCATTAGCCTTCCTAGCTGGTATTCTAGGCCAGACCTACCAGACCTGGTACTAACATTTCCTTGTGAACACGTCCAAACTTGAGAGTAAAGTGAACAGCACATCGACTCTACATGCTGTTGGCTGCTTTAGACTGTGGGCCCCGACACTGGCTGAAACAACTCCAGGGAGGAAGCATTTGTTTCCACTCTTGGTTCAGGGGATGAAGTTCACTGAAATGCGGAAGGCACGGTGTCTGGGGCGGCTCCGCCCATAGTGGCAGGAGCGTGTGAGGTGGCAGCTGCCAACATCTGGCAGAGCAGGAAGCAGAGAACGCAGGCTGGAAGCAGGAGTCGGCACAGTCCTCAAAGGCCTGCCTATGCCAACTCCACCCCCCACAAACAGTGCCACCATCTGGGATGGGCACCAAATGCTCAGATACATGAGCCTACAGGGGCACATTTCACATCCAGACCGTGCCGTAATCGTACACACCCGCAGAGCGGTCGTTAACATTTTACCCTGTGTGTCTTCTCATAAATTTTACTGAATTAATTTAACTTGTAGGCGCCATGCCGTGCACCCTTAAATGTTCTTGGGGGAAAATGACATTTTCTTTCTCAGCCACAATACCATTGTTCACCTACAAATTAGCAATAATCTCTTTATGGTGTCTGCATTTAATCAGAATTACCTTTCCCAGGGTCCTGAGGGTCACATCCGTCCTGGTTCTATCCCAGCACCTAGCAGAGGGCATGACTAACAGATCAATGGGATGGCAGTGGAGGGAACACACAGGTTTGGGGGTGGGGGCTGAGCAGTGAGTTGGCTGGGCTGGTTGATGCCGTAGCCCCGCCCCCCAGGGTGGGCAGGTCTGGAGAATGGTCAGAGTCAGTCTGCTTCAAAGGAGGCAACATGAAGGGAAGTTGCAAAGCAAGTTGACATTTATTCCACGGAATCAGCATGGCCAGATGGTTTCTCTACGCTTCTCCCAGTCACCTCAGAGACAAAGAAAGATTTCTTCCCTTCACTCACCTTCAGTGACAAGCTAAAAAGAAACATGGAAGTTCCTAGGATTTGCGGCTTCTTACACTTCTTTTAAAGATTTATCTATATTTATTTATGTGTGTGTATATGAGAGAGAGAGAGAGAGAGAGAGAGAGAGAGAGAGAGAGAGAGAGGGAGAGGGAGAAGAAGAAGGAGAGGAAGAGAGACAGAGAGAGAGGGAGACAGAGAGAGAGGGAGACAGAGAGAGAGGGAGACAGAGATAGAGATAGAGAGAGAGAGAGAGAGAGAGAGAGAGAGAGAGAGAGAGAGAGAGAGAGAGAGAGAGAGAGAGAGAATGTGCCCTGTGTGTAAATGCCCATGGAAGCCAGAAGAGAGTGTATTGGACCTCCTGGAGCTGGAGTTACAGCTAGCTGTGAGATGGCGATGAGCTGCCCAAACTCAGGTCCACTTGAAAAGCAGAATGCACTCTTCACTATTGAGTCACCCCTTCAGGACACTCAAACTTCTATGCGCAACTTGGACAGGGAAGCTTCGAGGTTCAACATAACAAAAAGTCTGTTGGAAAGCAAGGTTAACCTTGAGTAGAGTTCCACTAATAATGTCCTACTGAGATCTCAGCAGTCCCTCCCATAATGTTCTGAACAAATGTGTCGGAGCCATTTGAGCACAGCATTCGCCTCGCAATGGTAAAGCCTGCAGACACAGTTTCCATGTGTGGATGCCATTGATACTTTAGCCACAAATTATTGCATAGAGGTTAATAGAAGGAAGCAGGCCCTAGGGGAGCCCCCTGCACAAAACTACCTCATATATTTGTGGGTGATAACAGAAATAAACATTGATGAGAACAAGAGGTGTGGCAGACATAAAAGATCAGGGTTCGTTCAATGTCACGAGAAATTGCTTTCACTCTAGCGGTAGAAAATCCATGTTGTAGCCATTTGTCTCCTCTTCCCGTTCTAGCCCTCAAACAGTTCAGCTAAATGTTTGCTGAGTTACCTGTTCTGAGACCTGCCTTTGCTGTTAGTAAGGTCTGTCCCCCTCTCACAAAGGAGTGGCAACTGTTTATGTTGTTTGGGGAAGCTCTCCACTCCCTTAACGTAAGTGAGAGGGACAGGCTTGCCTTATACTGTGGTCAGGCATGGCCAAAGTGACTTTATTTAGTGGCCCTGGGTATGCTAGTAGTATTCCATATTTGCTTTGGAGAACTGTTAGCAACCTATGATGTTTCTAATTTATTCTCTATCATTCCCTAAAAGGAAGCATGGCAGGCGCACACCTCCGTTTGGGACCAGTGACAGATGATGTCCTAGTTCGTCCGATGGTTCACTCATCACAGCAAGTGGGTGGGTTTGGCATCTTCGGTTCTTTTCTTCTGAGTTTGTCAGTGTCCAGACCAGGAGGTACTCAGCCCACTCACTTCCTAATCGAGCTTTTGGCAGATAGCCATGTCAACACAGGAGGCTGAGCATCTGTTCTCTGGCCTCAGTTGCCAAGATGTGCCCTTGACCGGCTGGTTTCCTGGGTCAGCTTCGTTCCCCACGTGTCCATGGTGGCCCCATGTGTTGCACACAGGGGATCAGGTTTCTGGAGGAGGCTGCAACTAGCAAGGTTTGGCCAGTTGTGCCAGTATCTGTTTAGCAAATGTGAGGAGTTGGATGCTGGTTCACAGCTCAGGGGAGGCACTCCTGGGGGAAGAGAGAATCGAGTCACACTTGAGGGGTCCAGTGGAACAGTCATCACAAACCTGTGGCTCATGCCTCCACACTGTGACCTGTTCTTGTCCGTCCGTGGGACAAGTGAGGTCCTTTCTCATTGACTATTGTTGGACCAGAAACGCAGTCACATGGTAGGGTAGGTGCAGAGGAAGACTTAAGCCACCTTCACTGTTTTCTGAGTAATCTTTCAGAGTTTAGAACAGAAGTGAGCATACTCTATCAGCTCCAAAAGGACAGACTCAAAGTCCTCGGACAAGGTTCAGGATGGAAGGCAGGCTATCGGATGAACTTGACTTTCACCCCAAATGTCTTAGCTTCTGTGACTTCATTTTGTTTCCGATCTCTTTGTATTTACCTGTAAAATTATAAAGGTTTTAATATTTTCACTTCTGTTTCCTATAAGGGTAAAAGGGTCCCATGCTGCATAGAGAAATCCTCCCTCCCTTTCTCCTTCCCCCTCTTTTCCTTTCTCTTTCATTCTCCTCTTTCTTTCTCCTTCCCTTTCTTCTACTCTCTCCTTTTCCTCCTTTTTCTTCTTCTCAACCCTTTATGCCTTCCTTCCTTTTGTTCCTACTTTCTTGTTATCTTTCTCTATCCTTCTCTTCCACTTGTGTAATATATCTGTCCATCAGTCCATACACCCATCCATCCTTCCATGCATTCATCCTGAATCACAGCTCTCAAATTACTAAGAGGCACTTCCTGGTTCTGGCAACTGGGCGATTTAATGAACGGATTCACACTTCCTATGCTTGTACAGATTAGACAAGCTCTGCATTTGTCTTTCTATATTTGTCCTATAACCCGTGAAAATAATGGTCTCAAATGCCAAGTAATCTCCCAAATACCTTTAGTATACATTACTTTCTCTCTGTTAGCCAATTTATTTCTGATAATACTCAGTTTAGAATTGTATTATGCAATATACTTGTTTTCTATTGCTGTTAAAACAATTTAACACCAACGGTAGCTTAAAAGAACACAAATGCATCATCTTAAAGTTCTATCAAAAGTTAGAAGCCCAAGGGACTGAATCAGGATGTGGGCAGCCCTCTAGTTCCCTGCTTCCCTTCCCCCACTCTTCCTAGCTCTAGAGGCCTGCATCCCTTGGCTCGTGCCCCTTTTCTTTTATCTTCAAAACCAACAGCAAAGGCAGGTCTTTGAGCAGGTAACTCAGCAGACATTTAACTTTCTGATCCTTCCATTGTCTTGGAATGGGACTCTCTTGGAATTGGATCTTTTCTGGAACTCTCTTCTTCTGACTCCCTCTTCCGCATTTAAGGGCCCTTGTGCTCCCATTAGAACCACAGAATAATCTAGAATTAGTTTTTTAATGCTGTGAATGGTGGGCTGTTAATCTTAATTATATATGTAACTTTAATTCCTCTCTGTGACCTCCTTGACAAATTCTTAGGTCCTAGATGTGGGATATGGTTAAGGATCCAGTGTGAATGAGATTCTTCTCCTGATTTCTTTCTCAGCACATTCATTATTAGTATATAGAGAAGCTACTGGGCTTTGTGTGTTGATTTCGTGTCTCGCATTTATCTACTCTAAGAGGAGTCTTCCGTCTTATAGCATCTACAGACAGGAATAATTTGATTTCCTCTTCCCTTCCTCTTTGTGCTCTCTCTCTCTCTCTCTCTCTCTCTCTGTTAGTATCATCTTTAAGGACTATGGAAAGTGGATACCTCCCTGTTGTCAATCCTGATTTGGGTGGAAATGCTTAGGCTAGTACACTGCTGGCTAGAGGTTTGCCATAGAGAACTTTTACCATGTAAAAGTGCAATCCTGTTCTTAGGTTCTTCAGGACTTTTTATCATTGAGAAATGTTGGATTTTTGCCAAATACCCTTTCTGTGTCTGCTGAGATAATAGTATGATTTCAGTCCTTAAGTCTATTTTATGGCGATTCTTCAAAATCAGAAGTAGTGTATGACCCTGCCATCCCAACCCTGGGGTCATGCCAAGGCCCATTTAAGTTAACACACCACGGAGATACTGGTGTGTCTGTGTTGACTTCAGCACCATTCACAACAACCAAGTCATGAAACCAGCCAAGATGTCTGCCAACAGTCAGATGAAGACACTGGAACACAGACACAGTGAACACTTATTCAGCTGTATAAGAAAATGGAATTGTGCTATTTGTGAGCAATGCATGCAACCGGAGATCGCGATATTAAGCAAAACAAGTCAGTTTCAGAAAGACTATCATCGTATTTTCTTTCATTTGTAGATCCTGGATTATATTTAGAGACACACAATTATCACATATGATGTGACAATGGAAGGGAGATTGGGGGAAAAAGGGAGACTAGTAGCGGGGGAAGAGAAGAAAGAGGAGTGATATGGGGTAAATATGATATACAGTACATGATATACTTGCAGTTACCTCTGACCCATCACTATGTAGAATTAACATATCCAATAAGAACCTATGAACATATTTTGTAATTATTATAATTATTCTGCCTATATATTTGTATATGCACCCACATGTGCATGCACACACATATTTGTTTTTGAAGTTTTCTTTCCAACTTTGATGTGTGAAACCTTTGATTCAAGTAATCTGTGAACTTCTTAAAGGCAAGATATGGCAAAAATATTTTCCTTTCCTGTAGTTTTTGTCTTCTCCATGGCATCTTTTAAAAAGTGCCAGAACTTAGAGAATTCTGGCAAATGCCTGTTGTTGATATCTTCAGTTACTTTGATTCCTTTGGCCATGTTCCTTTCATTGATTATATTTCTCCCAGAAGCTTGTACACATCAACTCCAAAGGGGCCAGGGCATTGCTTTATATGTGTGTTGGCTGATGTCTTCACAGCTGTCTTTGTTTTACGGTGGATAAACAGTGAACTAGAAACCATGGGTGTGTGTAACGAGAAGGCCTCCGAAGTAGAGTGAGCACAGTAACAAAACTATCTTCCATTCTGCTGGCTCCCACAATAGATGGCTTCCCTCATGTGAAAGTAGAAGCCAGAATACAGATTAAACCAGACAGTGGTAGCCCTGACTTCCTGGAAAGTCCCAGAACTTGCTTTTATAGAGACCCACATGATTTCCAGCAGATTTCAGGGAATTCTGCCATTGGCTTGGAATTGAACAAGAATTTCATGCTCTATCAATATGATCAAAGAATATCATTTTCCCAAAAGTTCAAAGATGAAGGGCAGCATTTTACTCTTATTGATCTATACTCCTTTCATGTTTTAGCCCAATTAAAAACAAAGGTTTAACTGGGCAGAGTGGTTTCATACATATAATCCCAGCATTCACGGGGTAAATGTAGGAGAACTCTGAGTTCAAGGTCTGACTGAGATTGTAGTAAGGGCCTGTCACAGACAAACAAACATTCTAACAGCTCTTGAGGCCCTAGTCCCAACGTTTCATATTTGTGGTACTTTTGACAATGTTAGAGTTTGATTTGCCACGCTGTTTTGTCTTCTATCTCTGTTGGAAAACTGATTCACATTTGCCCCTTGCACTGGAGGACCGGTCCTATTTCTGTAGTGAGGTGTTGGCTAAGAGGCTGTATCTAGGATACTGTACAACAGCTACCATAGCAGCGGCAGAAATTTGGGAAGATGGAAAGCACTTGTGAAAGCCTGATTTTGTTCCTTGTAAAAACAGTAGCCTTACTAAAGTAACAGTGATGTAATATGTGATTCAGCCATTTAAAGGATACAATACAACAGAGAGTCGGGAATGGACACTGCTCCAAGTTGCACAATCATTATCCAAGTAATTTTAGAGCATTTTGTCACCTCCACAAAGACACCCTGTTCTCATTGGCAGTCAAGCCTATGTCCTCTCCTTATCCCTCTCTGTCTTAGGCAACTATCAGCCTACTCTCTATTTCTATAGCTGTGCCTATTCCAAATAGATTTGATGAACGGAATCATACTACGTGTGTTCCTTTGCGATTGGCTTCTTTCACTAGAAATGTTCTTAAAGTTCATCTATATCGTAGCATAGATCATTGCTTCAGTTTTGTTGTTGTTTTGTTTTGTTTTAGAGACAGGTTCTTTTTTTTTTCCTGTGTTGCCCTGGCTTCCTGGAACTTGCTCTGTAAATAGTTCCACATCCATGCCCACACAAATGACCCTGAATAAGCTCAATGGGTCACAAAACAAAACAAAAAGACAGGGGTGCAGTAAAGGAGAGGTGACAGAGTGGAAGAGACGTCAGAGAGGCAATTAAGATGCGTTGTATATAGTATCTAAGAGATTGTTAAAGAATAAATTTAGTGGTCTAGAGAGATGGCTCAATGGTTAAGAATAAATTATATATATGCTTACGTAATTAAGTTTTAGTCTTAAATATATTAAATTTACCTATAATATATGATATATTTAAGACCAGAAAAGAAGGTTTGTGAGCCACTAAGTCAACAACAATGTTGATCTGAAGTATATTAGTTAGAGTTTCTATTGCTCTGAAGAGACACCATGATCATGGCAACTCTTATAAGGGAAAACATTTAATGGTGTGCTTACAGTTTCAGAGGTTTAGTTTATTATCATTATGGTGGGACATAGTGTCATGCAGGCAGATATGGTGCTGGCTACATCTTGATCAGAAGGCAATAGGAAGTAAACTGTGATACAAGCATGACTTGAGCATACATGAGACCTTAAAGCCTGCCTCCACAGTGACATACTTTCTCCAACAAGGTCACACCTATCCCAACAAAGCCACACCTCCTAATAGTGCCACTCCATTTGGGGGGCATCTTCTTTCAAACTACCTCATGAAGGAAGTATCAGTGTAACATAATTGTACTGTGCACCTATGGAAAGTTGAGTAAACTAGGCAACAGATCCCTATGAGTTCAAGGCCAACTGGGTCTACATAGCAAGTTTCTAGCCAGCCAAGCCTTTATGAAAAGACCCTTCTTAAAACAAACAAAAACAAGCAAACAAAACTTAGTGTTTATAATCCTGATTGAGTTTAAGACTTTCACCAAGGTGTTTAAGGTTATATAGATGGTGCCATAAATGGAAATTTACAACTAATGACTATTCACCTGTCTATGACTATGATGTAAATCTCATCTGCCAAGTTTATGTAGGCCGGTGTTATTTTTCCAGATTTTTAAGGAGGTCTATAGAAAGTAAATTGAGTCACCCAATGTCACATGGCAGATAGCAAGGATTTATCTTCTGACCTATGAATTTTAGAAAGCAACAGATTCTCAGAAGTAGAAGGGACCCTGAAGTGATGTGTATAGCATCCAGTACCGTAACTCCTCAGCTTGCTGAGTGTGCCTAAGACATGGGAGCTCTGCACAGTGGGAAATGGACTTCAAGTGTTGGCAGCCTGGTATTACTTCTTTAGAAAGAACCGTATACCCCCTCCTTATCCTCCTCCCCTCCCCAACCACTGGAACAACTAAGAATAAAAAAGTACAGTATATATTTGATGCTCAATAATACTTGAGGAGAGGCTGAAATTATCAACTGAATTATTTACAATAAATATTCATGGGACTGGAGAGATGATTCAGTGGTTAAGAACACTTATTCTTCTTTTGGAGGACTTGCGTTTGATTTCCAACACCCACAGAACAGCTCACAACCATCTGTAACTCCAGTTCCAAGGGATTTGATGACTTCCATAGGCACAAGGATGCACTTGGTGCACACACACATGTAGGGAAAACATTCATACATAAATAAGATGAATAAATCTAATTTAAAAAGAGAATTCACGTATGCCTTTGTAATTTAAAGTAAAAACAATAAGAATCTCCTCTCTTTCCCTCCTCTCCTTTCTCTCCTTCTCTTCTGCTCTCACTGTCTCCATTTTTCCCATACTAGTCAAATTTTTGTTTGCCTTTTGTTGTGGAATACTACTTTAACTATGTAAAGAAACTCATGTTGCAGAATATTGTTTTAACTATGTAAAAGTGTGTTGTATTTGTTCATGCTGCATTTGTTTAACTATGTTTTTTTATGCAACATTCGTGTAACTGTATACAGATGTGTTGCTGTTTTACCTTGCTTGCATAAGGCACCTGATTGGTCTAATAAAAAGCTGAATGACCAATAGCTAGGCAGTAGAGGGATAGGTGGGGTTGTTGGGTAGAGAGCATAAGTAGGAGGAGAAAGAGGGGAGAGAGAGAGAGAGAGAGAGAGAGAGAGAGAGAGAGAGAGAGAGAGAGAGACAGAGAGAGAGAGAGAGAGACAGAGACAGAGATACCTGGGGCCAGTCAGCCAGGTAGCTGCTGGCCAGTCAGACACAGAGAAGAAATAAAAGTAGGACATACAGAATGAAAAAAAAAAGGTTAAAAGTCCCAAGGCAAAACATAGATGAAGAGAAAAGGTTAATTTAAGTTATAAGAGATACTGGGCAAGCATAAGATAAGGCCGGGCATTCATAACTAACAACACACCTCTGTGTCATGATCTGGGAATTTGTTGGTGGGCCAAACATTTGATGTTCCACCGTAGGGCCCGAATTTCCACACAGGGCCTGAAAAAGCTGAAAAACAAACAAGCAAGCAAACAACAACAACAAAACAATGTGACTCCTTGAAGAGGCTCTGCCGTAAGGCAAGCACTTGAGTAGCTGGAATGTTAAGTGGAAACAGCAAGCTAAGTAAAAACGCCTACCCCGGTTGTGCCAGCACCAGCTTCCTAGAGCTGGGGAAATAGTATGCAGCTCCCGGTTAAACACTTACATGGGCTTAAGCCTCAGCTTTCACGGACCTTAGGAGAGGGCAGAGCCAGCAGCGGGAGCCACAGTGGAGGCATAGTGATGCTTAGCAGGTTAAGGCTTGGCTCATGTGGTCAGAAAGGGCTAGAGACATGCAGTAAAGGCAGGTCCAAATGGGAAAGCCCTCTAAACAGGTTACAAGTGTGTATAAAAATGTTCATAGGCTGAAGAAAGAAAAGAAAATGGATATAGACAGTCATAGAAAAAATAGTTTGATAATAATGTCTTTAAAGAGAGAGTAAAGTACTATAAAGAGGAAAAGCGATTTAAAGATGGGGAATTCACAGGAGTCTGGATCCTGTATGGTGTTTCGTTGATTTGGAATTTTTTGAATGCTGATGAACAAATGACACTTAAGAGAGACAGTGGATTGTAAAAGGGGTTGCTGAGTTAAACCAGCCTGGATACAGTAGGGATGCCTTAACTTTAAAATGGAATTAGGAAAAATGTATATTGCATTGGGAAAGAGGGCTATGCTTTGTTTTCACAAGAAATGAAAGACTTTGGATTCCTTCAAAGTTAATAGAGTTCAGTTTTAAACACCAAAGAACTCCTGAAAATCATGGTTGCAGACATAAAAAATAAACCAAGAAAAACTACAAGACAGGTGATGTATGTACTGAGTCCTTGACATGGGAACTGTTCTGAGACTGGACAACAAATAGTACAATTGGTTTTTTCAGGACTTGACCTTTATCTCAATTTTCTCAGGGTACCCCAAAGATGCTATTGCTCTCAGACAACAGGAAGCAGTCTAGAGAACACAATGCCCTCATTCCCAAGAGTAGGGTATATGGTTTTTGGTCATTCGGTGGGTTATGGATGTTTATCATTGATTAGGGGGAACATGGGAATATAGGATAAAAAGACAACTATTAACCTTAAATATTTTATATTTGTATGGATTTTTGTATATTGAACAAATTTAATGTTATTTTTGTTATAACATACTGTATATATGTTTCTACTCCTATTTAAGGTATTTTAACTATACAGTTCATTTCAAAATGTAAGGTAAAGTTCTAGTCCTTGAAAGCTATTATAAGAAACCATCTAGGATAATTAAGAAGTCACATATAGCAATCAACCTTGTAGTTATGTTAGGTATGTTTTCAAGATCATACAGAGATATATTTTAGATAGATAGATAAATACATAGAATTCAAACACCCAAAGACCTACAGAATATGACATTTAAAATCTTTTGTTAATATAGAGCTTTTCATGACAGTGAGATGCATCTGTTTCTACTTGATAAAAGGATGATGGGCATCAACCTTTAAAATTCTTGCTTCATGGAAATCAACATACCAAAATCCACACCAATGTAAAGCCTGTCAGATATTCTAGGCCTGTAGGCCAAAGATGGATGCCTGAACGTTGCAGAGGAACCTTTGGTGACTGTTCAGGAGCCAGATGTCTCTGTCATTTCTGTAGTTTTGGAAGTTGCCTGCTCTGCACTTTCTGTTTACTCAGATAATAACAGACCATTCTTGGGTCTTTGATAGAGCTGAAGACTAGATAGTTATAGTTTTCCTTCATCTAATAGAAAGCCAAATGGCCAATAGTCAGGCAGAGAAGGGGCTGACGGGCAGAGAGAATAAGTAGGAGGAAAAATCTAGACTGGAGAGAAGGAGTGAGGAAAGAATGGGGGAGAAAAAAAGGAGAGCACCTGGAAACAGCCAGTCAGGCGGCTGCCTCAAGGCAGAATGTAGATGAAGAGAAACAGGTTTAGTTAAGTTATAAGAGCTAGTGGGGCAAGCGTAGGATGAAGCTGAGCATTCATAGCTATCACTACATCTCTATATGCTTACTGGTTTAAGATAATTACAAAAGTTGTGTGTTAATTAAAAAACACTCGTCGATATTTAGGGAAGAGATTTTTACCTGAAGCAAAATCATTTAAAGTCTTCTCTTGGTTGTTCCTGTCTTGGTCTTTAAGTGTGAGAGTTGATGACTGTATAATAGTCTACACCACACACTCATATGCAAATATTTCCATTCCCACAGATGTTTAGATGGTTTCTATTTTATAAATAGAAAAGATAATCCTCTTTTTCAATTTCCCTTTTTCCAAATGAACAGAAGAACTTTTTGATCTTAAAGTTTTTTATTTGACCTTCAGCCTTGACTTGAGGACCTGTGGGCCTGTTTGTATTTGCTGATCTCTTTTTCCATGAGATTTCCAAAGCTCAGCACCACTACCAGCAGAGGAGGGACTGTTGACTTCAGAAGCCTTTGTTCTCTATTTGAACAGTGCCTGCAGGAGACCTGTGTGACAATAGGTTCTCTGTTCTGGACTTTCGGGAGGCTTGCTAACAGCACAAAACTGCCTACCCTTAAGTTTAGCTTACACCTTTCCTTTCCATGAGGCCGGGCTGGTCCCCAGTGTCCTCTCTATCCTCTCTCAGTAGAGGATACTGTACCCCAGGAAGTGACAAGACATTTCATTTGATCTGTCAAGCCCTCATATACCAACAGCTTTCATCACTGAACAGTACTCAACATTCAAGTGGAATGATCAAGTACAAACTGCTTTCCTTACCTAAGAAGATGTACTTTCCAATGGGCAAAAGCGAGGAAACTAAGTGATGTATGAAGCTCTACAACTGATTTGTTTTCCTCCCATTTTGGAACTAGGGAGTTCGTAAAGGAGATTAAAGAATGGGCTTGGTTGAGGTCAGTTCTGCAGCTGAATGTGTAAATTCATCCTTTCTCAGGTAGACGGGACTAGCCTAGCAGCTTCCAGAGGAGAGGTAGTGACACAAATGATTCCGCCTTGGAAATAAGGTCAGCTGTGATCTCATGACATCTACATTGCAAAGAGGAGCAAGGGCCACGTGGGTCTCATGCCCTGCATAGCCCAAGCTCGTCTTCCTCCTTTGATGTGTGTTTCAACTCGTAGGAAATGAAACATTATAAAAGGACCTGTGCTGTGTGTAGATATGGTCACAAAGTACTATCTAAAACATGGCTCTGGAGGCCTAAAGAGGTGGCTTAGTGATTAAGAGTACTTGCTGCTTTCCCATAGGACCCAGGTTTGATTCCTAGCACCCCTATGGTAGCTCACGGTCAGCTGTAATTCAAGCTCTACGGGACCCAATGCCCTCTTCTGGTCTCCATTGGCATGCAGACACGGGGTGCACACACATGCATGTATAGGCAAAACACCACACACACAAAATTAAATTAAATTAAACTTAAAAAAAGAGATGCTTCCGTATTCAAGTACTCTCACAAAACCTAGAGGTTATGCAAATGTATAAAGTCAGGTTCTATACAAACAATGGCATTAACTATTACTTTTACTTACATTGATTAGGATACATGCGTTAAAATTTCTTTCTTCTTCATCTATGTTTTACAAATTGCCCACTCGAAACAAATATTAAATTGTAATGAAAAGTAGCTTACTATTTTGTATCACTGAGTAAAAAAAACAGATTTTTTTCCCTCTCACTTGTTATTAGGATGGAAAGTAAGTTGGGGCGGGAACTCCTATGAAATTACTTTTGACTTTGTTCCAGCATGCAAGGCTTTAGGAAGTTACTATCAAACTCGGCCAGTGAAACAGATGACAAATTGAGGCATTAAGTCATGTTCTTAGGACTTGCATGGGACCTGATTAAACCAGCTTCAATGAGACAGCCCTTCTTGGAAAGATCCAGACAGCTGATACTTGCTCCTATGTGGTAACCCTGGTTGCTGGCACTTGGAACACTTTGCTCCTGTTGCTGTGAAACTCCCTAGAGCCTGCTCACTGCTTCAACATCCCTGTGCAACCCCCAGGAACTTCCTCAGAACTCCATGCCTCACCACCGGAGGGTTATGTTCAGAGTAACGGTGGGATTCCGGGGCCAGGGGCCAGTTACTTTTTGTCTCATGCTATATTAATAGTTTGAAATACTATTCTTAGCATGCATGGCTTCTGATGGGAATCCAAAGGCGCAGATCTAGCTAGGACTGAGGATGGGGTTAGACTCACGCTCCTGGGTGCTGTCAGACCTCTGCCCATTTCTCCTCTCTGCATCTGCTTCTTTTTCTCTTGCTGCTCTTAGTCTCCAAGTGCACAGGCCAGAAATCTGATCCTCAATAGCCTTCAGAGCATTCACTTGCTAGGCCTGGCTGCTTGGAGAGAGACTGCCTCAGCTTCCTCCTATCCCCTTGCCTCTGTCCCTTCCTTCTCAAGCATTCTCTCTCTCTCTCTCTCTCTCTCTCTCTCTCTCTCTCTCTCTCTCTCTCTCTCTCTCTCTCTCTCTCTCTCTGTCTCTCTCTTCCCCCTCTCCCTCCTTCTCTCTCCCCCTCTCTCTCTCTCCCTCCCTCTCCTTCTCTCTCTCTCTCTCTCTCTCTCTCACACACACACACACACACACACACAGAGGTATGCACATAGGTATGTGAAGAAAACTTTATAACCAAGAATAATGATTCAGAAATTCAAATGGCAAATATAGAGCCATTTTGCATAAAAATAGATTACCATTTAATAGCCCAAGAGGCCATCATTGTACGAAGTCTGTAACTAGACAGTCACCTCATAACTAGAACTCTGCATTTCAAGTGGCTTTGTGCAATAAGTCTTAAGGAAGATAGGAAGTTCTAGAAAAATATAATAACCCTGAATACAGGAGTAGGGGAACTTGCTGTCTAGGACACAGACCTAATGGAGCTAAAACGTATTATTCAACAGTGCTAGATCTTAGCTGGATTTTTGCTATTCCTCCTAAGGGAGTGAAAATCATAGCCAGTTTCTAGAGTAGAGCAAAGCCCATTGCATGTGAAAATCTTTCAGTTGAAGAAGTCAAGATGTTATTTAAAAGTTACATGACATTCCACTTTGGTTTTGTGCGAACTATTACAACAAATTTACTTCTAGTGTGAAAAATATGAGGGCGAACATGTCATTACACTCCAGGGATTTCTGCTCCAGGCACCATTTGCTTAGATCAGACCCCCTGATTGATCATTGATCTATAATTCCTATTAATTATTTCATACTTAGTAGTTAGAGATTCTCTGTGTTTTTATGAATTATATTAATGGCATTATCTCCCTAACAGCAACGTTCAAATCATGTACTTTGCCTATTATGGTTATAAAACCACATTATCATGCCTCACAAAATTTAAACTGAATGAAACAGTCATTCAAAGCCCCATTCCCTACACAGCTATTATAAATTTCTATATAAAGGTGTATTTTATGAAATTTTCTGTGGTAATTCTGTTCAGTACTGATCTCACCTTTTATTCTTGTTAATCATAAGTGTTAGCTCAGCAATGTGTAAAAATGGTACTCATGAATGTACAAAAATAATGGATACTTTGTTATTTGGGAGAACTTAAATTCCTCCCCTCCCACTCTCTCTGCTTCTTCCTGTTATAAAAGAAAACATTCCCTTTCCTGGATTGTGTAGTTCCAGGGTGTCCATGAAATTCTTAGTGTCCTCTGTACCCATGGCCATTAACAGAAAAGACCTTCAGATACCTCTTTGTTTATAAAGGTGTTACGTTCTATCAGACAAGCCGTCAAGTGTCTCTGCTAGAAACTGCTCAATAGCAGAGCACTGCAGCAGATGATATCAAAGTAATCCAGTGACTCTTCTGCTCTTGGTAAGTACACAGAGACGTCAGGATGTTCTACCCATCCTTTAGAAGAGAGAAAGGAATGTTTAGAACTCCAAAGCTGATAGCCCTCTAGAGACACTACTATATTTTGAACAGTGATGCACTGTGTTTTTAGTTTGGCATGGAGTCTGCTGTAATGGCTTGTGTCAGGGGGCTGGGACTTGGGGTCAGAGGCAGCTTCAGAGATATTCTCCATGCCTGCTTTACTTCCCTTGTAGAAGTAGCTTCCATTAACAGATGCATTTTTCTTTGTTGATGATTTCTTTGGGACAAATTGCCCCTAATGAGATTAAGGTGTCTAAATGTATTTGAATGACTCTAGGTAGACATCATCACATTGCTTGGCAATACCGTTCTTTAAGATTTTCCTTCTTGATTGGCTGTTCCCTGTAGGATCTATTCTCTTTTGGTATAACCTTCCCTACACCCGCAAAGACAATCAAGCTTATGACATCATTCAGTTGTTAATTCATCATCAATTTTAAGATGGCATAAATGAAAACAGTATTAACTAGGTTGATGCCATGTTGCTCAGGAAAACTCTGTTTCATAGTCATCGAAACATTACTTTTACTGTTGAGCACATGTAAAAAAGAATAGGAACAAAACATGTTGATTATTGAATTTGCTATGGCTTGGTTGTGGGTGGAGGATCTCCTCAGAGCCATTGTAATGAAAGACATGGATTATGGAGTAACGCAGAATCTTGGGATATAAGCCTAGCCGAGGTCTTCGGGTCACTGGGGCATCCCTTTGGTAGGTACTTCTTGTGGGAGTCATTAGCACTTTTCTGGAGAGTGCTGTAAAAGATCTGAGTTCGGCCCCACCCTCTTTGCTCATAACCACTCTTTTGCTCCACACACACTCTAGGGTTACTCTAAACAAGTCTCCTTTCTTTCTAAGTTGGCTGCCTCAGACATCTCTTTGCAGTCATGCAAAGTTGACTAATATAGTATCATTCATTTTCAGAATCCAAATGTTAGTGGTATTTGCTATTTTAAAATTATGTTTTTGTGTCTCAGTGGAGGTATATGGATGTGAATTCAGACACCTAAGAAGGCCAGAGGTGATGAGTACCCTTGATCTGGAGTTACAGGCAGTTGTAAGGTGCCCAGCATGGGTACTAGGATCCAAACTGGGTTCTTGGGCCACTATTAACTGCTGAGTCAACTCCCCCATCCCTGGAGCTTTTGCCTTTTTTATCTTTAACTCACAATATCATCTCTGTTCTTGTTTTCCATAACAGAATATAGTCTCTTACTCCATCAAGAACTATTGTTAAGTTGGCATTACTTTAAAATTTTCTCTATTGAGGCTGATGAGACGGTTTCAGAGCACTCTGCTCTTCCAGAGGACCCAAGTTCAATTCCCAGAACCACATCAGGCAACTTACAACCAGCTGTAACTACAGATCCAAGAGTTCTGATGTCTACTTCTGGCTTCCACAGGAGCCCACACACACCCAAATACATAAAGTTAAAATTTTTTTAAAGATTTCTTTTAAGGCAATGGTGGTACAAGCCTTTAATCCCAGTACTTGGGAGGCAGAGACAGGCAGGTCTCTGAGTTCAAGACCAGCCTGGTCTACAGAGTGAATTCCAGGACATCCAGGCCTGTTACACAGAGAAACCCTGTCTTGAAAAACCAAACAAAACAAAGTTGTTTCTCTGTTAATATTTCTGAGATTTTCTTGCAAGTCATTGATGCCCACTCTCAACGTTTTAATGTTGGCCCTTTTAGATTGTTTGCAAACATGTTAATAAATGTTTTCAGGAATGCTATTCCATACAATTTACTCAAATGGTCCTTAGTTGTTTTGCTAAGTGAAATTTCCAGAGGGTCACATTTGTCCTGTCCAGTCAGTCAGACAGACAGAAGGTACACAAGGTACATCAGTCTATTGTCTGTCAGAAATGACAAGAGATTGTCAACTGTAAAACACATCGTTTCATAGATGCTAAAATGCGATACACATTGAACATACCATGTACCAAAGACTGTCAGATTTACAATCGTCTTATAGGTCTTTAAACAATCCATGCTCATCCCTCAAACTCAAATGTGTCTGTGTAAGTTTTCTGTTATTACTGTGAAAATGTTCCCACAAACTGGTGGCTTAAAGCTACACAAATTGTCTTTCAGTTCTGGGAGCAAGCAGTGCAACCTGAGTTTCACCTGGTTAAACCTAAGATGGGGCTGTGTTCCTGCTGGAAGCACTCGGGCAGAATTTATTTGCTTGTCTTTTCCCACTTGCAGAGACTGCCTATACTCCTTAGCTTGTGGTTCTCTCCATCTTTAAAGCCAGCAAAGGCTCTTCTTTCTCACTTTCTCAATCACCGACTTCACTCTCTTGGCTCTCTCTTTTACCCATATGTTGTTTGTAGCTCCGTTTGACATACGGTGGTAGTTGGAATTAATTGGCCCCTATAAGTACATAGGGAATGGCACTATTACAAGCTGTGGCTTTGTTGGAGTGGCTATGGCCTTGCTGGAGGAAGTGTGTCACTGTGGAGGCGGGCTTTGAGGTCTCATACATGCTCAAGCCCTGCCCAGTACCTCAGTTCACTTCCTGTTGTCTTTGGATCAAGATGTAGAGTTCTCAGCTCCTTCTCCAGCACTGTGTTTGCCTGCACACTGACATACTCCCAGCTCCCCACCATGATGATAGTGGGGTAAACCTCTGAAACTGTAAACCATACTCAATTAAATATTTTCCTGTATAAGAGTGGCTGTGGTCATGGTATCTCTTCACAGCAATACAAAACTGACCAAGACACCTAACTTAACACGCAAGGGCCATTACTTTCTTTGAAAATTCTTTATGTTCAAAGAAGGAGGGTATATTCACAGGTTTTGGGCACTAGGATGTTTGCTGAACGACTTGGAATAGAGCCATTACTCTATCACCATGTCTGAAACTAAATTCATGGTGCTCTTCTTTATTCAAATTCACTTTCCTTCAGGCTTTTCTATTTTTCTATATCAATAACTTAAGGCATAACTAACCATTTTCCATTACCAGACGTTATCCTAGAATCTTCCCTTTTACTCATTCCCCACATCAATCAACCATTTGGCCCAGAATCAATCCCTTCTGTCATTTCTTCCCGCTAAAGAGTGCTTAGTCTAGCCAGATGTGGTAGCACACACCTTTATCCCCAGCACTCACTAGGCAGAGTTCAGAGCTAGCCAGCCTCATCTTTGTAGTGAGCTCCAGGGCAATCAGAGCTACATAGTGAGACCCTGTCTCAAAAAGACAAAAATAAAATAATAATCAAAAAAGTCTAGTTAGTTCTGTGGGTGCCATCAAGCCCTGGTTTGTCCCAGCATCCTCTCTTCCTTTTCTACTGCTGTGACAGCTTCCTGCCACAGAAATGGTATATCTCAAAATGTGCCAGGGTGAAATTTGGGGGCAGGAAGTTTCTGGTTTGTTTTGTTTTTGTTCTTGGTCCTGGGCATTGAACCCAGAGCCTCTCGTGTGTCAATCAAGTTATCCCCCAGTCTTCCTTTCACTTTGTGGTTTGAGACAGTCCATAGCTGGGTTCCCAGATCCTGCAGGGGTTACAGTTTTATTTCTTCCTGGCCTCATCTGCTTCCAGGGAAGACATGAAGGCACAGTAAGACAACAAAGGCTGCCTGTGTGTAGACCTAACTCCTCAACATGTAACCACAGTCCATCAGCTCTATAGCGATATGAGCCCAACGCTGCTGGCCTGGTTACTGAGACTAAAGGTACTCTTGGCTTTGAGGAGCATTTTCCTGACACTGGCCTTCTGCCACTCCCTCACACTGCTAATTGTCATTTCAAACCTACCCCCTGCAAAGACAGGTCTCTCTTCAGCTCCACTGTCCTGCCATCAATTCTCCCGTCCATGTTCTGTCCTTACTAACCCACCCACACCCATCTGGTCAGGCACCAAGGCTGACCTTGCCCTGGAGCGTTTCTTACCCCTCCCCCATAGCTCCCACCATAGCCAGAAAACCCTATTTCACCTTCCTAATTGTGAACAGACTGGTGCTGGGTCATACTTCCCCCTATACTGCACTGCCAAACAGAGTCTGGAAATATTACTGCAGTAAAGTCACTCCCTTTATCCGAATCCCTCAGCAGCTCCTGATTCTGTGTTACATTGACTCCAAGCTTCCTTGTGTAGCCTTAAAGGCCCCCATGATGGGAGATGTCATTCTGAAATCTGTCTCTTATTGGTTGTTGAATAAAGCACTGTTGGCCAATAGAGAAGCAAGATAGGTGGGACTAGGAGTCGAGGAGGACTCTGGGAGAGAGAAACACAGGCAGACATCATGTAGCCGCCATAGGAATAAGAGGTCCGGACCCCTTTCTCTGGTAAGAGAAATACTTAGATTAATAATTATGGGGTAAATACTTAAGTCAGAGATAGCCAATAAGAAACCATGCAACCGGCCAACAGCTTCATAATTAATATAGCCTCCTGTGTGTTCATTTGGGACTGATGTGGCTCTGGAACCAGGCTGGCACAAAGGCTGCACTCTACACCCCCAGTAATTTGACTTGTACCTATCAAGTTTACATGAGTCTCTGCTGTCCCACCAACTGCCCCATTCATGTGTACCTACATGTGATTGATTTCGCAGACATATAGATCCATGTGTCAATGCATGATCAGTTTCACAGACATGTGTCAGTTTGTGACTGAGTTCACAAACAAGTGTGCCAATCCATGGCATGATCGATTTACTGGTTTTGATACCCTTACAACATGGTAAGTTAAAAGATTTTCGGGCCTTTCCAGTGAGAAGATGTCATATTTATTCACCCAATGATTCTCAGGACACTGTCACCAAACTGGGTACATGCATGGACACACACTTACACGCACACAACACGCCCAAGCCATTTGCTGTTTGTGCCCTAAATGTAAAACAAGGAATTCCCCAGATGCGTTTTAAATTCCAGAGCAATTACTACATCCAATTTGAAGAGCCAGAAGGAAGGATCATTCTGCCAAGTAGCTATTAGTGATGGGATTGCTTCAGCTTCAAAGTCTGTGCGGGATTAACTCCTAAAGTACTCAATTACTTTCCAGATCATGCCGTGGTGTCTCATGGCCTAAAGAGAGCCCACCATCTTCAAAACCTAAGGAGCCAGAAGAAAGGAAGGCTACATCTTCTCTTACATTGGAGGCTATGTCCAACGAGCTAGAAGAAAAGTAAAAATATCAAAAGCTTTATTTGTTTGTTTGCCTTAGACAAAACAGTATTCAATATCAAGTTTCTTTAAATAGATGAGAGATTTAGGTCAGTGCACTCATGGGTGTGTGACCGTTATAAAGACATCATCCGCGTTGAAGTTGCTTACTAGAGACTCACTAGAGAATATTGCATTGTCTTCAGAGCCAACACTGGCCTGACTGTGTGTTTTCACAGCAGAGCGTGGCAGCATGCAGAGCCGTGATTCAGAAGTACTAATGAGAGATGAATACAACACTGGTCAGGGTGAAAATCTTGGGGGGAAGGATGGGACACAGGCATGCGTCTTCTTACTTCTTCCCAGGCCCAAGACAATTGTGTGTCAGTCAGTCCATCGTGTGTTGAATTTGGCAGTATCCACCAAACTAGATGAGATTTCAGTTCATTGATAGACTGTGGTTTCCCTTTCATGATGCTTTTTCCCCCCTTTGGTGTTTTGAGGTTTTGGTGTTACAACCTTGGCTGACCTAGAACTCCCTCTGTAGACCAGGCAAGCCTCGAACTCACAGAGATCCACTGCCTCTGCCTCCTGAGTGCTGGTATTAAAGAAGTGCACCACCACCATTCTAAAGTCAACGGGACCACAGTCCTCTGTCCTTGTTTTTATAGATCAAGAAACTGAGTCCCATGCTGCCCTTCTGCGTGGTTGGCCACAGCCTGCACTCAGCAGATCCTTGTGGCCCTGATTCTGTCATCTATGGCCTTGGGGACTGACATATGGTTTCTTCTCTGAAATATTTTGCACAAAAATGATTTCATAATAAAGTAGCAATTTTATCAATTGGTAAAATTCTAAATACAATTTATTTCAGGGATTTATTGAATGCTACAAAAAATACAAAATGATCATGCACGTTGTTTCCCCAGGGCATGGCTTTCCCATTGCACTTGGGATGTACAGACCCGTGTGATTTCCCCAGACACGAGAAACTGACCTGCACGAGCCGTGGTAGTGTGACTGAGTTTTTGCTTCCCTCTGGTTAAAAGAAAAGAGGTGCGAATCTAAGATGGATGGGGAAAATAGAACTAGTCACGATGATAATACCAGCCCCTCTCAATTCAGAATACAGAAGACAACTTCCTAAGAATTCAGGGTGTCCCACAGTCATTTAAATCGGAGCTAAAGGAAAAATCACACGTCTGTAATTTCAGCATTTGGAGGTGGAGGCAGGAGGATCTAGAATTGAAGCCCAGTCTGGGAAATAGGAAGAAGTCCAGGGGAAGAAAGTAGGAAGGAGGAAAAGGAGCAGGAAGAGGAGGAGGAGGAGGAGGAGGAGGAGGAGGAGGAGGAGGAGGAGGAGGAGGAGGAGGAGGAGGAAAGGAAGGAGAACTCACTGGTGCCTTTTTTTTGTTGTTTATTGCTTGTTTGTTTTGTTTTTCAAGACGGGGTTTCTCTGTGGCTTTGGAGGCTGTCCTAGAACTAGCCCTTGTAGACCAGGCTGGTCTCAAACTCAGAGAGATCCACCTGCCTCTGCCTCCCGGGTGCTGGGATTAAAGGTGAGGACCACCACCGCCTGGTACATGGGTGTCTTTTAAGGACTCAAAAAATATTTATGCTTCTTTTCTGGATGCATGCAGGAGTCCTAGTACACTTTCCCTCAGCTTGACCTTTCATCAGTGGCGTTGGTCTAGCCTGGCCTCTCACCTCTCCCCTTTGAGAGTGGCCACACAGGTTCACTTTTCTTTACTATGCCAAAAGTGAAAATACCATCACCACCCACCGACTACATTAAGTGGGAGATGTTTTTACTTGGTTGCTATTTTAGTCAGTGTTCTATTCCTGTGAAAAGGCACGGTGACCATGACAACTCTTATAAGGGAAAACATCTATTGGGGGGGCAGCTTACACTTTCAGAGGTTTAATCCATTATCATTGTGTCGGGACACGGCAGTGTCAGGCACACATAGTGTTGGAGAGGTAGCTGAGTTGTACATCCAGATCAACAGGCAGCAGGCAGAGACAGACAGTGGGTCTGTCTTGAGCATTTGAAACGTTAAAGCTCACCCCTAGTGACACACTTCCTCCAACAAGGCCACACCTCCTAATCCCTGTCAAGTAGTGCCACTTCCTAATGATGAAGCATTCATATATATAAGCCTGTGAAGACCATTTCCTATTCAAACCACCACAGTTTCCCATTAAACATAATCTGCTTTCAAATATTCCCAATCTCTGTTACATGAATGATAATCTCTGGGGTTTCAAACCCAAGCACTGATAATTCGTAAAATCCCCCAGGTGCCGGAAAGGTGCAGGTGAGTTTACCATTGCCTTGAAGCAAAAGGCACTACTGACGTAATGCCACACTTCTGCTGAAGACAAAGCCAATGCTGCAGTTCAAAGGTTGTCAGTGGCACCCCATTGTCTTCAATGCTCTTTGCTGTAAGTTAGCATGCTCCTGGGGCAGAGATGAGATAACAAAGGGGCGGATCTCTGCTCTGCTCTCATGTTGGGTAGCACTGGCTTGGGACAGCAAATTTGTGTATACCTTTTCAATGGCACGATAGTGCTTATTCAGCCATGGCTGTGTGTTTACACCATAGAAATTTCCAAACACTACAAATCAGAATTGCTTATTAAATTTATTAGTCGAGTTTCCCACATTTGGGGAAATCGCAGGATCAGCACATCCGGAGTGCAATGGATAAGCCTCTCCCTGGGAAAACCACCTTCATGATCATGGTATTTCCCCTGCCAGGTAAGGTCAAATTTATCTTTTCTTAACGGCGTAGAAGTAGAAAAATTTTACAGAAATCAGTAGAAGTATAATAATTTTACAGAAATCAATAGATAACGGTATAGTACCACACAGACCTGAAGTTGTAGGCCTTGGTCAGACCTAAGAGGTAGAATCACATTTAGGTCATTAGTGAGTCAGAGGTTGGTTCTTTTACTCCTCTGGAGGTAAATAAGGAGAAAGCATTAAGCCAAATAGTAAAAATATGAAGAGTCTGCTGTTGTCATTGTGATCTTGGTAGCTTTGCACATAGCCATAAAGATAGTAAGAATTTGATTCAAAAAAACTGTGGTAGTTTGAATGAAATTGGCCCCCCAAAGCTCACAGGGAGTGGCACTATTAGGAGGTGTGACTTTGTTGGAGTAGATAATGGCCTTATTGGAAGAGGTGCATCATGGTGGAGGTGGGCTTTGAGCTCTTATATATGCTCAAGTCACCCCCAGGGCCTCAGATTACTTCCTGCTACCTGTGGGACAAGATGTAGAACTCTCAGCTCCTTCCCCAGCACCACATCTGCCTGCATGCCACCACATCTGCCTGCATGCCACCATGGTGCGACACGAGGATAATGGACTGGACCTCTGAAAATGTAAGCCACCCCAATAAAATGTTTTTCTTTTTAAGAGCTGCCGTGGTCATGATGTCTCTTCACAGCAATAGGAACTCCACTTGTTCCTCATGATTTTTGCCTAAACACCTGTCTGCATTTCTTTGGTTAAAGAACCAGAGGAAGTAGGCCAACACCTAGGGCTGAGCAGAGGTCACAGGCCATGTGACAGGATACAGATTAATACAATGGGTTAATTTAAGCTCTAAGAGTTAGTTGGAAACAAACCTAAAGTCAAGTTTTTTTAATTAATAAGACACCTCCGTGTAATTATTTGGGAGCTGGAAGTCCAGAGAAAATCTGAGAGAACTCTTTAAAGAATTCTGGAAAACTTCCACATCCGTCAAATCAGCATCTACACTTCTTTGTCGTAGGTTTCGTAGTTGCAAAAGCCTGTGGTCTACTTTACATTGTGCGTGTGCCCTTTTGTTGGAACCCGAGAACATTAGATTTGCTGATTCAATGTTTGTCAGTGGAATTTTTTCACCTTAAACCTTACCCACAGAGTCGGTTCTCATTGCCCAGCCAACCAGCTAACCAGCTATGCCTTTGGTTAGAAGAAGCCTTGATTTAATTTTCCAGCTGAAGTAATTCCATGTGAGTCTGCATGGCAGCCATGTTGCATGTGAATTCCAAAGTATAGAAAGCAAGGTAAAGAGCTGTTGCCCTTACTGTGCTCTGTGAGCCTGTCAGGCACTGCTTCCATCGCTGGGTCGCTCTTCAAACAGTCCTTCAGCGCCCAGGAGGCTTTTGTCTACTGGGGCCATGCACATTGTAGGAATTCAGATAGTGGGGGGGGGGTTGACTTTTTTTATGCAGAAAATCGAAAAAGTGATGGCTGGAAAAGGCAGACTGAGATGAGGGAGGGAAGTCAGTGAATTACAGCAGATCTCGAGGCAGCTAATTTTAAGAAAGAATATAAAGTGGACGATTTCTTTTGCATCATCAGAGAGTTCGTAGCCCTCAGAGGGTCGATTCACACATGCATTCGGAAACCTCAGCCTTGCAGTAAACTGTGCCCCGAACCCCTGGCATGGCTTCGGAGATGTTGAAAAAGAAAACTTTTTGGATTTAGGCAAAACCTTTTTTCTCTTAACAAAGCCTGGAATTATCTTGCTGTGAACTTAAGAAATTTAGTTTGACACCCTAAGCCGAGTAATGGCTTTGTTCTAGTTATGTATTCAGCTCCCCTGGAATGGTAGAACCCATTGATTCATACAGAGAGGGGTCATAGGGCACCGCCACTTATGGGGAATGAAAATTACTGTGGCTTAATATTTCAAGGGTATCATGCTGCTTTTATCTTTCATTTGGAACAGGGATTAAACTAACTCTGGGTTACAGGGCTGGCAGACTGGTGAGACACAGAAACAGATTTTGATGTAAGAAAAGGGAACTATAAAACAATGGAGTCTCCGTGCAGGAGATGTCACCTGGGGCCTCTGGCTGCTCACATCTAAGCAACACTGACTTCCCCACATGCCCCTTTTTCTACTAAGTAACTGTCCAGAGCTGGCTCTTTTCTTAGGAGTTAAAGTGACTCCAGGTGCCTAGTCCATCACATTTATTAGTCATACCTGGCATACAAATTCTTTTTTCATTTAAAATGATCATGGTTTCCTTCCCACATCTCTTCCATGATCCTCCCCACCTCCCCACCCATCCAACACTCTGCCTTCTTTCTCTCTTTCTTTAGAAAACAGTCATGCTAAAACAAAACTACAATGCCCCCCCAGAGTTAAAAAAAAGACAAAGAAAAAAAAAGCACACACATATACATGCACATAGACAAACATACACACATATACATACAAATATACATATATATACACATATACACAGATACACAGATACATATATACATCACACATACACACACATATAGACACATACACAGACACACACGTGTGTACATACACATATACACACATATACACAGACACTTGCACATACACACATACACATTTATATACATACACACATGCATATACACACAAATACACAGATGCATACACATGTATATATACATACACATAGATATATGCACACACATCACACACATATGCAAACATACACACACATCCCATAAAACCACAAAATAGGAAACTATAAACTATAAGCAAAGATCAGTAAGTTAAACGAAATGCCCAAACAAAGCAATATGAGACAAAAAGATCTCCATAAATACCCCTGAGTTCATTTTGTGTTGACCATCTACTGCTGGGCATGAAGTCTGTCCTTAAATGTGGTTTGTATATCTAGTTCAACTCCATTGGAGAAAAGTATGTTTTTCCTTTGCAAGCCATTGTCAATTGGAGATAGCTTCTTGGTTGGGATTAGGGGCTTGTATTCACTTCCATTCTCACCACTGGGACACCATCCGGCTTGAACCTGTGCAGACCACGTCATGCCGCCATAGTCTCTGGAGTTCATACACATGTCAGTACTGCTGTGTCCGGAAGACACTGTTTCCTTGGTGTCTTCCATCCCCTCTGGCCCTTTGAATCTTTCCATCTCATTTTCTGCAGGAGGAAGTTTCTCGGAGCAAGACGCTAATCAGTGGGTATAGCAGAATGTTGTTAGAAGTCATTTTGTTTTATGTTCCCTCAACTGAACTGCAGTATTTGGTTATTCCCTAGGACCATGGCCTATCGAGTCTCAGGTCCTTGGCCACCCAAGCAGTGTCAGGCATGGGCTTCATCTCAAGGAGTGGGCCTTAAATGTGACTGACAGTGGTTGGTCACTCTCACAACTTTTGGGGTCACTATTGCACCCGTGTGTGGTGCGTGCAGGTCGCCATTGTAGTTTGAAGGGTTTAAAGCTGGGTTGGTGATTATCTTTCTCCTCTGGTTGTGTGCAAGGTGCCTACCAGCATCATGAACACTAGTCAGTGGGGTTGAGGCTCTAGTTAGGCACAAGCTTGGCATTTTCGTGCTCAATGAAATATGTAAGTGTTGTCTTCAGCAACACTTATTATCAGGTTGTGGAGAACAACCAATAGTCTTGTCAAAAGCCTGAGCTGTTTGGGGCTTCCTATGTGATCCCTGTGGCCAACAACGTAATTGGATACAAGCCACTCCTAGACTGGGAGTTATATTTGGTGGCAAGAGATATTTAGTTGGTGTGTTGTTACACCCATTATTTGGTGACTCCATTTAGTGTTTTTTCATGTATGAGTATGTTTTAAGAAGCTTCTACCGTAGTAGGTCTCCATATGGCCCCTCAGATGGCCCTTAGTGGTAGTTGTCCTTCGTTTATTCCCTCCCTTACCCCATCTTCCTTACCCTCTCCATTTAACCCTTCCATTCCAGTCCCCCCACTCATCTCTCTACAACTATATATTCTATTTCCCCTTCCTTGAGAGAGCCTCCCCTTTCCCATAGTCCTTTACTTTATACCTAACCTCTACACTGGAGGCAGAGGCAGAGGCAGGCAGTTCTCTGTAAGTTCAAGGCCAGCCTGGTGTACAGAGTGAGTTCCAGGAATGCCTGGTTTACATGGAGAAGCCTTGATTCACAAAAGAAAAAAAATGGTAGCATACCTATCAAAGACTGAAAAGCTAACATATACATTTGAGAGATTAGATACCATATTTGTCTTTTGGAGTCTGGGTTACCTCCTGCAGGATGATGCTTTTTTCCTAGTTACATCCATTTACCTGTTAATTGCATGATTATTTCTGTCCATTACAATGGAGCAGCAATGACATGGTTGAGCAAGGGCCTCTGTTGTAAGGTACAGAGCCCTGCGGGTATCTGTCCAAGAGTTGCATAGCTGGATTTTAGGTAGATCTGTTCCCAGCTCCCTGAGGAGCTACCACACTGATTTCCATAGTGGTTGTACAAGTTGGTACTTCCTGCAGCCCCAGATATGTTTTCCTCTTACTCCTCATCTCTGCCAGCATGAGCTGCCATTTGTTTTGTTCATCTGGGAAATGAAATCCCAAAGTAAGTTTAGATTTGTATTTCCTTGATGACTAGGATGTTGACCATTTCTTTAAGTGATCATTTTGTTTTTGAGACCCTATCTCAAAAAAAAAAAAAAACAAGGTTGGAAATGATACAGGGATTGATAGAGTGATAAAGTGATAGAGCCAGCATTGACCTCTGAACTCCACAGAGCTCATGGAACCCTGGGAAAACTTCTAGCCATCTCCCCAGAAAGATGAACGTGGTCATCTCAGTCTCTTTCCATCACAATAAATGCCCTCTGGCTTTGGTTTCCTCTGCAATCACCCCCCCTTCATTCCTTTTATGAAGAACTCGCATTATTTTCTCCCTCTCATATAGAGCACTTTGCTATGAGCATGCGGTCATACTACGGGAGTATCATCATGCCCAGAGCGTGCCAAAATATTCCATAGTTCTCCAGATTTGATTCCCTTTCTCAGTGGAATGTCACTAACACAATTATCCATTCAAATTAAATGCTATCAGAATTGCTGTGAACTTGAGAAGTAGTGAGTTCCCTATTAATTACAAGTGGCCATCTGCCAGACATCCAGAAAGGCGTTCCTTGGAGGGGGATGTTGGACAGGAGCAGGGTTTGGATAGGGGAATTTTCTAGTACCTTTTCACACTGCAACCCTTGAGTTTACCCTTCAGAAGCCAAGAGGTTTTTAAAAAACAAAAAAATCAACTACTGTTGATTCTAGATGTGGAACAACATGTGTACATTGTTTCTTGAAAATCAGAGAAAAGCTGGGGTTCTCACCTCAGGGGTGAGAACACTTGCCTGGCATTTTGTTTGAACTCCACCATGTCTGAAAAAAAACAAAACCAACAAATAGTTAATAAAAAAAGATAATGTAGGAATCAAAATAGCTTGTTCATATTTCCATATTTCTACCCAAAGAAAAGTCCTATAATTTACTTTTCATACACATCATGTGAGATTTCAGATTCATCCTGTGTTTATTTTACTTATTGTACTCAGTTTTGTGACTCTCTTCCCCTATGGAATATAGTTCTATATGGACAATTGCAAGCCTACATCATCACTTTTAATAGTTACGTGGACTTCCATAATTCACTCAACCAACAACCTATTAGTTGGGGGTATGGAGTGTTCTCAGTTGTTAGATAGTGCTACAATGCACACACTATCATGTGTGTCTTATAAAAAAGAGCTTAAAAGTTTCCCTTTCACCAAGACTTTTGAAATTATCCATCCTTCCATACATTATTACATTTCAGAGAATTTTCTTTTACGCTCTTCAAAAAATTGTACATGTTTGTGTATGGGTGTGGTGGTGCCGAAGGAAGCCAGGAGTGTCCAGTCCCTTGGAACTGGAGTCACAGGTGATCGGGAGCTGCCTTGGGTGCTGGCAATTGGCCTGACCCTCTGTAAGAGCAGCCAGTGCTTACCTGCTGGGCCGCCTCTCTAGCGCTCCCTTCGCGTCCTTAAGTTCCTTACCATGATAAGTTCCTTATCATTCTGGAAATGATGATGAAGACAACGGCGCATCATGCCATTATACAGGGTCAGTTCCTAAAATCCTAAATAAAGGCTTTATTTGCCTATCGTCAATGAAAAGTACCTGTTAGAAAAAATATTTCTCATAATTATTATTAGTAGACCCCCCATAAGGATAATTTTTATCAATTTGCAACCCATTCTAGCACCCCAGGAAAACCAGCAAAATCTAAATTTCCTATAGAGAAATCCAATTTGCATCAAGTTATATCTCCATAAAAAACAGCTGGACTGTGATCTGAATGACCATAATGGAGCCCACGTGATGCTTCACAATGTCGTTTTCTATAATCAAGTTGAAGTGAGTGCCAAGAATCCTCCCTTGGGAAAACCCTCTGATTCCAATTGCTGCAGTCCTTGTTTGGGAAAGAGAAATCTCTTTATCAAATGTTCCATTTACAATGGCCTAGTAACTGTCCACAACAGCGAGGCATATTTTTCTGGGTAAGAGTGGCATAAATTAGCTCTGGCCTGCATTGAGGTCCAAGGGGAAACTTCTCATGGGAATACAGGGATGTATGACGTTGGGGTCCTGTGAGGGTAGGGGTGGTTTTCTGACCCAAAGACCTATAAAGCTAAGCCCTTTACACAGCCCATCCTTCACATTCTTGCATACCAGTCAGGCTCTAGGGGAGGCTCGCCCTGCAGCTCAAGCATAACATGCAACCAGTTCTCTGAAGAGGGTAGGAGAATGCTTTTTTCCCCTTCTCTCTCACCTGTACATTCATTGAAAAGGAACTGGCAGGATGCTGCTTTATCCAGCTAGGACTCTGAGCCGGAGCACCAAGAGACCACAGGGCTTTCCTGCCTTGACTGCAGGATGGGGTTAGAAGTCACGGTGTGTTCAATGCTTGGCAGAAGTGGGTCCTACTAATAGTGTGAAAATTCTTTAGACTGTAGGTGCTGATAGAGAAATGTGAGGCCCGTGGGAACAGGCCACTGTGGCAGGAGAGAGCTCAGTGAACAAGAAGATGGAACAAACCAGGAAGGACATGGCTGCTCCTAGGTATGCTGGGAAAGGTTTGTTATAGATAAAAGGGAGAGCAGAGCCAGCTTCAGGGACATCTGGGAGGAGTACAGAGTGAACACGACCCTGAGCTGGGCCACACGGAGAAAGCGGGGAGGGGAGATGGGAGAATGGGAGACTGAGAGGCCAGGAGGGTAAGCGGCAGACCAAAGGACTGGGTAACCACAATGGCTGGTTTATATAAGGACGAGCAGCTTCAGGAAGGGCATCCCAGCCAGCCATATTCTGTAACAAGAAGGGACTGAGGGATGCTGGGAGAACCTGGTGGCCAGATCCTCTTTGATATGTTGAATAGGCATCTCAGCCAATTGTCCTAGGTTTGAGACCTAGGACACAGCAGCTAAGAACACTGGGTGCTCTTCCAGGAGACCCAGGGTTGATTTCCAGCACCTACATAGTGACTCACAATTGTCTGTAACTCTACTCCCAGGGCACCCAATGACCTCTTCCGGCCTCTGAGAGCATTGCACACATGCAGTGTACAGACATACATGCAGGTAAAGCATCCTTACACATAAAATGAAATGAGAAACAAATAACAGCAAAAGTGAGGGGAGCGTATCATTGCTACCCTGCAGGATGTGGCGTGAAGACAGCAAAGGAAAAGGAGCCACTTCTCTCTAAACCATATTTGTCAGAGATGAGAAGGAACCCAGGGATGTATGACAGTGCTGCCAAAGTCTGGTGCCACTCTCTGGAATTCGTCGAGTTCACTTCTCACCCAGAGGAACCCCAGTCTAGATGATACCTTTCATTTAAGAAGAGTACAGGGCTGGATGGGATGGCTCATTGGGTAAAGCTGCTCGCTGTGCGTGCCAAGTGAACAGGGATCAATCTGGCTGCCACACATGGGTCATGACATGAGCCCCCTTCCACAATAATACATTAAAAAAAGGAAGACTACAAAACCATACATAAAAGAGCAGGCAGTGGCGGCACACACTTCTAATCCCAGCAGAGGCAGGTGGATCTCTGTGAGTCTAAGGCCAGTCTGGTCTACCAAGCAAGTTCCAGGACACAAAGAAACCCTGTCTTGAAAAATCAAAAAGAAAAAAAAAGTAGGCAAACCAACAAGTGTTTGTTTAGAATGAGAAAATAAAAGACAAAAGTTACACGTTTTTAAAAAGTCTACAAAGTCAACAAGTACCACAGCATCATGAGAGGCAGAAACAGTTTGAGAAAGCAGAAAAACCTGCTTTAAACACTTCTGAGATACGTCTTGTCTCTACATTTTTGGCTTGACAGGTTCTTAACCGCATCATTTGACAGTGGTTTTGTAATGTAATTTTCCAGAGAGTAAACAGAAAGTAACTTAATCTGTCTTGTAGCTTGCTAATTTAAACATTTGAAAATAGCTGGTTAAAAACATTTCTTTGCTGGGTGTGGTAGCGCATGCCTTTTGTCCCAGCACTGGTGAGGCAGAGCCAGGTGTATCTATATAAGTAAGTTCTGTAACAGCCAAGACTTCATAGTGAAAGCCCATCAAAACCAAAAACCAAACCAAAACAACCAACAAATACAACAAAATACTTTCTTTCAGCACCATAGTGATAACTGAAGTGACCCAGGAATCGGTACAAAACACACCCAGAGACCAGATTCTCAGCACAAAGACTGTGTTATTAAGAGGGACAAGGGACTCTTGTGGATTGGCAGGGACCCAGATGGCCAACTGGCACATGACCTTTTTAAGGGCTATAGTGGGGAGGGGGAGTCCCCTCCCCAGAGAGGGTTGAGAACAAAGGAGATGAGGTAGCAGGCTTTCGGTCATGTAGCCTGTTTTGTGAGGTAGCATGCCCTTAGTCACAAGTCACATGAGAGACTGTATCAGGACCAACAATAACGATATGGCATGTAAACATTTAATATTGTCTGGGAAAACTCACAAATTTCTCTTTCTTTCTTTTTCCTTCCTTCCTTCCTTCCTTCCTCCCTTCCTTCTTTCCTCTCCAGCTTTTGTTTTATTTTATTTTGTTTAAGACAGGGTCTCACTATGTAGCCGAAGTCAGATTTACCTTGAAATCTTTAACTTCTGGCTTTAACTGCCCTGGTCCTGGAGTTACAAATTTCTTTCTTACAAAGTCTAGGAGAGATTTCTGAGCCTGGCTTTTGGCTCTAAACAGTGTAGGCCCATCTTTCATTCACCATGCATATCCATCCATCTACATCCATCCATCCATCTACCCATCCCTCCATCCACCCCACTGATCCATCCACATACCCATAGATCCATCCATCCATCCATCGACCCATCCATCCATCCACATACCCCCCACACCTACTCACCCCTCCATCCACATGCCCATCCACCCCAGTGATCCATCTACACACACCCACAAATCCATCCATCCATCATCCATCAAGACCAGCCGTTACAGCACTGTTCATATTAAGATGCAGCCTGTATGGCCGGGCGGTGGCGGCACACGCCTTTAATCCCAGCACTCGGGAGGCAGAGGCAGGCGGATCTCTGTGAGTTCGAGGCTAGGCTGGACCGACAGCCTCCAAAACAATATAGAGAAACCCTGTCTCATAAAATCCAAAAAAAAAAAGATGCAGCCTGTCCTTTTGCGCTTGGGCCAAGACATCCAATAAAGCAGGGATGTGGTGGCCATGGAGCTCAGGAGGTAGTAATTTATGTGGCCAGTGACTGAAGTGAGGAGACAGGCTAGGGCATGACTCCAGATGTAACATAAGAGATGGCAGGAAGCAGAGAAAGTTTCTGCTAATGATTTCCATTTTTACCCTGAGAGAAAGAGATCATAGGACAGGAGTCCCAGATTTAGCAAATAAAAATATAGGACACAGTAAAAGTCGTGTGGGTTATCTACTAAAAAGGTACTCGCTGTTATCTGAAACTCAGATTTAACTGGGTTGTCCTAAATTCTGTTTCACAATCCTAGGAGCCTCTTGAAGAGAAAGAGGCTAACCAAACACTCCACAGAGGGTTGAAAACAGAAAACTCAACGGGGAGGGCTTTGTCATGCAATCCAGGTTCGCAGGTGAATGGGTTTACTCACAGCCTGTGACTTCAGAAACAAGGTCACAGATACAGGATTAATGACACCGGTCAACCAGCTTCCCTGCTTTTTCTCCTCCTGACTTGTGCTTCCTGGAGAACCCAGACAGAAATTTGTAAAAGAAAGATGTGCTGATTATGGATTGGAATCCCAATCACCGAATGCGTTAGCATAAGAATATTTCATTCCGCACTTCTCAAATATGCCATAATGTATTCACCCAAAGCAATAAATCCTGTGCCGCACGAGCGAATTATAAACAAATGATAGATGCCGGCGCTTCGCTCTCCAAAGAGGCAAAGAGCAGATAATTCAAAAAGAACAGATTTTATTGGAACGTCAATAGTTTTCATGACACAGATACTTAAACTACTCGTTTCCAACATACCCATATAAAGAAAGTGATGAAAAGTTTTGTTTTTTTTTTTCTTAAGGAAAAGATAATTTGACAGATGGAGTCTTTTTATGGGATCAGTAGAAGTGATAAAATTGAATAAATTACCAAGATTTTATCTCCATTCCTGTAATTCTCCCTAAAGATTTAGCGATGGCAGATTGAATCAACTAGGAAATAAATTTTCAAGTTTATAATGTGTCTAAAACAGAAATTAAAGACCAACTTCTAGCCTTTTCCAGAGTGCCTTTCAGAGACCCAGCAGAGTTCATCAGATGGACCCCCATCACAGCCACCAGGGATGCTGCCAAAACACGGTAGGTGGCTCGCTGCCTGCTATTATCATTGGTGTCAAAGAACACATACAGGTGACTGTGAACTTTAAAAATGGAGCAACTGAAAAAAAAGATGGAAATGCTAGGCGATTTTGTATGAAATGATTTATAATGAGGCTGGGTTACACTTCTAATCAAATCAGCCCATCATCTTTTGGTTAACACCATGACTTTCAGGATATTGGAGCCGTGTGATCATGTTACATGACAGCATTTGTGCTGGTGAGGTGAAGGACTGTAGTCAGACACACCCCTTGACAGGCAGACAGATATGGGGCCCAGACTAGGTGGCCCAGGAGGCTGAGGGACAAGCCCAGGCTTGGGGCAAACGTCTGGCAGCTTAAAACAAAGGCCTTGTAAATTGTCCCAGCAGCAGGCCCCCTGCTGATGGACTCACAAGCTGAAGATGGGATCAGAACACGTCACGAGACAGTTGTGGGCCAGTCATCCATCCTGTGTTACTCTAAACTGACCAACTCTAAATTATGGCAGGAGGACCCTTCAGCGACGTTAGCAAGAGTCAGCCTTAAGAAGCGGTACTTAGGCTCCCTGAGTCTCGCTGGCTGGGCTTGTCAGAGGGTCTTTATCCCTTCGTGCCTGCAGCATGCTGGAGTGTCCTCTCTGTAGAGAGAAGCCTTTCCTTGTCAGCTGCTTTTTCCCCATCAGTCGCCTGGGTTCTGCCGTGTTGTAGTCCCCAAATAACACACAAGACACTGTATTAATTATGAAGCTGTTGGCCTTGCTTGTTTCTTACTGGCTAGCTCTGACTTGTATTTAACCCATCTAAGTATTTCTCTTACCGGACGGACATCTTATTTCTCTGGCAGGCTTCATGATGACTCCCTGTGTTTCTCCTCCCAGAGTCCTCCTGGACTCCTAGTCCCACCTATCTTGCTTCCCTATTGGCCAACAGTGCTTTATTGATATATACACAGGACTTCCCCCATCACCTCGCCCTTAAAAAAGCCTTTTTTCAATTGCTGACTCTGTCTGCTCCTGTTTGCTGTTTGCAATTACCCCAGTTGTTACCCATGTCCTCACGATTTCTCCTGCCTTTTAATTCTTTAACTGGAAAAGAAAATGAACATGATCAAGACCCGTAGATGGTAACACCAGGAGGATTCCTGCTTGGGTGACAGTGGGCTGTTTTATTGGCAGGGCATGTGAACCTTACTTTAAGGGAAGCACCAACAGAGCAGCTGTACTTTCTGCTCATATAACATCCTTGTAGATGAAAGTTTCTGTCCTTCCCGGTCCTCCAGCTGTTTAGTACCAAATAAACACACAGAGGCGTATATTAATTATAAACTGTTTGGCCTATTATTCAGGCTTCTTATTGGCTAGCTCTCTCTTAATTATTAACCCATTCCTATAAATCTGTGTATCTCCACGTGGCCTTGGCTTACTGATGATGCCCAGCTCTCTTGCTTCCTCAGTAGCTACATGGTGCCTCCCTGCCACAGCCTACCACCTGTCTCTATCCCTGTTTGGATTTCCCACCTGGCTAAACTCTGCCTGCCCATTGGCAGAAACAGCTTTATTCATCAACCAATAAGGAAAAGATATATTCACGGCATACAGAAGGATATCCCCCCCCCCCCATCGTCGCCTTGCACTGCTTGTGTCTGAGTCCATCTTCTGGGGACATAGCAAAATGCTGGATGCTGGGCATTTTACAAAGGAAACATTACTTTGCTCACAATTTGGGAGGCTCAGTGTTGAAACTGGGGAGCCCCATTTAGCTTCCGGTGAGGACCTCACTGGAATGTTGAATCACAGTAGCTGGGTTGCGTTTCAAGAGAGCATATGATGGGACAGGAAGCCTGAGAGATTGTACTGTTATGCTTGAGGGCTCTGACTTGGGCTCCCAAGAGCTGCATTAGCCACTTGAAAGGACAACGTCCTCTACGATCTTTCACTATGCATCACTTCTTCAAGCTTCCGCCGCCTCAACACTGCCACACTGAGAACTAAGCTTCTTTGATGAGACAACTAAATCAAGTATCTCTGCTCAGCAGAACCAGGGGCCAGGTGGGGGTGGGGTGGGTTATGAAGGCTGCAAAGAACTACCAGCAGTGTTACCTAGCAGGAGACCGACAGATCCTGTCCCCACCTCACAGACTGGCAAGAGCCTTGAGACCCAGAGAAGGGAAGTGACTTACCATTGCGCTCACCAGTTGAGCAGCAGAACTGGGGTCACCCTGATGAGCAGCGAAGGGGCAAAGGCTGACGTTCAAAGACACAGAAAACAGAACCTGCAAGCCCTGGGCACAAGTCAGCCTGCACTGTTGTTCGTGTGCTCTAAATTCACATTTGCGCAGGGCATGGTGGCGCACGCCTTTAATCCCAGCACTCAGGAGGCAGAGGCAGGCAGACCTCTGTGAGTTCAAAACCAGCCTGGTCGACATAGCAAGTTCTAGGCCAGGCAAGGCCACATAGCAAGATCCTGTGTTGAAAAGAAAATAAAATTAGATTTACATTGGCAATGTTGACCACGCTACGTAATTTTTCTTTTGTGTTAGATCATGTTCTATAGCCACAGCTTTGTAGGTCTACTTCACTGATGCTGTGCCTTATTGAGATGAATACACGGTGAGCAGGGCATACAAATGTGAGTTAGCTGTTGTGTGGAATGAATTTATTGACTTTTTAAAATAAAAAGAAAACCAACTCTTGTTTCTTGCTATAGTTTTGTTTGTTAGCCTGTCTCCTCATTTGCAAACGTTGCCCTTTGTTGGTGTATGAAAACTCTATATAATTAGTGAGAAAATCATGAGATTAAGGCTCTTAATGCTTAGATTGAATTGTGCAGCAGTGTATTTGAAGCAGGTCCAACTTTCATCTCTAAATTGTAGTAGATTATGTTGTGATTATTCTTGCTTAGTTCTCTAGGAGATATGGTCTCACCGTGTCGCCTTGGCTGACCTGGAACTCAGTATTTAACCCAGGCTGGCCTCTGACTTATGACAATCCTTCTGCCTCTACCTTCCAAGCTTTCCTGGTTAGTTTTTGTTGTTGTTGTTATTTTGTCAACTTAACACAAGCTAGAGTTAACCAGGAAAAGGAGCCTCAATTTAGAAAATGCCTCCACTAAACTTTGCAGGCAAGTCTGTGGGGGCATTTTCTGGGATTAATGATTTATGTGTGAGGGCCCAGACTACTGGGGGTGATGACCCCTGGGAAGGTGGTCCTGAGTGTTAAAAGAAAGCAGGCTGAGCAGATATGATGAGTAGGCCAGTAAGCACCATGGTCTCTGCACCAGCTTTGCCTCCAGGTTTGTTGATGAGGTTTTCTGTCCCGCCAGTCAGTTCTGACCCGCCAGTCAGTTCTGACCCACCAGCCAGCTCCCCAAATAAACACACTGAGACTTACGGTCAGCCAATAGCTTAGGTTTGCTACTAACTAGCTCTTACATCTTAAATTAACCCATGTTTCTTATCTGCGCTCTACCATGTGGTGGTACCTTGTCTGAGCACAGCATGCTCACCTCCTACTTCCTCTGCATCCTGCTGGTGACCTCCTATCATTCCACCCTTCTTCTTCCCAGCATCCTCCCAGTTCCTCTCAGTTTGACTGTCTTGATTAGCCTCTCTCTGACTAGCTATTGGCCAGTCAGCCCTTTATTAACAATGAGAGCAACACATTTTCACAGTGTACAGAAGGGTTATTCCACAGCACAAGTTCTGCCTTGAGTTCCTGCCCTGAGTGTCTGGTGGACTATATAGAGTGCAAGTTAAAATAAATCCTTTCTTCCCCAGATTGCTTTTGGTCATGGGACACAAGTCCTGGGATAACAGGCATGTACATCACACCTGGCCTTATGGCAAGCCTCATGAAGGATTTCAGATCCTGAGTGAGAATGGTTGTGTATAGAAGAGGCATAGCTGCAGATACGCAGAAAATTACAAAGAAATTGCATGTCAATATCTTCCTTTGAGGAAACCAGGAGATCACTGGGTAAAGCATGGCATTGGAACAAGCATCATACCTTGGCCAGGGTGGGCTAGAGTGGAGAAACGGTGGTGACTATGGTTTTCCTTTTCTTCCTTTGCCCGAGCACAGAACTTTTTCCTAATTCAGCACATGTACCTGAGAGCACACTGTTGGCTTTCCAGGAACATCTCAGGCTCTCTGCGCTAGGCATTCATGCTTATGAATTGTGAGAAACTTTTTTTCTCAATGAAAGGATCAATATTCTGTACATCTCCCCCACCTTGAAAAACTTTTGTTTATGCAAAGACCTGGCTACATTTCAAGAATTCACCAGCTGGTAGGCAGACCCCTCCTAGCTTCCAAATTAGCCAATCCTGAGTGGTCTATGAGGTTACAACTTAGTGAAGGAGTAATAGCCAAGCTCCCCTTGTATAGTTTGGATCATAGTGTAACCTTTTTACAAAAAGAAATTGCCTTGCCATGTTGTTTTGTTTTGGTCATATGTTTCTTGATACAACATCAATAATAGTCTTTTCTGACAGTAGCTAGTGCTCTTACCCATTGAGGCATTTTACCAGCCCCTAGGATAATTTCTTACCTTGCAGGGTTGCTTTGAAACTAAATGAGACAAGAATCTATAATGCCCTTCGTTTCTGGCCTTGGAAAGGTGCTCAGTTCATGCTGTCTCTCCCCACGTCCCTCACTTGCTGCTTCAGCTCCAGGACACAGCTCTGTCAGTGGCCCCTTTTTCTTCCAACCTCAGTGTCACAGTCTAGCTGACTTGTCCCTAACTCTGGCATTAGGGGATGGTTTTTCAGCGTTCCTGAGCTAGCGACTGAGCATTCATCGTATTCTTATGGCCCTCAACATCCCCACTGCACTCTACCTTCAAGATCCCATTGATAATCATGGATTTAATTCACCCGAGGAGAGGCTCCCAAATAGTTCTGAGTTTGACCAGTCTAATCTTACACTCTCTCTAGATCACAACTGACGATCAACCATTAGCCTTGCCTGTGTATGAGGGCCTTATAGCTCTATGAGTGTGTACCACAATATAGCCCTTGAGGGAAAAGGGGTGACCCTTGCCCTCAAAATTTTCTACATCAAAGATGGTCATTGTCAGCTGCATGTAAGTGCTAGGTAGAGACAGGAAACATACATGTATGCAAACACTATATAACCATGGCATTCAATACAATCAGTGGAACCAAGAATAAATCACTGGCAGAGCTATCAAACTTAGAAATCCCAGCCTGGGTCCCTGCCAGGTTTGGCATCCATGCGCGAGAAATCACTTAAAGGAGCCAAATTAATAGTGAAAAGCAGAAAAATGAGATTTCAATATGGCCACAAAGAAAATCAGCAACTTTCAATCCATCTTGGGGTGGGGGCAGGTGAGGATGGAGGGTTGAGGGCAGGGTTTAAATAAACGGAAGAAACATGAGTAAGGAAATAGTCGGGTGAGCTGTGTCTCCTGCCCACCACTGTCCAGGCGCCTCTCCCCTCATACAAGGGCAGTCTGCCCAGCAAGACCACCTAACAAACTGTCAATCTTTCTCTAGGAGACAGTTTCCTTCTTTGGCTTCAACCATTTCCTCTGCCTAGCAGGAGATTCCTGGGGAAATTCTCATTTCTTGGGGTTCATCCTTTCCAGGGTCTGATAGTCAAAGAGAGAGCTCTGAATGAATAAATTTGGTTCTGACAGACAGGCCAGCTACAGTAGCAGCAGCAACAGCAAGTTATCAGCAACAGCAGATAATGGAGAAAGAGAGAGAGAGAGAGAGAGAGAGAGAGAGAGAGAGAGAGAGAGAGAGAGAGAGAGAGAGAGAGAGAGAGAGAGAATACTTGAGAATAGAGAAGGAAGGCCCCATGCGAAAAGTGTGACTCTGAAATGCTGATATCATAGACATTCTCTGAATCTTGATATGCCAGAGAGGGTGACTGATATCTGTCAACCAGTCCAACCTCGCTGACAAGTTAGCCTCCTATTAGTGTCCAACCGAGCTGTGTGGCACATCTGTCCGGAAACTCCCAGCAACAGGAAACTCCCTGATGAACACCAGCTCTCATCCCACCTTGGACTAAGGAACAGTCACTATAATAGTATTTAAAGTCTCCAAATGCTTTCACTTTTACTATCAGGCCTTTTAAAGACTTCCTGGTGTGGCCTGTCTAGACCCATGGCCTTATCTTCTGGGTTTACACCAAACACTTCTTCCAACGCCCCTGACACATCCAGCACGGTCCAGCCCAGCGCCTTCTGAATGTAGCATTTGTTTCTACTCTGTGCATGAACCGCTGGAGAGGTTCCTTTTGAGGAACCTCCTGGATGACCACAGGAGCAGCGGCCCATCCTTAAAAGAGTAAAATTCGAGGCTCTTAGAAGCTTGTGTCTGCACGGGAAAGTCTCCTTGTTTTCATCAGCACAGTTCTCCCAGGTCTTACTGTGGGGAGAAGCAAGGCCAGCCTTGCCCCTACATCGGTCCCGCTCTCCCTTGCTCCTGATGTCTCATGGGTGAACGGCCACTCCTTATCCAGTGTTCACCAAGATGACAGCAGTATACGGGACACATGCCTCGGTCCTTCCCTAAGCTCCCAGGTCTCCTTAGAGGTGGGCCCTGAGATTTCCAAAGACTCTGGCAATTCCTGCATTCCCAGGCACACCGCCCCCCTCGCCTCACAATCATGGTAGCCTTCTCAGGGACAACTTTGAAGATGCTATGGCCTTGATGTGGCCTCCACCATCTCCATAGTCACCTGCTTTCATTCTCTTACCATGCTCATACCTACCCACAATTCTGTGCTTATTTGGGGACTTCCTGGTGCGCTGTCTTCCTTTTTTGTAGGCAGCCCTCAGAAGCACAGGAATCCTGTCTTCTTGTCTTTGTCTCTGCTACTGGGGCCCAGCACAGAGCCTAAAACGTTGAGGCACCCAAGAAAATCCTTGTCACTTGAGTAAACGGACGGGTGTATGGTCGAATGCCTATTTGAAAGGACTCAAGAAAGTAAGAGCTAAGGGTGTTGATGCTTGCCTACACATGAATATGGAAACAGTAAAATACACAAAACGCTTACCAGTTTATAGCAAACAGCTGTTTTGTGTCAGGCTGGGTAGCTAGCAGTAGGAATACTGTGACTGGCATGTCCCTGTCCCCATAGTTCTGGATGAGATAGGAGTAAGGTTGACCCATAAAAACAAACCTAACAGGAAAATGTCAGTTTTTTTTTTAATTTTTATTTTTAAATTTAAATTAGAAACAAGGCTGCTTCACATGTCAATTCCAGGTCCCTCTCCCTTTCCCTTCCCTCCTCCCACACCCTCCCACCAAACCCCCAATATCCCCTCATTTCCCCAGGAAGGGTGAGGCCCTCCATGGGGGTGTCCATAGTCTGTCATTTCATCCAGGGCAGGGCCTAGACCCTCTCTGGAAAGTCCAGGGTGAGAGTGCATCTCTCATTGTTGGATGGGAGTCCAAAGTCCATTTGCATATCTGGGATAAATACTCAAGGCCCAATAGATTACCTAGGCCTCCTCACTGATGCCCACATTCCAGGGGTCTTGATCAGTCCCATGCTGGATTCCCAGGCATCAGCCTGGGATTCAAGAGCTAACCCTTGTCAGGTAAACTGTTTCTGGGGGTTAAACCAGCCCAGTCTTAATCCCTTTGGTCATCAGTCCTCCCTCTCTGTCACTGGGTTCCTTGAGTTCAGCTCAGTGCTTAGCCGTGGGAGTCTGCCTCTTCTTCCATCAGCCACTGAATGAAGGTTCTGTTCCCTAGACTCTCTGGCCATGGGATTGTGGGCTGGCACGCCCCAGATCTATGTCTAAAATCCATATATGAGAGAGTACATACCATGTTTGTCTTTTTGTGACTGGGTTACCTCACTCAGGATGGTTTCTTCTGTGCCATCCATTTGCCTGCAAATTTCAGGATTCCATTGTTTTTTTTCTGCTGAATAGTACTCCATTGTGTAAATGTACCACATTTTCTCTATCCACTCTTCAACTGAGGGGCATCTAGGTTGCTTTCAAGTTCTGGCTATTACAAATAATGCTGCTATGAACATAGTGGAACAGACATCCTTGTTGTATGAATGCGTATCTTTTGGATATATGCCTAAGAGTGGAATTGCTGGGTCTTGTGGTAGGCTTATTCCCATTTTCCTGAGGAATCTCCATACTGATTTCCAAAGTGGCTGTATGAGTTGGCACTCACACCAGCAGTGGAGGAGTGTTCCCCTTTCTCCACATCCTCTCCGGCATAAACTGTCATTGGTGTTTTTGATTTTAGTCATTCTGACAGGAGTAAGATGGTATCTCCGAGTAGTTTTGATTTGCATTTCCTGGTTGGCTAGGGATGTTGAGCACTTTCTCAAGTGTCTCTCAGCCATTTTAGACTCCTCTATTGAGATTCTCTATTTAATTCTGTAGCCCACTTTTTAATTGGATCCTTTGGTGTTTTGGAGACTTGCTTCTTGAGTTCTTTGTAAATTTTGGAGATCAGCCCTCTGTCAGATGTGGCGTTAGTGAATATCTTTTCCCACTCTGTGGGCTGCTTTTTTGTCTTGTTGACTGTGTCCTTTGCCTTACAGAAACTTCTCAGTTTCAGGAGGTCCCGTGTATTAATTGTGGACCTTAGTGTCTGTGCTACTGGTGTTATGTTCAGGAAGCTGTCTCCTGTACCAATTCATTCAAGGGTACCACCCACTTTCTCTTCTAAGTGTTTCAGTGTGGCTGGATTTATGTTGAGGCCTTTGATCCATTTGGACTTAAGTTTTGTGCATGACGATAGACATGGCTCTATCTGCATTCTTCTATATGCCAGCCTCCAGTTATGCCAGCACCATTTGTTGAAGATGCTTTCTTTTTTTCTATTGTATATTTTTAGCTTCTTTGTCGAAGATAAGATGTTCATACATGTATGGGTTAATATCAGGGTTTTCAATTAGATGCCATTGGTCTACCTGTCTATTTTTGTGCCAATACCAAGCTGTTTTCAGGACTACAGCTCTGTAACAGAGCTTGAAGTCAGGGATGGTGATGCCTCCAGATGTTGCTTTATTGAATAAAGTTGTTTTGGCTATCCTGGATCTTTTGTTTTTCCATACAAAATTGATTGTTATTCTTTCAAGGTCTGTGAAGAATTGTGCTGGTATTTTAACGGGGATTGCATTGAATCTGTAGATTGCTTTTGGCAGGATTGCCGAAAATGTCGGTTTTTAAACAGGGTCTCACCACGAAGCCCAGGTTGATCTCAAACTTGATCCTCCTGCTTCAGGCTCATGAGTGCTCAGATCACAAGTACTCGGGTTTCTGTAGGGTAGGGAGAAGGATGTACACCTCGCAGAGGTGGCAAGAGGCTTGGCTTGCTCACACACCCTCGAAAGATGTGGTGAGATTGGATCACGACGAATGAAGAAGACATAAGGATAGTGCTGACACTAGAACTTTGCTGAGCTGAGCCTGGGCTATCCATGTTCCCGAATTTCAACTTCCTTTTATTTACCTCTGAGTGTGCTAACACATACATGCACGAGCATTCGTATTCATGTTCATGTGTGCATGCAGGGGTATGTTTGTGTGCTGAGGGTATTCAGAAGTCATTGTTGGATGTCTTTTCCAGTTGATTCTCCACCTTACGTTTTTGAAACAGAGTCTCTCACTGAACCCAGCATTAGACAAACCAGTGAGAAAGCCCCAAGGACCTTTTGTCTGTCTCCCCGGTGCAGGAATTTTACACTCACAACTGCTTGGCTTTCTGTATAGGTGCCTGCAAGGGTTATACACTCATAACTGCCTGGCTTTCTATGTGGGTGCCAAGGTTCAGAACTCCAGCCTTCATGCTTGTGGCGCTTTAATGAATGGCCCATCTCCTCAGTCTATATTATGGCTTTTTGTGACCGTAGCCCAGGAAGGCCGCACAGGCACCTCTTGTCCAGGGCTGGCATTACCAGGGAGCACCTACCATGCCTACCTAGCCTTGCATTTTAACTTCAGGGATTTGACAAAAGCAGGGCGATTCCATCTGACCTATGCCCTGGGAAGGAGGCTGGGGCTTCTGGGAACTGCATGGTGTGGACGCTGGGAGGTCTGGAGGAATCTGTGGTACTCACTATGGTGATGGACTTGGGCTGGAAAAGGCTAAAAGGCCGTGGAGAGAGGGAAAAGAGAGGAGCTGGAGGTGCCCGTGGCAGTGTTCGCCGGCAGGGTTTCTGTAACCTGGAAGTGTATTCGCGCGTATCAGTTGGTGTTTAGCGAGACAACAGAACTCTCAGAAGGTATTTTGAAGAGGGAACCGATGTGGGATGATTGGAGGATTTTGAGGGCCCAGGTGTGGTAACCCTAGTGATAAATATCTACAGGAAGTCTCTGTCACAGCTGGAGGAAAAATAGAACCAGGAGTGCCTGGCCCCTGACAATGTGGGACGCCACTAGTACAGTTGGAGCTAGCCTGGGCGTGATGTCCTTGGAATTGCTAAAAAGCCACAGGAACGTCCCACTACTGCTAGCGTCGCCCGCCCTAGCCACCTCCAGACGTTTAAGATGAGGGGGAGATCGCTCCCTCATCTCATGCAGTTTCCCGCCGCTGGCAGCAGCATGCCCAGTTAACAGCAAAGGCCTCTGGGAAATGCAATATGCAGGATTTTAGGCCCCACCACGGCAGCAGTGCCGTAGAAAGGGCCCTTAGTGCAAAGAACCGAAGGCCAGCCCAGGAGAGTAAAGATTTGTTTTAAGCAAGACAAAGGAAAGCATACCCTTAGTTGTATTTCTTTCTAAAAATGTAACGCAAGCCCATTAAGAAAAAAAAGCACCGCTGAGTGGTGGTGGCGCACGCCTTTAATCTCAGCACTCGGGAGGCAGAGGCAGACGGATCTCTGTGAGTTCGAGACCAGCCTGGTCTACAAGAGCTAGTTCCAGGACAGCCTCCAAAGCCACAGAGAAACCCTGTCTTGAAAAAACAAAAAAAGAAAAAAAAAAAAAAAAAGAAAAAAGCACTAACAACAGAATATAACCCCCTACTTCTCCACAATCGTCAATAACCTCTAGAGTATGCATTCCTTCTCCTTCTCTCCCTTGCCTTATATCCTGCTTTGTAATTCAGTGTACTAAATGTATGCAGTAAACCATTTGACAGGCATTTCCTTTGTTCTATCTCCTGGTATTGAATGTTACGCACTATCACATTTTCTAACTGTAAACATTAAAAAAATTATTACCTAAAATAAACTGCAATTCAAGAAAACAATCAGAATGTAACCTTCTCTTGGACTAGCATTAGTATTTACTTAGGTAGAAGTAGAAAACGAATTGTTTTAAACACACAGGAAAACTAGGTCTTGACTTCTGTTTTTTTTTTTTTTAATTGGGTGTTTTGTTTTGTTTTGTTTTGTTTTTTAAATTCCAGTGGGGAGAGGCTCTTAGAACTCCCAGGCAGAGATAAGGAAAACTAGATCTTGACTTGTTCTGCCTATTTTCTCGGGTGGGGAGAGGCTCTTAGAACTCCCAGGCAGAGATAGGCGGTATGCAGGTGGGAAGAACCCTGCCTTCCGCCTGCCTCAGGCCACCCCTTCCTGGCATCAGATCTGTCCCTGATGCCAGTCTTTCTGGTCTCTCCTGAGTCACAGTTCTGCAGGGTAGATGAGGCAGGGACTTAAGCAAAGGGCTTCAAGAACACATATTTATTCAGGCACGTGGCATATACTTTTAATCTCAGCACTTGGGAGGCAGAGGCAGAGGCAGAGGCAGACAGATTTCTGAGTGTTCAAGGCCAGCCTGATCTATACAGTGAGTTCCAAGCCAGTCAGGGCTACACAGTGAGACCTGTCTCAATAAATAAATTAATTAAATAAAACAAAAATTATTTAAAATAATAATAGGTACAGTTTGTATATGTTTATTTCAGACTGGGTCTCACTACTGTAGTCCTGGCTGGCCTAGAACTTGGTATGTAGAACAATCTGGCCTTGAACTCACTGAGATCCACCTGCCTTTGCCCCCCCAAGTGTGGGGATCAAAAGCGTGCATTGCTACACCCTCTCTTTAAAATAGATAACATCTCTTAGTATTACAGGGTGGCCAGATTTCTCAGTATCTGTTAGGATGATCTTGAAGACTGGTCACTAAGAATTGTGACATACGTTGACTTAAAGAATGAGGAAGCATATTATCTCCCATAACCAGAAGTCCCAAGGCAGAACAGACTCTGAGTACTGGCGGATGAGCAACTCTAAGACGTCACTAAATTTCCTGTCCCTCATCATTCCGTCTTGCTCTGTGAGGGCTCCATCGCGAGACTAGGCTTCTCTGATGGTACCCAGTTGGTTGTCACGGGGTTGTATCACCTTTTCCAGGATAGCAGAAAAGGAAGGATGACTTCTCCAATGTAAATCTTCTTCTCAGGCAGACTTGTTCTTGCTAACACAAGAAAGCTTTACGATTGTTTTTATTGTGTTTATGTAATGATTTTACTATAAAACATCATTTATTTAAACTTTTGAAAAACTGCCCATACCCAGCCTGGGGTAGGGCCTCAGTGTGGGTCATTTCTTTCAAAGCTGTCAGGTAATTCTACTGTGCCTTGGGGTTCTGAGCCACTAGATTTGGCTGGTGTAGCCACAGCTGACCACAGAGCAGTAATGTTCCCTCACTAGGGTAAAGGTGTTCTGATTGGATTAGATGGTGACTCACTAGGGTAAAGGTGTTCTGATTGGATAGGACAGTAACTCAAAGCATCACTACAGACCAGCAGAAGCAGCTTCTGGGGACTGATCAGAGATACACACTAGGAGTCCACCTGTTGAAGCTCCAGGGATGGGGACTGGTGAGGATACCAAAGTTTGCCAAGGAATCTGATGGATGCTCAAGTTTGAGACTCTCTGTCTTAGACCATGAAATACTTTCTCTGTAGCAAGGGAAAGGAAATAGGTCAAGCAAGGCAAGGCTCTGGGAGGACAGTAAACCCAAGGGCTGTTGGGCCTGTCACCCTGCTCCGACCCCCAGACCAGGAGAAAGAATGGCAAAGCCAGCTAGCTGAGTCCCAGAGAGCCCTGGATGTGCAGAAGAGAGCTTCCCACAGTCCCACTAACTCCCAGTTCCACAGGGACACACAGGAAGGAAGCAGGCATGTCTGGTGACTACCTATCTGCCCCAGGAGTCTTCGGACTGGAGTTTATGCAGGAGTTCCAGGGCTGGGGATGTGTGGGACTTCTTCCAGCCTTTATACAGTGTCAACAGGATCCCGGGAAAGACAACAGTCACTGCATGAAAGTAAAGAACACCTGAGCAAAATCAGAGCTTTGATAATTAAAAATATATCAGTATCAATCACAAGTCACCACAAACAATGCAAGATGCTAACAGCAGGGGAACAGCCTGTGAGGTATTTGGAGATCTGTGTAAGTCTTCACAGCTTCCCTGTACATCTAAGATTATTTTAGGATGTGTTTATTTTTTTTAAATATACAGCATGGTGTAAAATTCTAATGAATAGAAACACTTTTGAAAACCCTTTCTGAAATTAAGCAAAAATACCCCATCTTAAAATTTGACACAGCTATATTTTTGTGACTAATGCAAAAGCTTTTTAGATACTTAAAGCCTAAACAAGAGAAAGCAGGGAAGTACTAATGAATATTTTTAATGTCACATTTCCCAGAAGTGACAGAATAACCAGAGAACAAATGAAATGGACTGAGATGTGCCTATGTGCTGAGAAGTAATTAAGGACTGACACAAGGTCACTTTCCCAGCTCTCCTCTTAGACCCGGGGAAGACCAGAAGGGCTTGGTCCACAGGGAAAGCCATGTAATCAAATGCTTCTTTCTCTGAACCCAATTTATACCCATGAGCTTACAACCATAAATTCCCTTTGGTCTTGGTTCACTAGCAGCATTGAAATGAACTCACTTCCTGTGTCCTGTGAATGCATACTCCAGGCAAGGACTGAAACGTAGCTCATCGCTAGGGATTGTTCTCAACAGGCCAATACATCACTGAAATTTATGTTTTGCATCCTGGAACCCTGGGCTATAATTAGGATGGAGCAAGAAACAGATCCTAATTTGCAGTCTGAAAAGTGACTATCATCTAAACAGCATATGGTATATTTTGCTTATGTCCCATCAGCAAAAAGTATTAGTAAGGAAGCAAAAATGTAAAATGTCACCACACACACAAAAGTGTCCCAACGAAGAACAACTGCAAACAGAAAGTACTCAGGAGTAAGCGATCACTATACCCAGCACACGGCCCAGCATTTCCCACAGCCTGGGCACACTGGAAAGCCCCACACTGTTGTGCTTTAGGTGAAAAGTGCAGCCAATTATTTACCATCCCTGAGTCCCACTTCTTTGTTTATACTCACAGTGGGAATCATAATAGAAGTTAAGTCTTAGTGTTATAAAAATTAGCTGAAATAGTGGTTGTAAAACCTACCATACCATGTCAAATGTTATGAGAGTATTTTAGTCATTAGATATCATTTGTATATTCATTCAGCATAAATTTGTAAGTCATTCAGTATAAAACCATTCAATAAGATGATAAACCTCAATGACATCACACACATGTGCACACACACACACACACACCACACACACACACAATATTCAGGCACCTACTAGGATGGAAGGAAACTCAAACATGTGGCAGAACTTGGATAGGAAATGATAAATTACTTGAGGATTAAAAAATAATTTGAGGACTGCAGCAACAGTTCAGTAGTTAAGAACACAGCCTGGACCGAAGGCCCAGCCCAGCACCCACACAGGAGTCTACAACTGTAACTCCAGGTCCAGGAACTCCAACTCCCTCTTCTGAGCACTGTGGGTAGCAGAAACATACATGTTTGGATTTTGGAACCAAAGTCATCTAGAATAACTTGAGGCTTGAACCTGCTTGAAATATGGTTCTCATTGTGACTATACTAGAAGCCACTGTGCTCCGAAATTGTGGAAATATTATTTGACTATGAAATTAATGGTTTAGCACTGGGATTTAGAGTTACAAGTAAACATGGTCATGCCATGCCAGATGTGGATACAGAAATACATTCAGGCCAAACTCTGCTACACATAAAATAAAGAATTTGAGGTGAACATAGTGGTATATATGTTTAATTCCAGCACTCAAGAGGCAGGCAGATCTTTATAGGTTTGTAAATATCCTGGTCTTCTAATGAGTTCCAGACCAGCCAGGGTTGGAATGAGGCCCTTCCTTGAAAAAAAATGACAGACCCTTCCACATTAGTGATGGGAATGCAAAATGGTAAGCTGTTGCAGAAAATAGTTTGGTGGTTCTTCAAAACATGACTCCAAAATTTCTCTCCTGGGTACATACCCTTACTCCCCAAACTGAAAATGGATACTCAAATACTGTAGTACTAACAGTAGCTCAAAGATAAAGAGAACCCAAATGCCCATAGTTCTGGCTTGTGTTATGTCAACTTGACACCCAAAACCAGAGTTATCTGAAAGGGGGACCTCAACAGAGAAGATGCCTCTGTAAGCTGAGGCTGTGGGTAAGCCTGTAGGGCATTTTCTTACTTGGTGATGGATGTGGGAGCACCCAGCCCATTGTGGGTGGTGTCATCCCTGGGCTGCTGGTCCCAAGCTATATAAGAAAGCAGGTTGAGCCGGGCGGTGGTGGCGCACGCCTTTAATCCCAGCACTCGGGAGGCAGAGGCAGGCGGATCTCTGTGAGTTCGAGGCTAGGCTGGACCGACAGCCTCCAAAACAATACAGAGAAACCCTGTCTTGTAAAACCAAAAAAAAAAAAAAAAAAAAAAAAAGAGAGAAAGAAAGCAAGAAAGCAGGTTGAGCCAGCCAGAGGAAGAAAGCCAGTAAACAGCAACCCTCCGTGGCCTCTGCATTAACTCCTGCCTCCAGGTTCCTGCCCTGTTTGAATTCCTGTCTTGACTTCCTTCAGTGATGAACAGCAATGTGGAAGTGTGAGCCACACAAACCCTTTCCTCCCCAACTTGCTTTTTGGTCATGGTGTTTTGTTGCAGCAGTAGACTCGTCAACTGTTAAGTAGACATGTAATGATATATCCACAATGGATTATTATTTAGCCATAACAAATGAAGCATTGGTATGTGGTACAACGTGGGTGAACCTGAAAAACACCTTCACGTGAAATGCAAGAAGTCAGTTGGAAGAAGTCTCATATAGCATGATCCACTTACAGGAAATGTCTGATATAAGTAAATCCATGAAAACAGAGGCAGATCAGTGATCTCCAGGGATTGGAGAAAGCTGGGAACAGAAAATTACTTATCGAGGGGGGTTAGAATTTTCTTTTGGGGCAGTGGGAATGTTTTTGTACTAGAGAGAGGTGGTGGTTGTAACACACTGTGGATGTACTAAATGCCACTGAAATTTTCACTTTGGAATAGTGAGTTGGCTAGTTTTGCTAGCTTGACAAAATCTAGAGTTATCTTGGAAGGGACTCTAAGTGAGGAATCATCTATATTTCATTTATTTATTATTTTACGTATGTGGCTGTTTTCCCTGCATTTTACATCTATGCATTATGTATGTGTCTGATTATCTTGGAAATCAGAAAAAAAGGGTGTTGGATTTCTGGGAACTCGAATTACAGATGGTTATGAGTGGGTGCCAGGAAAGGAATCCTGGTCCTCTGGAAGAGAAGCAAGTGCTCTTAACCATGGTGCCATCTCTCTAGTCCCTCCATGATGAATCATATAGACAGGCTGGCCTGTGAGGATTCTGTGGGGGTATTATATTGATTCAGTTAACTGAGTGGGAAAGATCTGTCCACCTTGGGTGGCATCATTCCCTAGGCAAGGGATGCTAAATGTGTAAGAGTGAAGATGGTGAAGCATGCATGCATGTATCCACCCATTGCTCTCTCCTCTTGATTGTGGATGTGATATGAGCAGCGGCTTTGCATCCCTGACTTCGTGACTTCCCTGCAAAGATGGACTGTGACTTCGGAGCTAGAATGAGCCTTTTCTTCCATGTTGCTTTTGTCAGGGTATTTAATCACAACAGAATCAAAGATAAGAAAGTTGGTTTCATGTTTTTTGAAAAGCTATTTTGATACTTGCTATAGTTTGGCTCTTAAATGTCTTCTATACGCTTATATGTTAAGATTTGATTGGCAGCCCACAGCACCACTGGGAAATAGCAGAACCGCTGGGAGAGTGCTCTAGTAGAAAGAAATTAGGGGGTGCATCCTTGTATCACACACTGGAACCCTGGACTCTATCACTCCTCCTGGTTCTCCCTGACACAATAGACCTTGCTAGAGTTCCTAAAGGCTATGGACTGACACCTTAAAAATCATAAGCCTGAATGAACCTTCGTTCTTTAAACTATTGCTTCAGATACTTTGTCATCGTTGTGGGAAGCTGATTAATAGTATTCATTTTTAAAATGTTACAAATTAATGGACAAATGTCTGAAATGCATGTACTTAAAAGGTAACTTGGGTTTTGCCTGTCTGGTGTTCAGCCTCAGAGTCTGTTTGGCTCCTGCTTGTCTGCGCCCTCTATGTAGTCATGAACTTTGATGTCTACCAGCTTCAGCAGCTCTGACTCCCTGACTATACTCAGTGCGGGCAGCCCTGAGTTGATTGGCAAGCCTGTGGTTGATTAGTAAATGCCCTTGCTGAGAAAGGAACGGTATTGCAGGGCTGACTCCCTTCCTTAACAGCCCACGTTTTGGAACCAAAATCATCTAGAACAACTTGAGGCTTGAACCTGTTTGAACTATTGTTCTCACTGTGACTCCACTAGAAGCCACTGTGCTCTGAAATTGTGGAAATATTATTTGACTATGAAGTTAAACGGTTTAGCCCTGGGATTTAAAGTTGCAGGTAAACATGGTCATGCCAGATGTGGATATATACTTTTCTATGTTTTATTAGCCAACCCCTCCACAAGGACCGTAGGTTTTCAGGCGTTTGTAAATTCCCTTCTGTCAGCCTCAGGCATATGGGTGCTGTGGAATAATCCTTTTGCACTGTGAAGATGTGCTGCTCTCGTTGCTAATAAAGAGCCGATTGGCCAATAGCTAGGCAGAAAGAGGTTAAGCAGGAGAGCCAAACTAAGGGAATGTGGATAAGAAGGAGGGAGTCGCCAGCCAGATGTAGAGGAAGTATGAGATAAATATGCCCTGCTGAAAAAAAGTTACCGCCATGTAGTAGAGCACAGATTAAAAAAATATGGGTTATTTAAAGTTGTAAGAGCTAGTTAGTAATAAGCCTAAGCTATTGGCTGAGCATTTATAATTAAATAGAATGTCTCTGTGTTGGTTACTGGGGAGCCTATGGTCCTGAAATAAAAGCTCCTCCTATATGGGTTGAACCTAAAAGGAACCATAGGCCAGAAGAATTTTGGCCAGCTTCCAAGTACTACCTGTTACTCTGACCCTCTTCAGAGCTGTCTACTCTGAGGTCTATGACAGTCTCCAAGCTACAAATGCCCTAAGGCACTCCCTGCCTCACCCCATGGTGTCCCTGCAGAAGGGCACGTGAGGATCAGAAGGGCTCCTAAAGACAAGAGGTTCAGATAACAGAGGGGAGATGGCCCTTCCTCCCCTTTGTAATTCATTTCCATCCTGTTCCCAGTGAAGAGAAATACCCCTCCAGCCTTTGCTTTGTTTACCGCTCCTGGGACAGAACGGGCCAACTGAGTGTTTTACAGTTCTCACTGTCACCCCCCAGTGGCCACTCAGGTCTTGTTCTTGGCATTCAATCCCAGTGAATACCCTGGGAGGATCCCCAGTCCTTCTCTTGCAAAAGGACGTGTCCTGCTGGCTCCCTGTCTAAAATCCCAAGAGGAGGTTGCAGGGCCCAGGTTCAGGGTCTCAAGGGACTATTTTCCAACCATCTACCATGCGCCGGCATCAACGGTCCAAGGACATGGGCTCCTATCACCCTTGTGCTGCTGTGGGCTTTCTGTTGACAACTTCTTGAGGTCAGGCCAATTTGAACCTTTACCCTAAGGAAGGGCAGACACCTCCTCCTGGAGAGACACCAACTGAGCGCTGACAGGGCCTGTTCTCCATAGAGCTGACTAGTTTCATCAAAGCTGCTGGAATCCTCCACTGTTGACTGCCACAACCCACGGGTCTGCCTCAGGCTTCTTCCTCCTCCTTCTGCCTCTCTTTCTTGGCATGAACTGCACCCCACCTCTCCCCTCAGAAGAGGAGAGGAGAGGGGCTATTGGGAAAAAAGTGTAGGGGTTTTGTGTCCAAAAAACATGACGCCGGAAAGACCGGTGCAGCTTTTCATTCAACTTAAATGAAAAGCCAAATGTACAAAAATGTGAAATTCAGAAAATGAAAATGACTTTGCATGCCAGCTTAAATTTCTCCCTCCCTCCCTCCCTTCTCCCTATCTACCTCTAGTATTTGGAAGGAAAGGGCATCAGAAATCTAGACAGACACCAACTTATCGGTGATATTTAAGTCTTCTAGGTAGGGTCTTGTACTCCCTCACAAGTCTAGTTGCTTGTGGCAAAAGTCAGAGAGACCTGGAACACAGTTGTATCTTTTGGGGCACACGTGAGTGAGGTAGACTTTTAGAACCTTTTAGAAAGCAGCTTGAGCAGTAAGCGGGACGTGAGCATCTCCTGCCACAGGGCAAAATACAACAATTTGCAGGGTTTGGCAAAGCCCCACCCTTCCCGTAAAGCCTCTTCCCTCCCCTCAGCGATTGCAGCCTGGCACACCGGGGGGTCCAAAGGAACATTTGTTGATGTATCCGTTTCAGTAAAATCCGGATTCATCTCACTCTCTCAGGGGTTGGAATTGCCAGACCCGGATCAAACAGAAGAAAAGGGAGGACGGAAAAGACATAAGGTGAGGCTAGCTCGAGGTCAACGGTTAAGAAAGTCACCAGAAAGGTGACTCCCAGAGTGGCAGTAAACTGTGAGACTAAATTCATGTACATTTCAGATCTGGGATCCAGGTTTTCAAGTTTGTTAGGAGATTTTTACGAAAAACAATATGCGAATCTAGGGCATTAAAAAAAAAAAAAAACAAATTCCAGCCCTTTCTTGGGTCACACACAGGTTAGCGTTGAGTTCGCCTCCGCAGCACCAGTCCGGGAGGAAGGGCCCCGAGGAGGGCTGTGCCGCGGGCGGGACCGTGACGTTGAGGTCAAGGCGGGGCCTCTTCTTGTTCCTCCCCCGGCCGCGGCCGCCGCGGCGGTGGCTTTGCATCTCCAAAAGCTGCCCTCCGACTTCTCACTGGGCCAGTCCGGCGCTGAGTGGCGGAGCCTCGCGCTGCTCCCGCCGGCCTCGGAGCGGGACTCCCTTCTCCCCAGAGTTACGAGCAACTTTCCCCGCCCCTGGCGCTAAAGTGGCTCCGGGACCGTGGCAGCCGCAGGTGGGTGAGCCCCGGGCCCGGCTCTCTGCAACTCGGCTGTGCGCTCGCCCAGGTCAAGCCCTCGGCGCGTGCACCGTCGGGGTCCCCGGCGTCGGCTCTGCGGGCGAGATGCCTCTGGGACACATCATGAGGCTGGATCTGGAGAAGATCGCCTTGGAGTACATCGTGCCCTGTCTGCACGAGGTCGGCTTCTGTTACCTGGACAACTTCCTAGGCGAGGTGGTGGGCGACTGCGTGCTGGAACGAGTCAAGCAGCTGCACTACAACGGGGCTCTACGTGACGGCCAGCTGGCGGGGCCGCGCGCCGGCGTCTCCAAGCGGCACCTGCGGGGCGACCAGATCACGTGGATCGGGGGCAATGAGGAGGGCTGCGAGGCCATCAACTTCCTCCTGTCCCTCATCGACAGGCTGGTCCTGTACTGCGGGAGCCGGCTGGGCAAATACTATGTCAAGGAGAGGTCCAAGGTAGGATGCGTGCGTGCGTGCGCCCAGCCGCAGCTACCGCTGCCGGGGACGGGAAACCTTCGTTCGGAGTGTTGTGTCTCCTTCGCTGGGCTGCAGTGAACTTTGGTTTTTAACCAAGAAGTCAGCTTGCCTTATCTGCTCCCTTGCGTCCCCTCCACCTCCCGGCCCACCTCCTTAAGCAAAAGTCCCCGCTAAGGGGCTCAGGTGTGTCATGGTGATGAGCTTCTGCAAGACTTTGAAAGAATCGCGCTGGTTTCGGTGATGCCCGCAGGACAACTGGCTTGTGGAGGGAAAAGATGGCCATGATCCGAAGTGCCTGCTTTAAAGCCACCGGGTACTGCCCTTCCCTGTAGCCAGAGGCACTCTTAACTCTACTAGAGGCAAGTGTAACGTTTGCCTTCTGTTAGCTGGCCGGTAGAGTCTGGTAGGGTGGGAAGGAAGAGTTTGCTGAGTGAAACCGTGAGACTTCGTGTCTGCGTGCAGCCTTTGACCCCTGGCGCCCAGGATTCGCTTAGACCCATCAACCCAACTGAAAATTCTCACCTGGTGCCGAGCCCTACGCCGCCGCCTTTCTTTTCCTATGAACGCATGGCAAAGTCCACTCAAGCATCCTGATAAGGTCCGTGGAGAGAGTGGTGAAGTGCCTCTGGGTAGAAACCTTGTTTCTGTTCACAGAGCCGGAAATGGTGCAGTGGGTGGTGATGATTTATCTTGGAAATGTTTCCAGGTGTAGACTGGCAGGCAGGCCAATGGGAGGCCAAGGAGCTGAAATGGTGCACAGGCTTTATTTAATTTGGGCTAGTCTTGTCCACTTGGCATCTTCCTTTAACGATAGTCAAAACCTCTTTGCAGGAGCAATTCAGAGTGATTTGTCCTTATGTTGCTGTCTGGTCAAGGAACTCTCAGAATCATTAAAACTTCTCAAGTGCAGCGAGGCAGAGCCTACTAGTAGCTGAGGGATCATGAGCATCCACGCATGCGCCCCACTCTTTGATACGTGTTTGTCTCGGGATAAACTGTTGCAGTCTTACTTGTCTCTAAGGCTGGAAAGAGCATGCTTGTAAAAAAAAAAAGCAAGTGGTCCACTAGAAACGTCTGGAGGTTGAGATAGATGAGTAGCGTTGGGGAGCTGCAGACTTCGAGCTTGGAGGATGTGACCTGACTGTCTGACAAGCGTCCCCATGGACACTTGGACCCAAAGCGAATCTTAGAAGAAAGTTCTGGCTTCTGCATTTTAGTTGGATTTGGGAGTGGTTCAGAGTTAGCCGAATTCTGCTGGAGTCTGGTAGGGGTTTTGTTTGTTTGTTTTCTCCTACAGTTTGGTGGTAGACTCGAAGGCCATCTGTGTGTTGATCACTGTTATTTCTGTACTATATAACCTTGTTGATAGCCCTGGGGTTAGTCTCAGTATCAGGAGACACTTGAAGATTTAACTTGAAAGGGCCAATGGTTCCTTATCGGTTTTGTAAAGTTCCTAACAAACCTGGGTGTAAAAGAATTTTTCCTCGGTGATTCAGAAATAAATTCCCCCTTCTGAAGGAGGCTGAAATTAGTTGATATGTCATGTCACTAACAGAGTTTAAAGTTAATTTTTTTATTTAGCTTTGACTTAATGGATGACGGGGATCCCAAGCTAGAGTTAAAGAGAATGGGAAAAAAAAAGTCACCCAGGGTAAGGAAGCAATCTCTGTAGCATTTTCAATCCCAGGTTCTCTTCTGGGTGGACTAAGTAAGTAACTTTTCAGCTAACTGTGTCAGAAGGTGCCTGTGCATTGAAAGGAGAAGAATCTGTCTTAACTTCCCAAAGAGGCATCTTTCCTTATCCAGATTCCGGCTTTCTCATCTGATCCTTGAACAAATTCATACCCTTTAGAAAGTCCACCTCTACACTGGGCTATCCCCTGGCTAATTAGAACAACAAACAACAACAAACAAACAAACAAAAGCCAAGCTTCAACAATCCGTGTAGTTTTTTTTTCTTTTTGACTGTAGCACTTGGTTTACTTGTGTAAGAATGGCGGCCTCCAGTCCCTCACGGAGTTCACTGGAGATGCATTGTCAGGCACATCCTGTCTATAGGGGCTGCACTGTTTCCTTCACTCGGCCTGTTGTCTTCCTTGCCTGCCTTTCCTCCTCCCCGGCCTTATTTAGCACTGCTTCCCACAGTACTGATATAGACAGACCTAGCTTCCTGCTTATAGTTTCGGGGGGAGATTTTCTTTTTTCCTAGAGAGGATTTGTACAGATTTTAAACTTACTTATAACCTTTGATTGAGGGAATTCCAAACATACACAAATGTAGATAGGCTAATATGACCTAGGCAGTTTTAGCAGCTGCCAGTTTTGGACATTTAGTTTTTGACTGGCTTTTTTTTTATTGTTGTTTTAAAATATATTTTAAATTTTTATCCACTGTGCTTATGGATGCATACATCCTTGTTACATTTATTTTTTTATTTATTTTGCTTGACTTGTAAAGGTCATTGACTAATACGAGTGGAATTGCAAAGATGTTGGGAAGAAACAAGAGTATTTACCGGACCTAAAATGGAAGCTGTGGGAGAGCTGTTAGGTGGTACCTTCCCCTGTCAAAAGTAAAAGTTGCTATTGGTTAGAATTTGTCTGCTTTTCCTTTGTTGTGGCAAAGTGGGGTTTGGAGTCTCTCTGGGGAAAGTGGGTCCCTGTTGTGGCGTGGAGTGTGGCATGGCGCCCCCTAACCTCAAGTGTGGTCATTGCTCTCCAGCCAGCGTTGGTTATCTGTTACTCTCTTCTGGAGATCTAGACCACATCCAAGATAAATACTGCTTATAATTTGCTCCTTTTTCTTTGGCTGCCTAGAGCTTGCAAATGGCTGTTTTCCAGAGAACGTGTAATTTATAGAACCGAATGTCCCCTTGCCTGAAGCACTCACTGCAGACTCAGCGTTGGGAACTCTAGCAATAATAAATACCTTTTACTGAACGGTTTGCACTGCCTGGTCGTTAGTCCTCTCAGCACTGTGCTAACGTGCTGGTTTAACTCACTCTTCTGCGCCACAGTCTTAAAGGAACTGAGCCCCTAAATAAATGACCCAGACTCTCTCACAGCCGGGGGCAGGAGGCCGTTTCTGAAAGAGGTCGTGAGTGAGGATTGGCACTGCTGAGCCCATGACCTTTGAGAAGTTACTTATCCAGTGTAAAATAATAATGATACAAAGGCTTTGGGAGAAAAGACGTTATAATCCATGTAAAATTCATAGAATGTCCAGTCTCTGTCCTCGTTTAAAGGCTCTGAGTGAGGTTTGAGGCTCTCTAGTCCAAATTTGTCTGACTGAGCTTGTGTTCTTAACCATTAGGCTTTCCAGTTTAATGTCCCAAATGTGCATGTGTGTCTGTGGGTTTCTGTGTGGGGCTGTTGTGTAAGTGAGCCAGCTTACACTCACAAACACAGGTGAACTGTAGGATAGTCTAGTTCATAGTTAACAATGTCTCAAGCTCTCTCTCTCTGTCTCTGTCTCTGTCTCTCTCTCTCTCTCTCTCACACACACACACACACACATTGAAGTGGGTCAGTCGAGTGTGTTTGAAGGAATGAAACCTTGGATTAGTTCTTCCAGTGTTATTTTTAGGAAAGTATTGCTAGGCCGGTTATTAGGACCCTGACCATCTGTGGACAATGGTGGTGAGCGACAGGGTTGTATTGTGCACAGACAGGCCACTCCTTCGCTGGAGACAATGCAATTGGTGAAACAGCAGGTGGATGAATAAGAGAAGAGTGTTGTGCAGTGGTGGGCTTGCTCCCCATTGTGGAGCAGCTGTTTGGCCCACCCTTCTGGTAGTGTCAGAATGCCTGTTACTTAGTGGAACTTATCCCGGTTGAAAGTGACTCTCAGCAAGGCTGGGATGCGGTATTGCTGATCACGCTCAGCAAGGCTGGGATGCGGTCCTGTGCTGATCATGCTCAGCAAGGCTGGGATGCGGTCCTGTGCCGATCAGATATCTCTCAGGTCACACGCACAGGAAACACAGTCAGGAGTCTCAGAGGACTGGGGCCGCGAGCACGGAGCCTTCACACCCAGCTGGCGCTAGCTCTCTGAGTTTTAAGGCCTTTCTTTTTTCCCTCTGCTTGTGTTCTCTGTTTCTCCCCCTCTCTCCTTCTAGTCCAGCGTTTGCTGTCATTCCACACACGTGGCACAGGCGATGCCTTACAATGGCTGCTTTAGCCTTCAGGTCAAGATGGACGGAGACTTGAACACCAGCCCAGAATCTGAGATCCCGCTGCCCTGGAGAAAGCCCGCTTGCCTTCACCTTAGTTTGGGGTCCTGTGGGGCCCTGGCTGGGGTGGTGGGAGCATATCAAATCGTATGTCACCAGTATGGTTGCCAGGGCCCATGACAGGTGTGATGCTTAGAGAGCAGAGGTTTGTCGGTAGTGCCTCCATAAAGTCTTCAACTGTTTGAGGAAATCATTTCTAGAACACAGATTCAGTGACAGGGAAGCCGGCCATCAGTGAGGGAGAGTTCATGGTCTATGAAGAAGCTACTCAGGAGTCTTCCGGGCTCAGGGCGAAGCTAGGAATCAGCAGACATCAGGTCAGTTTTTTCTTCAGCAGGTGGCTGGAGTCTGGTTGCTCTGTACTGGCAGACCTCAGTACGGATGGGTAGAGGAAGGGAGGAGCTCAGTGCTCATAAAGCCTCCTTTAGTTTGGTTTTTCTGATCGAAAAGCCCACCTTTGCATTCTTCAGTCATTGTTTTCTTTGTGCTGTTACCCTAGGCAGAGACGGTGGATCTCGGTGAATTTAAGGCCAGTCTGGTCTACATAATCAGAGTTCCAGAATAACAGCCAGTGCTACCCAGTGAGATGTCTCAAAAAATTTTTATTATTCTTAATTACATGTATGTGTGTGTGTATGTGGGTGTGTGCAGGTGCCTGTAAGTCAGGGGTGTCATTATCTCCTGGAGCTGGAGTTACAGGTTGTCATAAGCTGTCTTATGTGGGTGATGGAAACTGTTCTCCGGTCCTCTGCAAGAGCAGTGTGTGCTCTTAATAGTTGAGCCGTCTCTCTAGCCCCTAGTGTGTGTGTGTGTGTGTGTGTGTGTGTGTGTGTGTGTGTGTGTCTGTGTGTCTGTGTGTCTGTGTGTGTGTGGTGTGTGTGTGTGTGTCTGTGTGTGTGTGAGTGTGGTGTGTATGAGTATGTGTGTGTCTGTGTGTGCATGTGAGTGTATGTTTGTGGTGTGTATGAGTGTCTGTGTGTGTGGTCTGTGTGTCTGTGTGTGTGTGTGGTTGCTCATTCAGCAAGAAAAGTTTCTTCTAGGAGAGGACACCTTGAGCAGTTCTTGACAAGGTGCCTCACGGAAAGGCCTTAGCTGGCTGGGGCTGGGTCATGTGGCCCAGGACTAGCTGGTGAATTCTGCCACGTGAATTCAACATTTTATTTGAGATGTTTAAATATGGTTCAAACTGAAAATGATAAGCCCCCGTAAGACGGAATTATGCTGCTTATCTTTGTAACTGGCTTTTGGCTGTCAGGAACAGGTTCCTCTTTCTGATGGCTGAAACGCAGTTGGCAAATTCTCTTAGATTCCCAACTCTGGCTAGGAAAACTAGTTTCTTCATAATAACAATGGTAGTTTTGCATCCTAGAACGGCACCTTGCCAGCACACTGTATATGGGACATACCATATATGGCATGAGGCTTGAAGACTTGTCCCGTGCAGAGCTCTCTGGTGAGCCTCTTGAAGCCTCTCAGTAGCTTGCGTCCTTAAGCACAAAGCTCAGAAGGCTGCTCACCTGGGGCTTTGCTTGGCCAGCTTGGCAAAGCTTTGGGCTGAGTTCTCTGGTGCTGGGTAAACGGCTGGCATGTGACTTGTGCCCACTGAAGGCCAAAGAGTAGTGAGCAGGTTAGTTCTGTGGAGGACGAGGCGTCTGGCGTTTTTAGTTGTTTCAGCCACAGATTTGATGGCACCCTTGTAGCAGTACTTCGTGGCTGTTAGCGAATGCCGTCCTGTGAGATACGTGTCACTTTCCTCTGGTGTTTGTCAAATGCACATGTTCTGACAGTAATGATAGTTCTGATGTTTTCTGTTGGGTTTCTGCCAGGGGTACCCAGTGGGTGGCTGAATCCAGAAGCACTGGAATTGTAAATACAACAGACAGATCAGTTTGTGATGCCAGACTAAAGAATTCAGCTTTGGCAGATGGCCAGGAACCATTGATTTGGGCTTGGATTCGCAGCTCGGTGGGTGTTTGCCAAGTAAGATTACCGAGCTCGGTTAATTATCCATAGGATTTGCACCCCTTTTCTCTTCATTATTTCTATCTTAGGCCCATACTGCCCTTGCTTCAGTTTGCCCCCTCTTGAGATACTGATGGGCCGGCGAGCTTCTGCCCGTGGTTTTGGTGACCTGGGAGTCACTTCTGTCTCTTTAACCCCCTAGCCCATCCCAGCCTTACCCCCCCCCCTCCCCCGTGCCACACTGTGAAATGTAGCCTCTTAGGTTTTGAATCCTGGTTTATTTGGTACCTTTCCCAATGTTCCCTGTGTTCGGAACGGTGCTGATACACCCCTGTTAAGTCAAGCCAAGTTTTGATTAGTTAGAAGGCACATTGGTAACCTCCCCCAGGTTTTAAAGTGAATGTGTGTCCTGGTTTGCCCACTGCCCCCCCTCCCCCCGTAGGGACAGGTGTGAGCACTTGGTCCTGAGTTGGCAGTGTTTGTAAAGCTGTAGAGCCTTAAGAAAAGGAGCCTGGCCGGAGGAAGTGGGCCACTGGGTCACTGGGGGAGGGTCTTGAGAGCTGATAACCCAGCCTCATCCACTACGTGCTCCCAGCTTCCTGGCTGCAGACGATAGCTCGTCATCCTCACACTCGAGGTCTTCCCTGGCCGGGCTGGAGTGAATCCCCTCAAATTTTAATCCAAAATAAACACCTCCTACCTTAAGCTGCTTCTTGTCAGGTATTTGGTCACGCCATCAAGAAACATAACTAAAACAGTGTGTCTTTCTCATTAAATGACTTTGCCTTTCAAAGCAAAAATAATCCCCAAATGTGCATAATTAAAGGATGTCATAATAGTCTTGATTTTTTTTTTTTTTTGCCAGTTGGAAGACAAAGTGGGAAACTCAGTTCTGAGTGTCACTACAATCCTGATTTGATTTTAATAGGAGAACTTGAGGGTTTCCCGGAGGCTGCTTGGAAGTGTAGTTTGCATATTGTCCTAAGCCCCTGGTATTCACTAGTGAACAATAAAGACTGCACTCGAACACCCCTCCCGCTCCCCTGCCTTCTACACATCTTCCATACTTCAGGGACTGTATACAAAACCAACCCCTTCCCTTGACAGTTTGATGACTTTTTAAAAAACACACAAGCAAAAAACAAAAAACAAACAAAAAAGACCCCTCCTACCTTTCATACTCATGCTGTTTTATGGAATAATTTGGGTGATTTGGACCGACCATTGCATTCCTTTTAGCCACGTAGGCAGGGACACAAGACGGGTGATCAATACTGGGCCTATGGTACTTGTTTTGTGTCTCAGCTTCACTGTGGAACCTCAAGTTTTGTGATTTCCTTTTCAGCTGGAGTTTTCTTTAGTAGACATATTTAAAGAAAGTCGGCTGCCTTTGGCTCTCAACTTCTCTGTTAACCCCTCTCCTGTTTTTTTCTTGCTGGAGTCTGGTTGTGCAGACGACACTAATCATGCCGTCTCCCTTCTTACGTGGTAGTAGCCAGAGCTGTTCGCTCCCCATTGTCCACTGTAACAGCCCTTTGAACCTCGCTGAGTCATAGAGGTCTTTCTGTCTGACCTCATCCGACCCTTTCACACTTAATCCCCCCCTGAAGGCCTGCGTTACTGCACCGTGGCACGCTAGAAGAGGATTTGCCAGGCACAGCCGGCTAGTCTCCATTGTCTTCCGCTCTTCACCTCCCGGGCCATGTAGTCCTGTCTTGGGAAGTCAGTCCTCTGTCCCCTGGAACTCAGCAGGTGGCACAGTCTAGATTGCCCCAGAACATTTATTTGGTTGCTTGTTCTGCCTCCCTTCAATTTAGAAGTTCCTCAATTCAGAGGCCACTGCGCTTTGTATATAAAGTTCCTTAAGATTCTAGGTGGATGGCTTCATTTCATCTTTGAAAGGAATTTTGAATTCAATGAATGGAGGAGGAGGAGGAGGAGGAGGAGGAGGAGGAGGAGGAGGAGGAGGAGGAGGAGGAGGAGAAGGTCTATTTGCTAGGAGAAAAGAGAGTTTGCATCACAGTCTCTCACTGAACCAGCTATGCGAGAACCTTAGCTTTGCAAGTTATTTTCTCCCTTTGGAAAATTCTGTGCCACACCTCAGATACCCAGACCTAGGACTTAGATCCCTCAAGTTCTGGTCCTAGCTCTCTCTGCCTCTGGCAAGGCAGTCTCTCAGAACATCTCCCATCCCTTTATGAGCGAGTTGGGTATTAATTTGTACATTTTAAATTAAATTTGGGTGCTCTCTGTTATCAGGCACTAGAATGGAAACCTTACACTTTATTTCTTCTCATTGAGCTCTTGGGCAAGTCTATTCTCTGAACCCATCCTCTGCATCTGTGAGATGGGTACAGTGTTATATCTCCTTCCAAGAGTATAAGGAGTTACATGAAAATGGGACGAGATTTCCCACAGAGAAGGAAAATAGTTGGTTCCTGAGACAGCCCACTTGGTCCTAGAGTCTGATCCCAGCCCTGTCCTGACACATGTCCTCAGAGGCAGAGTCCAGCACAAGACAACATGCTGGAAAGAAACAACTGTGTCCTGCCTGCTGCAGGACTGACCAAGCAAAGCCTGTGCAGAAACACCCTAGAGTCTGCTCACGGGTGACTAGTCCCCTTTCACCTTTGAACACTCAGAGTGAGGCTTTATACATTCAAGGTTCTGGCATAGAATAGTTGTGACTCTCAAGGCTGGTAGCACCATTGGCTCTAAGCACACATTCTTGGCTTTCTCTAAACCCACTGAATCAGAAATGCCATGTCTCTGGGTGACTCCCTGACGTGCAGAAGTTTGAGAGATACCATGGGAAGTTCATGAGACACGGTGTTGGTACTTTCCTAGTCCCTGTGTTAACAAGAAAATTAGAGTTCAGTTGATGAAACGCAAGTATATTTATTTGTTACTAAAGCTAATAGGAATCAAGCATTTTTAATTTGCTTGTGAGATTTTGGGGGAGCAATCATGCCTTACATGTCTAGAGCTTTTCTGTTATTTGTGCCAATAAACTTCATTTTCCAGAACTATAGTGGGGGGGAATCTGGGAACTGATGATTTCCTTCTTTTCTGGTGGGTCAAGGGGAAAGTAAGTCTTATTGACCAAGGTTAGGATAGTTGAACAGGAAGAAAGATTCCTGGTCACTTTGATGATTGCCAATCTGAAAATCGTGTCTTGTAAACAGTCGAGTCTCCAAAAAGTGAGCATCTATATATTCCAACTATGAACACCACTTAAGAGCCTGGAGTCCCTGACCCTCCAGAATAAGATGTCTAGCTCTAGAGGGCAGGAGCAAGCCAAAGTTTGGGGCTCTGTACCTGACATCTCTAGACTGGAATTGAAGGTGTATGATTCAGTAGAAATCTGCATATGGTTCCCTTTTTGCTTCCTGCTGCTTAGGTATGGATGGCCTCGATTTTTCCTTTTGGGGCTTGGAGACTGTGTTTGGTAATTCTGAGGAACTGAGAATCCTTTTTCAATTGCTTTTTTGTTTGCTTTGTTTGTTTGGAGACAGTCCAGTTGCCTAGGCTGCCTTGAACTCACTATTAGCTGGGGAGACTGCCATTGAACTCCAGATTCTCTCCACTTCCCAATGCTAAGATTACAGGCGTGGCCCACCATGCCATGCCCTGCTTCTTCATTGTGTATCTTGGAGCTGAAGGAGGGCAGTTTCGTTCCTGGACCCTCTAGAAAACCTAGTGCCTATTTCAGATAACACTTCCTAGTATTTTGGAAGTGGTGTTGAGCGGCGGCGGTGGCGGGTGGAGAGGCTGCTTTGGAACACTGGCTCACCCACCTAGCTTTGAAATACCCAGCCCCTGCCTGCAGTGCCTCTCGGTTCTCACATTTGTTTAGGTTTTACTGCACTAAGACAGACCTTGCTGTGACGCCCAGGTTGGTCTTGAACTGTGACAGTGGACCTCAGACCTCTGTTAAATACAAGTGGGTGGAGTCGTACCTGACTGTTCCCCACAATCGTCAGATGTTGCCCACAGCCCACTCTGAGGAGCTTCTGGACAACTGAATTAACTGACAGCGCCAGGCACACATCTCTCTAGTTCCCCCACTCCTCAGAACCGGCGAGGCATCTTTCCTCTCCTTTCTATTCCCGCCACAGACCCTCTGGGTGTCCGTCTCTCTCAGAACCCCCTCCCCCTTCGACCGCAGTTGAAGATCTTCTGGACGTCCGCCCTCCTTTAAGCCAGCAGTCTGCATTGAGTGAATTTTAATTAACGTGACTGTAGACATTCTGCATCTTGTGAATTCTAATTAATGTACTAGTAGCAGAGTTCAGATGTCTCCCAAACTAGCTTTGTGCCTGCGGAGGGAAAACTGATCTCTTCTTCCCTGGGATTCTTTTGCTGGGTGTTTCTTGTTTTCTTTCCAGAACTTTTATATTAACTTTAAAAAACTTTTTTTTTCTTTCCTGAATTGGCCACTTAGTATCTGACTTTGAAGCTGGTCTGGGAACCAGGTATTGACACGACTTGATAAAGGAAGGCTCTAGAAGGAAGGTGCCACCATCACAGACCGTGGAAGAAGCATGGCTGGCTGTGGACGGCCCGGGCTAAGATGGATGCTGGGGCACATGGAAAGGAGGGAGGGGCTGGTGTGGGAGAGGTGCCCTGATGGTGAGATGGGCTCTGCTGTGAGGGTGACACGAGCCAAGACAACAGCCTGGCCAATGTTGTTTTGCCTCAGGATTTAGGCAATTTCCTTTGCCTCAGACTCTCCCCAGCTTGTAGTTCACAGACAACTTCAAGCACACTTGTTTCTTGGTATCCTTGTAAAATTTTTGTTTGTTTGTTTGTTTGTTTGTTTGTTGCCTCTTAGGACTTTCTATCTCTGTGGAAAAGGGTGAGGTGAATATCGTAGGCTCCTCTGTATCTTTAAATCAACTGGATTGGAAATGCTGGGGAAAGATTGGTTCTGCACTGAACAGGTCTTTTTGTCATTTCCTACACCATACTGTTTGTCAGCTATTTGCATAGCTTTTATGCTCTAGCAGGTGTATGGGACGGTTTGGGTAGGCCGGATGCAAACACTCCACCATCTTATACGGAGGCCTCCGGGGTCCTGAGATCCTAAGGGTGCTTCATATAGAACCGAAGACTTTAGTTCCCTCCAAAAGCCTGGGACAGGCTAGTTCGCCTTTCGCCTTTGAGAACATTCTTGTTTAGCTTTGTATCTGAACTTCGCCGTTTTCAGCCAGACTGACCAACACAGTTCAAACACAGGTTTGCAAACACTCATGTGCCTCCGTGTCTTCTTCAGGGAGGATGAGCGCCCTCCTGATGGGGTCACAGTGAGAACACAGCAGCACTTGGGACACACCCATCGCAGGCAGGGATGGCGGTGAGCACGTTGTGAGCCCGATTGTGCGGTAACTGAATGTGAGCCGGGGTTTCCTGACTCCGCTGCCTTTTGGTGTGTGGTTACTTTAACTGAGCAGATACACTTTTTCTAAGCGCTGAAATGCAGATGTAGCTCTCTCTTGCCTAGTAAATGTTGCTACGAGGAACTTTTTTGTTTTGTTTTGTCTTGTTTTCAGGACATTGTTGATTGGCAGTTGTGCTTTTCTGTGTTATCTGTTAATGAAGTCTTTTCTGACAGGTTGCCTTTAAGTCACTGTGAATTCCTTCACATACACATACGTTGGGATTAATTTAAGACAAAAGCATAAAGAGACCCACATACAATTTTCTGGGCAATCAGCTGTCCCAGGTTCCCCTATTGTGTGTGGTCTTTGGGGCACTATGTTTGATTTTTCTGCTAAGTCTGTTTCTCACGTTAAGGAAGTTAAATTCTGTGAGTCCCAGGGCAGAGAGTCCCCATCCCCCACCCCAGCATTGCCTTAAGGATGAGTAATGTGTTTGTTCTCCAGGGATACGTGGTAAACTCTAGGTCCATACGATAACCAGGGTTAATGACTCCCTCTGAGAACGTGTGAGCAGTGTGACTGGGACACAGCTTAGCTTCTGCTTACCTTCCCAGGAGCCAGGCAGTGAAACAGGTTCTATAGAAGTGCCACCTGGGCCCATGAGTTTTTACGAAGTGGCAGCTGCTAGCATGTGGTGCCAGGCCTTGGGGAGGAGATGGTTAACTGCTTGTCATACTGTCCTCCAGCCTGCTAGACTGGCTGATTTTGTAATTGCCAAGAAGGAAGCCCCTGCTGAAAGCCTTTCTCTGGTGACTGGAGCGCGATGGGGGAGGAGCCAGGGCTCCCCAGAGTCTGTTCCCTCCTCTGGCTGCCTGGCGGTGTGCTCGGGTGTGGGCTGGCTGCCACCCTCACGAAGCGCACGTAGCCCTGTCACTCAGTCATCTCCCGGCTGGCTTAGAGCCAGGCCTCCACGGGAAGGGCTGCCTTCCCAAACCCAAACAGCCTGCATTGATATGTGGATGTTGCCAGGCCTGTTTACTGTGCCTAATTGCAGGACTTAGACGAATCCCCTCCAAGCCAAGGAATTAGCTACAACTGAGAACGGGATGAAAATCATCTCTTAAAGTCCCCATCTTCTGAGAGTTTCATTGGTTTCTTGGGGGAGAGTGATTCACTCAGAACTTCAGGCATGACCCGGGGACTCCCGGAACGGAGTCTTGACCAAATACTGTCAGATTTTACAGTCTTGTGATCTTCTGTGGTTTTGTGCAAACTTGTGGGCATTTGTGTGTTGTGTGGTGGGTGTCTGTGTGTTCCTGTGAATGCTTCTTCTCAGGGAGTGGACAGGGGAGCCTATCTCTTCAGCATACAGATCTCAGAAGACTCTGGCACCTGGTACCCCTATCATCAGTAATGCAGAACAGCTAAATAGAAGGTTATCTTCTGCTTGTACCATCTGGAAGCTGGGGCCAAGTTCACAGAGGGGTGGCTGGAAAGTGGAGATGGTGAATTGTCTGCCCTTTCCAGAACAGGAAGGGCAGGCAGACCCACTTCGCCAAAGTAACCCTGCCGTTTGTAAGTCCCATTTGCAGAAGTCCCCAAGTTCCTTCTTGGTTGTGCAATTCAGGTGTAAGGGCATGCACACCATCACGCTGCATTGGCAGCGAGGTTAATGTGTAGCCCAGCGCCCTGGGTGTGTTGTGTGGGTGCAGGGAACGGCATTGGTTTTAGTGTGAACTCAGGGCCTCTGAGTGAGGAAGGCAAAAGTAAGTTTTCCCTGTGAAACAAGACCAGTGGGAAGCACAGGGACTTGGAGTCTGTTGACCCTTACATGCCTTGGACTCTGTCATCCTGAAACTTCCGGGAAGGAAAGTGGGGAAGCTGGAACCACGCTGAGACCCACCAAAAGCATACTTCCTTTTCTCGCCTCACTCTGTCTCGTTGGCCTCTCACCAGAGGATCCTGAAGGGAGGAAATAGAAGGGCTTGATCCTAACCGTTGATACAGATAACCAGCGAGATGCTGAGGTAACTTTGCCTGCCTTTGTTCTCTAAGTGCCTGAATTGCCCACAGCTCCATGGGTGGTTAGAATAAATCTGTGGACATTCTAAAGCTGGGTCAGCGAGATGGCTCACCTGGTGAAGGCACTCCCTGCTGCCTAGCTCAACCACCTGACTTCAGTCCTGGGGAGCCTACGTAGTGGAAGGAGAGAAGCGATTCCCACGGCTTGCCCTCTGGCCTGGGTGTGTAGATGTAGGGAATGGCACGGGTGTACGCATGCACGCACGCGCACATGCACACATGCACGCACGCACACATGCACACGCTCTATAGTAAATTAAAAAGTGTAAAACCCAACCCTCCAGTGCTAAGAATACATCTAAAAATTCTGAAACATTCGAATGTTGTTTGTTTTTTCATCATGCCCAGACCTTGCTTTCCTGCCCAGTTTCATAGACTGGTTCAGTTGGCAGCTATTGTGGACTTTGTGCTGGTGACAAAAAGTTTTGTATGGTTGTCACCATCTTATGAAGAGGCCTTTGCATTTACTTGTTTCTCTCTCTGGTGTGCCTGTGGGCACATTCGTGCCATGGCATGCATTGTGGAGGACGACTTTTGAGAGTTCAATCTGTCCATCTTCCCCGTGAGTCCCGAGGATAGCCTTTGGGTAGCCTGGCTTGGTGGCAGGCACCTTTTCCCACCATGCCGTTTCATTGGTCCATGAAGCAGTCATGAGGCATTTATGTTGTAGGAACTTAATCCTGGTGTCCTTTTAGAACACAAACCTTAGATGGGGGAGGAAGGGGACGGGGGGGGGGGGGGAGGGGGCTAATGCTGCAGTTCTAGTCAGCCTTTTCATGCCTCTGCATTTCATTTGCAAGGCATATTTGGAGTTATACTCTTTGTCAGAGCCAAATAGAGAATGTAATTCGACGTGCTGGCTTCAGTTGTCTTTAACTTAAAAAAATGCATTTAACAACAAAACCCACTGGGCCTGGACACGTGGGGGCTCTGCCCCGGATGATATGACAGACTTTGGGGATCCCTCATGGAGGGCCTCACCATCCCTGGGGAGTGAAGGGAAGATGGGAAGGGGGGCTGGTGGGGGACAGGGGAGGAGGGGAGGGAGAGGGAGCGGAGCGGGGATTGACATATGAAGCAGGCTTGTTTCTAATTTAAATAATAAAAAAAAAAGAACAAACCCTGCCAAAGACTCTTTCCCTTCTAGTTTTTTGGTTTTTCTCCCCTTCACTCTGGTCTTTGTGGTAGGATGCTTGCATAAGGCATTTGGGTATCTAGAGATTTTAATTTTCCTTTTTAAATGGGAGAGATTCCAGGTTAAAGCTGCTGCTAGGCCATATAGACCTCTGTGCAGTCGCCCGCCACCCTGCCTCTGTGTGATACCTTTTGGGCGCTGCCTAAGCAAGGGGCCTTTTACTAGCACAGGACATGAAGTGTTCAGAGAACTCACTGTCCACATTCGTTGTGTGAGTTCAAGTATGGGCTGAACACAAACCACTCCGAGCCATTCTCCCCAAGTATGGACTTCATTCCTCCACCCACAGACCCTGCAAACACTGCCACCACATGTCACCTAGGCTCCTGCCAGCCAGATGGTTTCAAGCCAGAAAACTCAGCTGTGACTTCCTCCCAGTGGGCTTTTTTTTCCCAGGTGAATGAAGGTGTGTGCGCTCCTGTATTTTCTCCTGACTCGACATATCTAATTCTCCGTGCGGGCGGGCGGCTGTGCCTTGGGGTAGCAAGGGAAAGAGGGAAAGGGTCTCCATTGCCCTCAATGCAAATGAAAGCAAGCCCAGATCTTGCGCTATGAGCTATGAGTTTTACACGGCTTTTTCACTTCAGTCTGCTTGAACCCATTTTTACAGATGAGTTAGCTGAGGTACAAAGAGATTGAAGCCCTGGTGACCCTATATCCCGGCTGTGCCGCATTCCCAGCGTTCTATGCGGTCTGTCCTCCCCGTCCTCTTCTTTTCCTCCTTCTCCTTCTTTCAGACAGTCTTAATTAAACAAATCCTAGTCCAGAGAGACGATTTTCAGGGATTGAGGGTGTGTGGTGCTCCTGTGGAGGACCTGTAACTCCAGCTTCTGTGGGATCTGCTGCCTCCCTGCCTGCACCAGCTCTGGTCCCTTCTCAGCCACATACACACAATTAAACAATAGTATTAAATCCCCCAGAAGAAGGACTCAAAACAAATTCTTTAAAAGTTTGCTGATTTTTCTATTTAACAGCTAAGAGGTCTTAATTTGCTAGTAGATCAGACTTTAAAGACTGTTCAACCAGATACTTTTTAAGTTCTGCTGTTCACGTCTCAGCTTTTGTTTTTAAGATCGCATCTCCTTTTTTGCTGTTCAGGCTGATCTAAAATTTGTGATCCTCTTGCTTCAGCCTCCTTAGAAGCAGAGTAGTGGGTTTGGAAAAAAGCATCTTTACACCGATGATAAGTTTTGTAAATGAAGTGATCAGTTTTTAAAAATTTGCATAAAACACCACTTGGCATTTTGTAAAGATCAAGTTATACTAAGGAATCTGACTCCAAAGTTCTGAGCAATAAACTTCATTTTCATAAAACGCATGCTGTTCCTAATTTGTTCTCTATGGGAGGGGCCGGGTAACAGACCTAGACTGACCTGGTGCTGGGCGCGGCTCTACTGCTTGGCCTCACCCCCAGTCTGCAGCATGGTCTATAGAGAGATGCTAAGGTTTCTATCTGAAAGTGATCACTGTTGCTGCACGGACAGGAAGGGTGCCAGTTTTAACGCTGGTCAGTATCAACAGCCAGCTGTGGTTCAAGTCTTAGAGCAGCCAGTTGGGGACTTGGGGAGGAAACCCAAGGCTTGACCTCTGAACTTGGTTTCTTGTTTGTTTTTGTAGTTCTCCCGAAGCCCCTAACAGGAGCATGATTTTCTTTTCTACCGGTGGCTTTTGGACAGTAGATTTTGTACTTGGCTTCTGCTGTAGTTTTTCTGTCTGCTCCCTTCTTGCTCGAACGTGACCGTGGAGGTGTCTGAAGCACATATCTCTGGTGCAGAGCCAGCTCGGGAACACCTGGCTCATTCCTCTCATTTCCTGTTGCTGCAGAGCTATGGCGAGGCCTCTGGGGTGGGGCTTTGCGCAGGGGCAAGTGCAGGGAACAGAGACGCATCAGACAACGTGCGGAATCAGAGGACGTGCTGATTCATCTGCAAACCCAGGACTAGAACAAGGCTGCAGAGACTGTGCCACCCAAGGGACACTGATGTGCTGTAAAACTGCCGAAGATTTCAACTATTGGTCCAGTCAGGAAGTTTCTGCCAATAAAAAGCCTGTAATAAGTAAGATACCTTCCTGGTGAATGTCAGTGCTGACAATCTCTGAAATGCTCCAGCTCTGTTCCCATAAAACAATAAAGCGTTGCAGCGTTTCCCTCCACTCTGCACTCAGGATCCTTCTACAGACTTGATGAGGCTTAGATAACAGATCCGATAAATCCATTAGTTTCCGGAGTCTGTTACTGCCCGTGCACAAATTGGCACAGACTTGATGACTCGACACTTAGGTTTGCCATTCAGCGCATCCTTAGTTTCATAATTTGAGATTCTGGCGAGGACCAGCAGACAGTTGGGAATGTGTCCGAGCCAAAAACCGTCTCCTGTCCCTCCTGGCGTTTGGCCAGAAACCTCAGTGGTACAATTGGTCAGCAAGGTTGCGGCGGGACCTTTGAGCGTCCCCTGGTTTCCTTCCATTGTTTCAAACGTGATGCATGTGGCTTCTGGAATCAGAGAGAGGGTGAATTTCACTCTGGCCAGAAAAATGATCTCTTCCTTCCCTTAAACACGCACATGCTCACAGTTAAAGGGGTGTCCTAATGGTAAGTCCTTCAGGGATTGTGCCAGCACATTCTCTCTGTGTGTTTCGTACCTGTAGCAGTTGGCGGAGGCGGCATTCATGGGAACTGCCATTATTTCCAGCTTGTATTTTAATTCAAGCTGAGTTCCAAAGCGGGTTAGTGCTTCTCGATGCTCTACAAGACACCGCTGTTCTTCTGGGTGTTGAGCTTAGATCAAGTCCTCCCTCTCTTTTGGACACTGGAGGACTGTGTCAATTACTTGTCTCATTGCTGTGACAAAACGCCCGGCAATGAGCAGCTCAAGGAAGGAAGGGTTCGCTTTGGCTCAAGTCCCAGGGCACAGTCCATGGTGGCAGGAAGTCGCGGCAGCAGCAGCTCAAGGCAGATGGTCACACCGCGTCCGCAGGCAGGAAGCAGAGGGCGGGGAGCTAACGCTCCTCTCCTTCTCTCCTTTTTAGTTAGTCTGGCACTTAGGACATCTTCCCACCTCAGTTAACCCAATCTACAAACTCCATCCCAGGCATTCCCAGAGATCTGTCTCCACGGTGATCCTACATCCTGTCAAATCGACAATCAATACAAACCGTGTAACCCTAACCCTCACCACGGGAAGGGGCCCGGGCTCACACAGCCGTTTGCAGATGAAGTAGATGGCAGGCATCCAGACCACTGACCTTTTCTGGGAGCAGAGCTGTTTTGGAATATAAAGCTATAGCACTGGCTGACAGCAGGCTTTCTTTTCCTTTCTCTCTCTCTCTCTCTCTCTCTCTCTCTCTCTCTCTCTCTCTCTCTCTCAAAGGCCTGCTCAGTAGGTGGAGACAGGGATGGTGGGGAAATCAGCAAGAAATTGTGCCTAAATGACTTTCTGTGTGGCCCTTACACTTCTGATAGCTGCTTCCAGGAATAGCTAATTCCCTATGTGTTCTAGGTGACTTCATTTGTCTCTTCCCTTATGCCAGGCCAGTCACTTCTGTCTGCTCCCAATCACCTTTCCTCGAGCCACCATCTATCCGGCAGTACCATCGTGTGTCGAATCCTTATTACAGTCACCTCACAATCCCACTTTCGGGGAGATGTCCAGGCTAACAGACGAGCTTCACAGTGGCACTCTTCAAGCTGCAGAGGCAGGCATTGGGATTGCTAGCTGCTCAGAAAAGTACAGTGTGGCATGCCCTCTGACCATGATGAAGTGTGTGTGAGGCCCAGCTCTGCTCTGTGATCTCAGGCTCAGTCGGGAGTCCGCTCACTCTAAGTCTGTGACTTAGTTTGGGGCTGTACAGGACTAGGCATCTTACTCATGAAGTAACCTTGCTATGTATCAGGGAATATTTAACCAGACCCCCCAAGTATGTCTGAAGGTAGGCTTTCAAAGAGGAAGAATGAGCTATTTATTTATCTAGGTAGCATGGGATCTGGTTTCAACAAAGACCCATTCATAAGCTCATTGATACACTTGTCAAGTTTTCAGTGAACAACTTCTGCATGTTGGGTTCTCCTTAGGTGCTAAGATCACACTGATAGAATTGAGAAAAGCTTTCAGGCCCTCATTTTATTTTAGCAGTTCCAATATTTTCCTTAGATATCCTGAATCCCTATATAATATTTTTAAATTATAGCGGTGCCTTGTAATGAGAATAGGTTTTACATTTTGTTTGTTTTTTTTCTTCCCATCTCCATTATATCCCCCGCCCCATGAAACTAATGGTATGTAAGCCTGTAATTGTAATTCTCAGGATTTTTCTACCTGACGTTCTACTTTCTTCATTTACCCTTATAGACTTAGACAAAGAAGGACCTCAGATTATCACCTGGTTTGATAGTCTTAAGAGAGGCTGGAGAGATGGCTCAGTGGTTAAGAGCACTGACTGCCCTTCCAGAGGTCCTGAGTTCAATTCCCAGCAACCACTTGGTGGCTCACGACCATCTATAGTGGGATCTAATGCCCTCCTTTGGTATACATTCAGATAGAGCGCCCATACACATAAAATAAATAAGTAAACCTTTAATAACAGAAAAAAGAGCATAAGGATTAAGGAGTACACTTGATGTATGTACTATTTTTTCCCCTTCAAAGAGGTCTCCCCGTGTCATCTGTGCTGACTGGTTATGGTCTAGCTTCCCACTGACTCTTTACGCCCTTTGGAATTAGACATAATCGTTTTGTAAGAAAACAAGCATGAGTCCACAACTCAGGAAACTGCTAAACAAGCCCAGTTGCAAAGCCCCACACCGAAGAGCCTTTCTCTTATCGGCCCCCCCCACTTCTTTCCATCATTTTAGAGAAAATCTCTCTGGGTAGGCCAAGCATCTTACTCCCACCTTCCTGCTTCAGCTTCTGGGTACTGAAAGTACATGTGTGTGCCCTCTATGTCTGCCCCTGACACCCCGGCGTTCTGATCTTGTGGGGCTTGGATGGAAACCTGGAGTCTGCTTTTTCCAAATGAAATGCTAAAGAAAGGCAGCCATCTTGATGATGTAGATGGGTTTCTTTAGAAGGTTCTCAATGTTCTAGACCATGGGGACATTACCGGACTACTTACCCTGCACCTAGTCCTAAGGCGTGGACTGCCTGTTTGTTAAGCTTTCATACCAAAGGTTACCTCATGCTGCTTTTTATATTCTGATAGTAATCGGGGTTTATGTGCCGTGTATGCCTGCTGCATGATGAAGCTATTTAAGCTTTTCTAAACAGAATCCTTCTAATGTCTCCACAGGCAATGGTGGCTTGCTATCCAGGAAATGGAACAGGTTATGTCCGCCATGTGGATAACCCCAATGGTGATGGCCGCTGCATCACCTGTATCTACTACCTGAATAAGAATTGGGATGCCAAGGTACTGTGAAATCATGGGGGAGCGGTGGGAGTGGGTTATATATGCCATAAAAAGTACAGATATGGGTGCCCTGAGAGGAGCTAGCCATTTTCAGCTAGGTAAACCATGCAGGAGAGTTATAGTTTCTAATAGTCTGTCTCCACTTTTATTTTCTTACCTTCCCTCCACTTGTGGAGTTAGTACCAAAGTTGATGAGGTTAAGGACAGTGGCTATAAAGTTAATTTGGTAGGGTGATTGTGAAGGTCAGGGGTTAATGAGGGAGGTAATTTAACATTGGAATACAGAGCTGATGTCTCAACTCAGCATTTAATGTACACCTTCCCTGCTCCCCAGCAGCGACATTGAGAGAATTCCACAAGAGAACTGTGGGATAGCAAACTGTCCTCGAGAAGGACTTCCCACATCGTCTTCTTTCTCAGGATGGCATGTCCCGTAGGGAGCCATTTGTTGTAGCAAGTGTTGTGGCAGAGGTTGTGTGGCTTGTTTTTGTATGGTAGGTGGTAGAGATAGACTGGATAGAGATTGAAGTTCGTGTGACATGGTTTGTCCCTTATGTGCTCTCTTAAAGTCGAGAGTGACTTAGGAGTGTGGGAAACCAGAGAACTCTAGAAGTTTGTTTAGCTTTTGAATTCTGTGCATCTCTGTTTGCTGTTCATCAGTGCAGGCTCTGACTGTGGTAATGTACATAACATTGTGTCTCTCCTCTCTGTTTGGTAATAAGACTGGAGCATTTCCTTTAGGGCTTAAAAGTATCTTTTGGGATGCTATGGTGAGCAGAGTTATTGGACCAACAATAATAAACAAGGAAGAACAAAACCAACAAATATTTGAGTTTCTGCCAGAGCCAGATGTGTGTTATGTAGAAACAATGATGTGTGAAGCCTGATTTCCACACAGAAGATGATTGTTCCAGTAGGACAAGTAGATTGTACATGTGAAAAAGAAAAAGGCGGCGAAGACAGTGATAGATGTCCTAAAAGGTGCAGGCAGTGTGGTGTGAGAGCTCTCGGAAGGGTCCAGCCAGAGCGGTCAGATGAGCATTTGAAGAACTCAGAGGAATGCTCTAAGTTGTTATTGCAGGGGCAGCTGTGTGTGATGAGTGCTTAGAGAGTATTTGATGGAGCTAGGAAATTGCTTAGGATTCGTCTGCTTGCTCTTTTGGGTTGAAGCATTCTTTTTTTTTTTTTTTAAAGAGTTATTTATTTATTACATATACAGTGTTCGGCCAGAAGAGGGCACCAGAATGAATTGTAGATGGTTGTGAGCCACCCTGTGGTTGCTGGGAATTGAACTCAGGACCTCTGGAAGAGCAGTCAGTGCTCTTAACCTCTGAGCCACCTCTCCAGCCCCGGCTGAAGCATTCTTACATGAACAGTTTTGTATGACACCCTTTGACTGTCTGTTATTTTGTGTCTGTGGCCTTCATGGCTGTGGGGGTGGGAAGACGCTGATCTGAGGTGGATGAGGAGAGCTGTATATAGCTAAGCCGTATTAACTTGGTGTAAGTTTAACTACAAAGTATAAGGGGAGTAAATATTTGGGGGGTAAAACCCACTTAAAGCTGAGGTAAAGGTGGCATTTCTCTTTGGTAGAACTAACACATCCTTGCTGATAAACTTTATGTGAGATCAGGAAATAACTCTTCCTCTTCTTGGCCTTCAGTTACATGGAGGGGTTCTGCGGATATTTCCAGAAGGGAAATCTTTCGTAGCAGACGTGGAACCCATTTTTGACAGACTTCTGTTCTTCTGGTCAGACCGCAGGAACCCGCATGAAGTTCAACCCTCCTATGCTACCAGGTAAGAGCCGGGGCCACAGTTCCTCTTCCAGAACATGTATGGGATCCTAGTTCCCGGAGAACTCTTAGAACTCGCGTCCTATACTAGGCAGTGCTGGTCCTACCCCAAAACTGATAGGTAAGCCTGTTTTGAATGATAGATACTGAAGGGGCTCCTGAGAATTCAGTAATACACAACCGTAACTTCAGTTTAAAGTAACTATTAACTTTATGAGTTGTGCATACTGCTCTCACTCAGTTCCTTAGAATGCTTCTCCCTTTCCTCTGCCCCTTCCTCCTTCCCCTTATGGCTAAAGTTTCTTGTACACACTCCTGTTTCACCAGCAGTCAGAGGTGTAAGCGGGAGGATTGAGAGTTCAGGACAATGTGAGCTAAATGAGACCTAGGCCCAGAAGTGCCAAGGAGAAAACAGTAGCACCAAAAACCAGTGCTGAACTAGCCCTGATTGTCACGTATCAAAAGTTCTGCTCCTTCAAGTGAATTTACAGTTTGTCAGTTTAAGCAAGGAAAGAACCTTGGGAAAGGAAAGAATAATTTGTTCTGAATTCATTTCCTTTCCGCTCTCTGTTTGCCCGGGCTAACCTTATCGGTGCCATAACAATTGGATGTTATAGTTTTCTTGCTCTGTCTGTCCATCCATTCATTTTCGAGACAAGATCTCACGCCAGGCTCGCCTGGAACTCACCATGTAGCAGAGGATGACGCTGAGTTTCTGGGCCTCCTGCTTTGCCTCCTGAGTGCTGAGATGAGAGGCGTGTGTGGTGCACACGGTTTTTGAGATGCTAGGGCACTATGCACACTATGCAAACACTCTATCAGCTGAGCTACATCCCCAGACCTACAGGTGAATGATTTTAAGTCCTTTTCCCTTCCTTCCTTCCTTCCTCCCTTCCTTCCTTCCTTCCTTCCTTCCTTCCTTCCTTCCTTCCTTCCTTCCTTTTCTCCTTCCCCTCCTCCCTCCCTCCTTCCCTCCTTCCTTTCTCCTCCTCCCCTTCTCCTTCTTAACGCATAGACATACAGATTTTCAGAGTCACTGAACACTTTAAAATCCTCTAATCTTAATCTAGAAAGCTCTGATAGAAATATTTATGTAGCCTGGCGGTGGTGGCTCACGTCTTTAATCCCAGCACTCGGGAGGCAGAGTCAGATGGATCTCTGTGAGTTTGAGACCAACCTGGTCTACAAGAGCTAGTTCCAGGACAGCCTTCAAAGCCACGCACAGAGAAACCCTGTCTCAACCCCCCTCCCCCCCAAAAAAAGAAAGGAAGGAAGAAGGAAGAGAGTTTATGTGTTTCTGCCTCCAATTCTCCCTTATCTCCCAGCAAGTGCTGTGGGCCAGGCAGAGTGTGGAGTGACGTAGGACGGGGCTTGTGCTGGGAGTAGCAGTGAGGTAGGGAGAGCTGTTGCTAAACCTTAACAAACTTAACTCAGAGCCGTATACACTGCCTCTAGACATCTCCGATCCGAGCCCCAGAGATACTGTAACATGCTTTTCACACACAGGCCACCCGTTCTTACTGCTGAAGCTACTTGTGGCTTGTTTGGTGGAGTTCAATAACTGAACCCTGTTTTGTGGCAGGACTCTCTTATTATTCACCACTGTGACCAGCTTCATAGAGAAAATATCAGTAAAAGTGATTTAGAAGTCTTGGGTTTTTACTGGGAATCTTAATGAAAATTACTGTGGCTGATAATAAATATAAATGTAAAAGTTTTAAAATGCGGGCGTGATGGCTTCAGTTGCAGTCTGTGCCTTGGATAGGATAAAGCAAGGAGGGTGCGGAGCGCGAGGGCATCAGTAGTGAACTGTTATCTTTTCACCGGCGTCCACAGCTAAAGAGAGCGGGCCTTGAGCTGGGTTCTGTGACGTGTGAAAGCTCCACTCAAATGCTACCTCCCCTGCGCTGATCCCTTCCTGTATCTTGAGGCTCTACTCTTTAGCAGTGCGGGTCTCCTCCAGTCCTTCCCATGCAGGTTTTCCCATTCCATCCTTCCCCGTACAATCACCCACCGGAGCCCGAGACAGCATCTTTGAATTCCCAGTGCCTGGAGCAGGTGTTATATGGCATTTATACAGCACTGAACCCGAAACCAATGATTTTAAGTTAAAATAGGAGTGGACTTCCGATAAGAGATGGTTTTACAAGTAATTTTAGTGTGAACTTGACAGAGTAAGTTTGAAGGCTTTGGTGTTCTCTAGTAACACGGGCTTGCCTTTTGCAGGTACGCTATGACTGTCTGGTACTTCGATGCTGAAGAAAGGGCAGAAGCCAAAAAGAAATTCAGGAATTTAACTAGTATGTGTCTGATCGTTTTCTATGACTTTAGCTTTTTTTTTGTATTTTACAATACACTGTTTAATCTCAGTTGTAACTTAGTTTTATATATAGTGATATCTGAAACAGCCTTCATGCTCTTAAAAAAAAAATCAGAAGGAAATGCAAAGGGCATTCCCCTCAGGATGCTTACCAGTTGTGTGGTGATTTGCAGGAGATGGAAATAACTTATTGTGAATGTTAACCAGCCATGTGCAATATAAAACTTTGTCCATGAATTTGGCATTTATACAGAAAATATAGTGGCTCCTGGTTCCAGTAGCTAATTTACATTAATGTGGGATTTGACTCAGTATAAAATATAAGTATACATAAAAGTGGGTTCTTGCCAAACTAATATGACAACATCATACCTGTCACCTCCAACTATTATTTATAAACCACACTTTACAGAGTTGGTTGCATTAAGCTGAGCATGGGGAACCAGCATTTTAGAGGCTCAAGCAAGGGAATCATGAGTTTGGGGTCAGCCTGATTTCTTGTACTAAGACCTCCTCCATGTCCTGCCTTCCCCCAAAAGCTGTACAAAAGTAGTAATTTTGCCAGGTTGGTTTATGGAAAGGTAACATCCTGGCACTCCAAATGCAGGAAATGCTGTGTCTGTATCCTTTCTAGTGAATGCACACCTAAGACATCTTCCAGTAAGAACTGGAGAGGTAGCTCAGAGGGAGAGCACCTGTCAACACATGGAATGTTCTGGGTACAGTTTGATGCACTGTCAAATACATGTATGTTTGCATAAAGAAATGGGTGTAACTTACCTCCTTCAAGACCTGTTTGACCTATACCTATCAAATGTCGAGGAAGACACCTTTGCAAAGTTCTGTCAGGAATCTCAATTTGCTTTATAAAATAGGATGTTGTTTAATAGAGGAGGGAGGGAGAGAGAGAGAGAGAGAGAGAGAGAGAGAGAGAGAGAGAGAGAGAGAGAGAGTGAGAGAGAGAGAGAGACAGACTTGGTGACGTATTCATCATATTTGACTCCTAACCTCTTTTTTTCTTTTTTTCTTTCCTTTCTTTCCTGTCACCAACACAGGAAAAACTGAAGACTGACTGTGGTGTGAAATCCGCTGGCCTCGTTCATTTAGTAGTGGTTCCTGAGATTTTAAAAGTCAAGAGCCAAAGAGTCTGTAAAATCCCCCCACTGCCTCCATCACTCACATCCCTGTCTTGTTTGTGGTACTTCATGTTTTCTTGCCAGGACTGTGTTGACTTTCAGATACTTTCTTTGCCAGATGAACTCATTAGCTAACTCTAGAAATACCTGCCGACATCTTTATTGGCCAGCGGTTTAACTGATAGATTTGGGGATATGGCTGTTGAGACAGGAGCCCAGGAGTGACTCTTATTTGCACTTTATATATACTTCCTGATTTGAAAGGAGGAGGTTTGCAAAATGCATTGGTGACGTATGCCACAAAGAGGCACCCTTGAAACCTTAGCAGCAAGAAGCGGAGATACATATCATCTCAACAATTTCCAGATGTTAACCTGAGACTGGACAGTTACGACAACCTAATGACGTTATTACCTCTAGAAAGAGCTGCTGTCATCGTGATCAATTTGTAAATGTCCTATGGTGGACACTCCTTTTTCCTGGCCCCTAACCTGAACTTTGTAAATCAGTGACTTTCTTGTTGAAGATGACACCACCATTACTCTCTATTTTCACTTCTTACTTGGAGAACCTAATTATACAGAGAATAAAACTGGCCGTGTAGTTTGGGTTGTTTTTCTGGCATTGAAATTGGAAATTAAATCAAAGGACAGAAATCTTGCAGGTGATTCAGCGTTAGTGTCTGCTCACTGTGTGGGCGGAGCAAACCCTAGTGCTACACATCACCCGTGTGCGCCGTGAACAGGTGGAGAGGGGAGATGTGGTGATCGGCAGCACAGGCAATCCCTTTCCTGGGTGTTCCTCTTAATCGTTCAGTATTAGCAGCAACAAAGAGCAGTGTGCTGTCTTCTTGAAAGGGATTGGAAATAAAAAGATCTCAAAGCTGTTAGAGTTCTGCCATGGTGTCTTCCCCTACCAACTTTCTTTAGCCACCTTGACCCATGAGAGCAACTGGTTGGTAGTGCTGCCAGACGTTTGGGGTTTGCCGAGACTCTAGATGGTTCTACTGCTTCAGGAACCAGCTGCCACTTTTTCCAGAACTCTGCAGTTGGCACCTATTTTGAAAAAGTTATCCATCCTAGTTTTTGCTTCTACCTCCCTGTCTTTCAAACGGCTTTAATTTCTTGCTAAGATCCCACAAGCACCGCAGACCCGGAAATGTTTTGTTTCATTGTATTCAGATGTACAGACTTTCCAAGAAAGAATTGGTATTTTTTTCTTTAATCATTTGGGAAATGTTCAGAAAGATTGGTCATTCCTTCCCACCATGGCTCTGTTTTATTTATTTAGTAGTTTCCACCTTCTAACTTACAATGTCATTTCCTTATTTATTATGTTTATTGTCTTGTAGCCTACGGTGTCTAGAGTGTTGAGTACAATGAAGACAGGGACTTTGCACATCTTTGATCAGTGCAGCATATTCCCAGCACCTAACCCAATGCCTGGCATATAGCAAGGGCTTAGTAAAAATGTGTTCAATAAACTCAGTCTCCTCTAGAATGGCTTGATTCATTTCTTTGTCTTTGGCAAGAAAGGCTTGTTGGGTTTTATATCTTTGTTTCTAGCATTAGGCTGCATTTCTTTCTTTATTGGATCTAGGACAATGGTTCTCAACTTGTGGATCATGACCCCTGGGGGGGTGGGGTGCCAAACTACCATTTCACATTGGGGGCATATCAGATATTTATGCTATAATTCATAACAGTAGCAAAATTAGCCATGAAGGAGCAGTGAAAATAATTTTATGGTTGGGGGGGTCTCCACAACACAAGGAAATGCATTAAAGGGTCACAGGAAGGTTGAGAACCACTAGTCTAGGGCCTCATACTGCCTGGGAGCATTCTTCCCCTGAGTTGTACCATCCCCACCCCCCCCACCCCCGTCGTTGCTATAAAGTTAGGCTGACAGCTTTAGAGAGGCTCTGGTCACAGTGTCATTTCTTAACCTGTTTACCAGTGAGTAGGTCATTCACAGGTGCCATGTCCCAAACAGCTGAGACTTGATATGACGGGGATGGGAAAGAGAATGAAAACAGGACAGACGGATGGATGGACAGACAGACAGGGATCAGGTGGGCAGTGCCTGCCCAGATGGATCAGTACCTCCTACACCACAGTGGAACCTTACTATGTACAGTACTGGAGGAGTTAGCTGGTCTCGGGAGCTCTCTCGAGTGGAGCTGTCTGAGGTTGCAGTCGTCTGAGAAGAAACAGCTGCACACACACCCTCGGCATTAGTGCTCTGGCGCCTTCCTGAGCCTCACCCACACAGGGCAGGCTTTGCCATCCTGTGGGCCGAGGTGTTGGATCCTCGACATGGCCATGCCCATGTCAACAATAGCCCGTACCTCGGGACTTCATCTGCTCTATAGGCATGTACCCGGGGCTGCCCCCAGCACACCCCCACCACACCCTGCTGGTACAGTCGTGTTTCCTTTAATGGCTGTGAAATGATTGAGAGTATCAGAAAATACCTTCATACACAGCCACCTAGATGCCCCTCAACCTAACAGGGGATAGAGAAAATGTGGCCCATTTACACAATGGAGTATTACTCAGCAGAAAAAAACAATGGAATCTTGAAATTCGCAGGTAAATGGATAGCGCTGGAAGAAACCATCCTGAGTGAGGTAACCCAGTCACAAAAAGACAAACATGGTATGTACTCACTCATATATGGATTTTAGACATGGATCAGGAGAGTGCTAGTCTGCACTTCCACTGACAGAGAGTCTGGGAAACAGGAAAGAACCTAAAAGATATGCATGGTACCCAAGAGAAGAGAAATGAGGCAAGATCCTCTGAACAGATGGGGAACACGGCGAGGGGTGGGGGGGAAGCGGGGACCTGGGAAATAGGGGGAGAAGAGGAAGAGAGAGTAGGACTTGGAGGAACAGGAAGGTTGACTGGGGGGGGAGGTAGGATAGGGGGAAGAGGGAATCATAGGTTAGAAGACAGATCAGGCACCATTGTGACCTCTAGTGATCTAAACGGATGACACCAATTGGCAAGCTAAGCAATAGTGGAGAGATCACCTCGAATGCCTATTCCTGATAGTGAACTTGATGTCTATAACCATCCTGGAGCCTTCATCCAGTGACTGATGGAAGCAGAGGCAAACACACAATTAAATACTGAACAGAACCCAAGGAACCCAGTGACAGAGAGAGAGGAGCGATGAGCAAATTGGCAAAGAATGGGCTGGCAAAACCAACAGAGACAGCTGATCTGAACAGGGGAGAGCTCTTGGACCCCAGACCGACAGCTGGGAGGCCAGCATGGGACTGATCCAGACCCCCTGAATGTGAGAGTCAGTGAGGAGGCCTGGGTAACCTATGGGGCACTGAGCAGTGGATCAGTGTCTATCCCTCGAATACTAACAGACATCGTGTGTCCATAACACAAAGATGAATGCTCTCTCAGCCTGGACTCTTAGGGGAGTGTCTGGACCCTGCCCTGAGTGAAATGACAGACTCTAGATATCCCCTATGTGGAAGGAATTGGCAATAGGGTGGGAGGATGGGGGGGGGGGGATGAGGGGTGTGGGAGGAGGGGAGGGAGAGGGAACTGGAATTGACATGTAAAACAAGCTATTTAAAATTAAAATAAAAATAAATAATGTTTAAATGTCAAAAAAATTCAGTGGTGGAGGAAGGTAGACAGGCTATGTGTCAAGCATTTAAGATTCTGTAAAATTGCGAAAGCCTTTTCAGGATTACTCGCCTCTTAGAACCATAGTGACAGTATTCTGAAGCAAAGTGACACATACCATCTCGTCTCACTCTATGAACTGCTGGCCGTCCTGCCTACACCCCCACCCCAAGAGCACTTAAACTGATGATCGTCATGTCCTCTCCTTTGCCAGATACCTTTCTACTTCCTGCTTTGAGCTCCTGCCTACTGTCCAGCCAAACTCGAAAGACTAGGGGGAACCAGCTCTAGCTTGTGCTATGAGGTGTGAGCATGGATCCCCCTAGATCCCTGCTGAAACCTCAACCCCAATGTACTAAGAGGCAGGGCATCTAGGTGATAAGGCCTTGGGGTTCACAGTACAGCCTTTAGGTGAGGGTTCAGTGCTTCCCTGGGCATTCGAGGGCAACAGAGTGCGTGATGCAGAGACCGCAGCCTCCCACCCCTCAGCTCTTGGCACCTTAGCCTCAGCTATCCAAGGTCCTTTAGTACAAGAAGTCACTTTCTGTCTCTGGTTCATAAAGGACTCAAAACAAGGTATGCTGTTAGAGAACAAGAAGAGAGGGCTCTATCTCCAGTGGCCACAGGAAGAATGCCTCTTGTATCTGTGGGTCTCTGGACTCAGATTTTCCTTGATCCTTTTGAATGCATCAACACTGTCTTTAGGAATCCTGATGAGGGTCTCAGGGAAGCTGGGATACATTTGCCTCCCTCTGAGGCTCATAGATGTTTACCACACGCTCAAGATACCTTGGAAACAGTATTCTGTTAGATACCCACACTATGAGAGAGGCCTCCATCCTTTAAAACTCACAGTTTAAAGCAAAAGGATTTGAATACCCTTGAGTGTAGAGATGATATAGTCTGTAAAAGCCATATGTCACAGATTTTAGGGTCCAAGTCTTAAGGCCATTGAAACACCCCATGTTTACTTCCTAGGAAGTGCCGGTGTCTATCACCCACGGCAGTACAAAGCTTCCAGACACTTATCACTGTTATGGTTGCTTTCGTTATTATAAAGTGGATAAGGTCTTTGTTATGGAGTGAATATGAGATGTCCTGCATTGTCTCATGAACCTTTGCTCCCTGTGCTGGATAGTTTGATGTCCAACTTGACACAAGCTAGAGTAGTCATCTGAGAGAAGGAACCTCAATTAAAATAAAAATTGCCTCCATAAGATGATGCTATGGGCAGGCACGTAGGGCATTGTCTTAATTAGCGATCAACGGGGGAGGCCCCAGCCTATTGAGGGTTTGGCCTGCCACCTCTAGGCTGGTGGTCCTGGGTGCTGTAATATAAGAAAGTAGACTGGACAGGCCAGCAAGCAGCATCCTCCTCTGCTTCAGTGCCTACCTCCGGGTCTCTCCCTGTTTGAGTTCCTGTCCTTCTCTCAGGAATGGACTGTTACCCAGAATGTGATAGAAATAGACCCTTACTCCCCACGTTGCTTTTGATCATGGTGTTTTACAACAGCAATAGAGCCCTAATTCAGACTGTCTGCTTAGGCAACAGTTTTGGGAAGTTGGGGACCCCTTGGATGTGGGGCCTAGCCAGAGGTGTTTGGTCCTTGGGAAGCACAGGGAATTGTCAATACAGCGAAAGCAGTTCTCACGCCCCTGCCGAGCCCACCACCGGGTCTTCTCCATCTTCTGAAAGCCCGGGCCCAACTCCACCCTTCTTACTGGCTTCTTGTCCAGGGCTAGAGAACAGCTGTGAGAAAAGAACTAGGAAGTCATGGGTTGACACCAGCTGTGAAAGCTAGTGACCATGAGTGATGTCATAAGGAGCCATTGTGAGGAGTGACAGCTGTCCACCCATATCAGGCACAGACTTGGGAGCTGGTCCTCACTCTGAGGAGAGGCTGTCAAGAAGCTGGACGCTCCAGTTCTGAGACAGGTGGATTTTGTCAATCTGAAAGACACTGACAGGTATTCTGTTTTGAACTGAATTGAGTGCTTCCTGATTCATTGGTTTAGGTTTGTGGATTTTGCCTTGTATTTTGAGCTGTAGATTGTGGTCTGAAGTTTAGTTTGTGTTTTTACTTCAGTTTTTTTTTATTACACATTTTTCTTTTCGTAACTATTGATTTTCTTTGATATTTAAGCTTTTTCCCCCTCATCTTTAAACTTTTACTTGTAGCCCGGTGATAACAGCACACAAACTAGGAAGTCATGGGTTGACACCAGCTGTGAAAGCTAGTGACCATGAGTGATGTCATAAGGAGCCATTGTGAGGAGTGACAGCTGTCTACCCATATCAGGCACAGACTTGGGAGCTGGTCCTCACTCTGAGGAGAGGCTGTCAAGAAGCTGGACGCTCCAGTTCTGAGACAGGTGGATTTTGTCAATCTGAAAGACACTGACAGGTATTCTGTTTTGAACTGAATTGAGTGTTTCCTGATTCATTGGTTTAGGTTTGTGGATTTTGCCTTGTATTTTGAGCTGTAGATTGTGGTCTGAAGTTTAGTTTGTGTTTTTACTTCAGTTTTTTTTATTACACATTTTTCTTTTCGTAACTATTGATTTTCTTTGATATTTAAGTTTTTTTTCCCCTCATCTTTAAACTTTTACTTGTAGCCCGGTGATAACAGCACACATCTTTAATCCCACAAATATGAGTTTAAGAAAAAACGTGTATTCTGTGTACAGAATCATGAGGTCTATAGTAATCAAAGTTATTGAAAATATTAGGTCCAATTTAAAGGTCCATTGAAGCAGCCAATTCATCCACTCTAATAAGGCAGTGCCCATGTCTCCAGCCCAGAGAAGCACAACGCTTCCTGTGTCTGTCATCCTTGTTCCCGCTGCTCTTATTAAAGTCGAAACGTCCTTATGGCTGGAATGGGAAAGGCTCCGAACCATTTCACGTGTTTGAATGATGGACCCGTACTTAGTAAGTGGTACTCTTCGTGGAGGTGGGGAATGCCTTAGGAGATGGAAATGAGCAGGTCAGTTAGGTCACTGGAGGGGATGGGGACCTGCCAAAACCATGCAGCCAGCTGCTTCAGACCCATTTCCTGGGCTAGCCGGTCTTCCATCCACCACACCCTGACCATCGTCTGAAAGCCAAAGCCATCCCCCCTCACTCTGCTTCTTGTCGGAACTGATCACCGCCATGAGAAACGTAGCTAACACAGTCCTCGGGGGCAGATAGTGAGAGAAACCACTGTGGGTGGTTCCCTGCTCCTCTCGGTCCACTCCTTGCTGTGACAGAACCAGTGAGAGGAACTGCAGACACCTGTCAGGGTTTGGAAACCAGCTTTGTGGTAGTTGAGCCACAAGAGGGAGCAAGGCCGGAACTCCAGAAAGCTGTGCCCCAGAGCACCTGTTACCTGTCAGACACCAAGCAGAAACAGGGCACACGCTCCTGTACCACTGCTCTAATGGCTGGATCTGAGCTAAGAGCTCCCTGGTCCTTGGTTTCACTGTTACCCCAGCACCACATGCCAGGGAGAGAGAGAGACAGAGAGGGAGAGAGACAGAGACAGAGAGAGAGACAGAGAGACAGAGAGACAGAGAGAGAGGGAGAGAGAGAGAGGGGAAGAGAGAGAGATGGGGAGAGGGGGAGAGGGGGGACAGAGGAGGGGGGAGGGGGAGAGAGAGAAGAGAAGAGAGAGAGGTAGGAGAGAGGGGGAGGGGGAGAGAGGGGGAAGAGAAGGAAGCAGAAGGGGAGGAGGGAGAGAGAGGGGGAGGGAGGGAGAGGGAGATGGAGGGAGGGAGGGAGAGGGAGGGAGAGGTAGGGAGGGAGGGAGATGGAGGGAGGGAGAGGGAGGGAGAGGGAGAGGGAGAGAGGGAGAGGGAGGGAGAGGGAGGGAGGAAGAGGGAGGGAGAGGGAGGGTGAGGGAGGGAGAGGGAGAGGGAGGGAGGGAGAGGGAGGGAGAGGTAGGGAGGGAGGGAGAGGGAGGGAGGGAGAGGGAGGGAGAGAGGGAGGGAGAGGGAGAGGGAGGGAGGGAGAGGGAGGGAGAGGGAGGGAGAGGGAGAGGGAGAGAGGGAGAGGGAGGGAGAGGGAGGGAGAGGGAGATGGAGGGAGAGGGAGGCAGGGAGAGGGAGGGAGAGGGAGGGAGAGGGAGAGGGAGGGAGGGAGGGAGATGGAGGGAGGGTGAGGGCGGGAGAGGAAGATGGAGGGAGAGGGAGGGAGAGGGAGGGAGGGAGGGAGAGGGAGGGAGGGAGGGAGAGGGAGGGAGAGGGAGAGGGAGGGGGAGGGAGAGGGAGAGGGAGGGAGGGAGAGGGAGGGAGAGGGAGGGAGGGAGGGAGAGGGAGGGAGGAGAGGAGGGAGGGAGGGAGAGGGAGGGAGAGGGAGGGAGAGGGAGGGAGAGGGAGGGAGGGAGAGGAGAGGGAGAGGGAGAGGGAGGGAGAGGGAGGGAGAGGAGAGGGAGGGAGAGGGAGAGGGAGGGAGGGAGGGAGAGGAGAGAGGGAGGGAGGGAGAGGGAGGGAGAGGGAGAGGGAGGGAGAGGGAGGAGGGAGAGGGAGGGAGAGGGAGGGAGAGGTAGGGAGGGAGGGAGATGGAGGGAGGGAGAGGGAGGGAGAGGGAGGGAGAGGGAGAGGGAGGGAGGGAGAGGGAGGGAGAGGGAGGGAGAGGGAGAGGGAGAGGAGGGAGAGGGAGGGAGAGGGAGGGAGAGGGAGGGAGGGAGAGAGAGAGGGAGGGAGAGGGAGAGGGAGGAGAGGGAGGGAGAGGAGGGAGGAGAGAGGGAGGGAGGGAGGGAGAGGGAGGAGGGAGGAGGGAGGGAGAGGGAGAGGGAGGGAGGGAGAGGGAGGGAGAGGGAGGGAGGGAGGGAGAGGGAGGGAGAGGGAGGGAGAGGGAGGGAGAGGGAGAGGGAGGGAGGGAGAGGGAGGGAGAGGGAGAGGGAGAGAGGGAGAGGGAGGGAGAGGGAGGGAGAGGGAGAGGAGGGAGAGGGAGGGAGGGAGAGGGAGGGAGAGGGAGGGAGAGGGAGGGAGGGAGGGAGGGAGAGGGAGGGAGGGAGAGGGAGAGAGGAGAGAGGAGGGAGAGGGAGGGAGAGGGAGGGAGGGAGGGAGAGGGAGGGAGGGAGGGAGAGGGAGGGAGAGGAGGGAGAGGGAGGGAGAGGGAGAGGGAGGGAGGGAGAGAGGGAGGGAGAGGGAGGGAGGGAGGGAGAGGGAGGGAGGAGAGGGAGGGAGGGAGAGGGAGGGAGAGGGAGGGAGAGGGAGGGAGGAGGGAGAGGGAGGGAGAGGGAGGGAGAGGGAGAGGGGGAGAGGGAGAGGGAGGGAGGGAGGGAGAGGAGGGAGAGGGAGGGAGAGGGAGAGGGAGGGAGGGAGAGGGAGGGAGAGGGAGAGGGAGGGAGGGAGGAGGGAGGGAGAGGGAGGGAGAGGGAGGGAGAGGGAGGAGAGGGAGGGAGAGGGAGGGAGGAGAGAGGGAGGGAGAGGGAGGGAGAGGGAGAGGGAGGGAGGGAGAGGGAGGGAGAGGGAGGGAGAGAGGAGAGGGAGAGAGGGAGAGGGAGGGAGAGGGAGGGAGAGGGAGGGAGGGAGAGGGAGGGAGAGGGAGAGGGAGGGAGAGGGAGGGAGGGAGAGGGAGGAGAGAGGGAGGGAGAGGGAGGGAGAGAGGGAGAGGGAGGAGAGGGAGAGGGAGGAGAGGGAGAGGGAGGGAGAGGAGAGGGAGGGAGAGGGAGGGAGGGAGAGGGAGGGAGGGAGAGAGAGGGAGAGGGAGAGGGAGGGAGAGAGAGGGAGAGGGAGGGAGGGAGGGAGGAGGGAGAGGGAGGGAGAGGGAGGGAGAGGGAGAGGGAGGGAGGAGAGGGAGGGAGAGGGAGGGAGGAGGAGGGAGAGGAGGGAGGGAGGGAGAGGGAGGGAGAGGGAGGGAGAGGGAGAGGGAGGG